>NC_054054.1:12303499-12604895 GCF_017639655.2 Falco naumanni
AGCAAGAGTCACATTAACAAATGCTTTCAACATCAAAATAAAACCACATTGCTGTTACGTTGCTTCTACTTTGTCCCTACTTCTGAAAAAGATTTTTCATCCTCTTTACAGACATAACAAGGAAGACGCTGCTACAAAGAGTGCATTGTCACACGCAGATTCCACCTGCAACCATTTCACTACTAACAGATGAAGATAATGTTAGTTTACAACCATTGTAAGCTCATTCAGCTCCATTCTGTCCTTCAGTTTAACATTTGGACACTGTTTACATTTGTTCTGTTAAAACAAAAACCACGTAACAAACACTCAGACCTTAACTTGCCTATGCACAAGAAAACAAAATGGAAGACGCTAGGGGGAAAAGTTTTTGTAAAATAAAAGACCGCTAAGTGGCAAAGCACTTCTCCATTAGAATTTGATGAGAACAAAGAAATATTTTTCAGGAACGTTTATGCATTATCGATACTACAGGTTATGGCTACCTGACCGCTGGTCATTGTGTGACAGATGTTAAAAGTAGCAGGAAGTCAGAAGCTATTAAGAGCTTCCTTGGTAGGTCTTAAAGCATATATTAAACCAAAAATCAGCCAGACCTCTAAACCACCAGGAAACAGAATCTTCAGATGTTACAGGCTGTCCTGGTTTCAGCTGGGACGGAGTTAACTTTCTTCTCGGTCACTAGTACAGTGCTGTGTTTCGCTCTGATGTGAGAACAGTGCTGATAGGACACTGATGTTTTTTGTTGTTTCTGGGTAATGTTTATGCTAAGTCAGGGACTTTTCAGTTCCTTGGGCCCTGCCAGCCAGAGGGCTGGGGGGGCGCAGGAAACTGGGAGGGGACACAGCCAGGACAGGTGAGCCAAGCTAGTCAAAGAGGTATTCCACACCATATGACGTCGTGCTGAGTGTATGAACTGGGGGAAGGAGGAGGGAGGTGGGGACATTTGGCATTATGGCGTGTGTCTTCCCGGGTAACCATTATGCGTGATGGAGCCCTGCTGTCCTGGGGATGGCTGAGCACCTGCCTGCCCATGGGAAGTAGCAAATTCTTGTTTTGCTTTGCTTGCATGTGTGGCTTTTGCTTTACCTATTAAATTACTACTATCTCAACCCTTGACTTTTACATTCCTTTCCGATTCTCCTCCCCATCCCTCTGGGTGAGGGGAGAGTGAGCAAGCGGCTGTGCTGTGCTTGGCTGCTGGCCGGGGTTAAACCACGACACAGGCCCAGACAGCCCTCTAGGCAGTGCTGGGGACAGCCTACAAAACAGTCTTTCCCAGCAGCTCCCCAGCCCGTATCATACCTTCTTCCTTCAGCTGGTCTCAACACAATCTTGGTACACGGTGCTGGCAGGCCTGTATTCATCTACCCTTACTTTGCAGGTGCAAAAACTAGTGAACTTGGAGTTTGTTAACGTCTAGGGAGATCTGAGTAGCAGAACTTACACATGGAAAGTCATCTGTCTGAAGAGGTCTGTTTGCAGGGGAGTATAGCACTGCTGTACCCATAGTTTCACACTCCTAGTTCCTCCTCCTTCCATGGACTTTGTTAGTACCTTAAGCATACATGACGCACATTACCCTTTTATTCCTCATCTCTTGCACCATTTGCCATTATTCTCTTCACTATCAGGATGTGCTACAGTGATTTTACTAATCCATGACACACGGCATCACCTCCCCCACCCCTCTTTCTCCATGACCTCCATCCCCTCCTGCCGGTTCACCACCAGTGAGAAGCCCCTCACCCAGCTGCACTTCCCACCCACCCACTCACCAGGCAGGCAGCGCACGTCCACACACGTCTTCCCCAGCCTGTTACAACTCTGTATTGTTTTGGTACATCCGCTTCATTTCGCCTCTACGCACTCGTGACACCCACCCAGCAGCAAAGGACCATGCTCCCAGGGCATAAAACCATGAAAGTGTGGCAGAGCATGCCCTGGGAATGCTCTTGGTCAGCAGCAGTGAAGGGTAAATGGGGGAAAAAAAATACGCTTGAGAAGCAAAAACATGTAGGAGAGAGAAAAAACAGAGAAAGAGAGAATGAGAGAACTGCTCATTATTACATTAGCAAACCTAAACTATTTATAAGCACTACATCTATCTATCTATCACTTCAATTACATGTTTCTAAATGAGGCTGAAGCAAGATATCCATAATTATTACTGAAATGCCATTTTTACATTAGCCCAACAGTTGTGCGTGTTCTTCACAAAATGCAATAAGCAAACCACCAATTTATTATTTTCTGTAAATTACAGATAAATCAATCTAAATACCTCTTTCACAATAGATTTGATTTTTAACCCAGAATTCCTATTCCCTTTGAACAGCACAAGCTGCAGAAAACATCCATTTCCCTTCTATCTCCTCTTTTAGGGAGCTTTTTCCTCCTTCATTCTCTTTAGTCTAAGGATGCTCAGAGGGAGAAATGACATTAAAAAGGCTTGTTTAACTTGCTTGCTAAGACGGTATTATTCTTTATTCCTCTTCCCCCCTTTTCTTCCATTTGTCCTTTTGTAAAGCTCCTTCTTACAGCCCCTTAATGCTATCTGCTCTTTTCTGTCACTGTGCCCTTTGCCTCTGGCTTCCTTAGCTGTAAGAAACACTGCAGGTGACGCTTGCAGCCCAGAGATGGGCTTCCTTCATTTGAGCCTGGGAGCTGAACCTGGCCACATCACAGGCACATGTTTGCAGGCTCACCCCAAGTCAGCATGTACCATGGTCTGGGGACCACCAGTATTGTGCTCTCGTGCCCCACACTATTCTCCCATTTGCACATCCCTTATGCCCAGGTGTTTGCTATCCTGCTCATTCCTTCCTTCCCTCCCTTGCTGGTAAGACCAGATTCTTTCCAGGTCTCCTTTTCTGTCTCATCACTGCTAGAAACATTTTTCCATTTTCATAAAAGCACCAGGGAGCTTTACAAACCACAGACTTTGCCTTCAGACCTCCTCATGAAGAAGGAAATGGAGGCACGAAGAAGTGCGATACCTTTTCCAAATCAAGCTGACCACACTGAGCAGGCCGGAACACAGATCCTTAGAGGTACCGATTTGCTACTGTATAGTTTAGTTTGCTAGAGATGTAGCTGTGGCCTAAATATTCTCGCTCACCACATATAATTTCCCTGCCTGTGCTTTTAAAGGTTTAAGCCACATGCAAAGTATAATCTATTCTAGGACAAACTTTTTTTTTTTTTCAAACTAAACTGTTACAGCAACAGAAGTTGTTTGAAATGGTTGTGCAGAAGCCCCCACAGACACTCCCTGCTATCAAACACTTATTTTCCATCACTCTCCACACAAAGAGCAGCAACAAATCAGATGATGACTTTTCACCAAAAACTGTATTTAAACTAGTTTTAAAAGTTGATGAAATTTCAGTCAGCCAAAATAAAGACTAAAATCTGTAGCTGAGCCGCAACAGCACTGTAATTCACTTGTTTAATACACAGTGCTGGCCTAAGTCACAGAGAAGTGTGGGAAGATGTCTAACTATCCCATGGTAAGGCTACTGCAAGCTTTCACCACTGCCCACAGCCTACTAGTAACCCAGCAGCCTACAGCCTTGTTCCCAGCCTGCGAGGTTAGCTGGAGGTGCACTCACTGGAGACAAGAAAACAGATCAACCTTCAGGTTGGCTCCTCTCCCACAGCCTACTCCAACAGTCAAGAGTCACAAGAACAAAGTGGCTCAAAGCAGTGAGCCCCAGACAATTCTGAATAAGCTCAGAGATACGCTGTCCCCCTCATGGCTGCTTCTCTCGCCTTCCCTCAGGCCGGCTGGGAGCCTCAGCTGCCCCGTACCCCTTTACAACATGCTCAACCCTACAAAACACCAGCAAGCTGCATCCCAGCCACCACCTGAGCTTTTTGCTCTGCTTCAGTGGATTAGACACAGCAAAGCACAGCGGCAAGGAGAGGAGTCCCACGCTTGCGGCAGCATCCTGCTCTCCTGTCCTCCACAACTCTGTCCTCGTTTTGTATTTACCTACTGCTATTTCTGCCTGTTCGATAAGACATCCTTCTTCAACTATGACAGCACCACGTTTCTCTTGGTGCCGTATAACTTGCAAAGACTTTTTTCCCCAGTCAAGATACCTGGTCACTCTTTCCCTGCCTGTGAGGCCACGCTAATACTCTTTCTTGATTAGTCTTCCACAGCTATCCATTCTCTTCTCACTCTCGCCCGCAAGGATATACATAGAATCACAGAATGGTTCAGGTTGCAAGGGACCTCAAAGATCACCTAGCTCCAACCTCCATGCCATGGGGGAGCAATCCTCCACTAGACCAGGTTGCTCAAAGCCCCATCCAACTTGACCTTGACTACAACTCAAAACAAGGTATTACTAAAATTAAAAAGAAAGCAAAACAAGAATCTCCTATGTTTACACCTGTGTGATCTACACATTTGCATGGTCCTCGCCTACATCCAGTCACCCACAGTTTTTGACTGACTCTGTAATTCAGATAGTCAGCTTTCTGGGGAAGGGAACTTGCCACCTGGGGTTTACTTTGAGAATGTGATGCCAATCCTTGAATTACTATTAAGTTTTCAAAAGCAGAGACTAGGACCCAGATACAGATCTACATTTTCACAGTGTACGGATGCCATAATACAACAACTTTAACCTGTAAGACCATGTTGTTACAAGTATGGCAGGAGCCTGGATTTTGTTTTTATTGGTTTATTTTCTGCTGGATGAGCCCTACCAGCCAGTTTCCTATGCAGCTGTAGGAAATTTGGAGCTGACATGAGAAGGCAGCAGGAACAAGTGTACAAAAGTGAGACCACCACTATTGGCAGCAGTGCAGATTTGTACTAGATGAAAGTGAAACAGTGAGTGCAGCCAAAAGCCCAAGGAACTCACCTTGTAGTTAGGACACTTGTAAACTTGTACTGAAGAGGAGGACAGCAAAATGTGACTGCAAATGTGAAGGAGGGATAATCTAATTCTTACATAAATATTTTGAAAGAAAGAATTACTTTAGTAATTTTTAGTGGTAGTATGTTCTAGCTCTTTGCACGCCTACTTCTGCTGTGTCTATTTTCACCTGATTTGACTAAATAATCAAGGACATATTTGCTCATTCTGAGAATACTGAAGCCGTGAGCTGCGCATCCCATGGACAGGTGTTTTCGCATTATTCCAGGAATGTTCAGTATGTCACACGGGTGCCTAGAGCACAGAACTCCACCCTAAGGTACTGGCAGGTCCTATAGATATTCAGTTTACGTAACTATATAAAAAAATCAAGCCAACGACAAACTTATTTTAAAATCAAAACCTGATCCAGTACAAGCTGGACACAGTGAAATAATTGGTAGAATTCATAGGTCTGAATCAGAGTCCAAATGTCTCAAATAGGACATCATTACCTGTTCCAATAATTACAATTTTTGATTAATTGTGACAGAAAATACACATAATTAACACTTACAAGAAACACACACACAAAGCTATTACAGTCACATTAGGGCAAACAGAGAGCATGTAAGTGAAAGTTAACTCAGCCTCAGCATTATCTCTCTTAATTCAACCTTGGTAACTGTCAGGCAGCAGCTCTCTCCGTGTCTGGCAGATGCAACATTTGCTGGGACACTGCAGCACCAGTCTGGGGCCACTCCATAAGCCAGAGCTCCAGCAGTGCACTGGGGCTGAAGAGGCACATCGTTCTGTCTGAAGGGAGCATCACACTGACATGTGGGCGGCTGGCACGTTAAGATCTCCCAGAAGATTTATGTCATGAAACCTTGAATAATTCTTCACATGCAGCATAATCCTACCTACAATGAAGGGCTACATATGCTAGAATCAAGGCAGGCTGGACAGAAACTTACAATGATATCTTCAATATTTTTTTTTTCAAAGTTAAGAAAAAGGTTGGGATGGCTCACCCGGAACAATGAGAAGCAGATGTTCACACTGAATAAACCCCCACTTCGGCTGGCTATGCCTAGCATGTGGAAAATCGCAGTTATTAGTGGGTGAAAGAAGCAAACACATACTACTTTGCTGACTAATTTCAGCCTTGGCCCAAACCATCCTTTTCCTTACCCAGGAGTGCAATTATCGCATCTTGGGTTGCATCTCTTAATAAAATATAGCTTTTAAGAGACAGCTCATTTCTTTACCTTTAGGGAATGCCTGGGAAGTCTTTTCATTAAAATGCTAATAGAACAATAAAGTTTAACACCGAATTTCCCCCACTTGAGTTTGAAAGCAAATGCTTTGGTCTAATTCCGATCAGAACACTGTCTATTTTTCATTAAAGTTTTATTCTGATGTATTTATTATTGAGGGGCCTATGAGGAGCTGCATTATACTCAAGAATGAACTGAAATGAACTTTGAAGCAAGAAACAAAGCCTGTCTATGCAAGGGAGCAAACTGCACAAGGAATTAAGAGATGAGGTTTACTGCATTTCTAAGTTATTTGTCACCATAATATAGCAGCATTTTCTTGTTCTTGGGGCTACTAACTGCATTTACCCCTTTGGTCTACTTTATTTGGTGTATTCATTAAATAACAAAGCATCAACACTTAGCATGCATATTCGTGATGTTTCCTGGACTGGCTCTCGATTAATCTACATACTAATGCAAGAGGACACATTCTGCAATACAAACAAGCCCTGTGTCACGTTGAGTTACATGTTCTCTGGCTTTTCCCAGTGTGTGGGAGGGTGCAGCCTCTCTACAAAGCTACTGCTACCCAAAAACCAGGGCGAGAATCCTTCCAGCTTCCATCGTCCTTGTCAGTCAATAACAACTGAGGATGACAGAAATGCTTAGCTTAAAACTTGTCTTTCTCAAAATAGCTGTAGATCAGCAGTGCCCAGTGCTTCTTTTACTTCACTACTGCAATGGTCCAAAGATATAATTTGTGGGCCAGCCATGCAGAGCCGAAGTACATGATGAGATTTAAAGAAGATTCAATGTTCCAACACATTTTCCCTCAGCTCTGCTCAGCCCTCTTGCAGTGCTCTTTAAGAGCAACCGGTTACACGCTCTCAGTAACAAACTACTTAAACCACAATCCATGCGCTCACATGCACACACAGCCATGTGATTTTCTCATGGTAACAGTCTCCTTTCTTCGCTGCCCTACTCCCATCTCCCTTTCCTTCCCATCCATTTGGGTGACAGACTCCGGGGGACAGAGCCCACACTCTCTCCCAGACATCCTCAGTGGTCCCCTTCCGAAGGAGCACGAATATGTAGTAAAGTTAAGAGAAAAAGGGGAATACAGTGTGCACGTGCTTTCCATTTTGTATATGAAAAGGAATCCACATCCTCCTGTGTCACCTGCCCTTATTTGAGAAATTTCTTTTCTTCTGGTTCTCATTATAGTTTTAATGAAGCAAGGAAAGCTTATTTAAAATCATTCTGCTACAAATGAGCTGACTTACAAAAAAAAAAAAAAAAAAAGGTAATGCATTACTAGAGGTGAGCTTCCTAGCCAACTCTCTAAAGGCATGTCTTTACAGAATCCACAAGGAGCACAGTACCAGGGAGGCAGATCTCTGCTTCCCGGGGACACTGGAGCGGCACAGAGGGCCTGGCAGGACTGCTGTGCTGGAGGAAGAGGAGGGCAGCTCTGCACTGTGCCTCCCCGAGGGCTGCAGGGCTGGGCAAACAGTGCTGAGGCAGAAGACAACAGGATGAGAGGAGAGGAGAGTAGCCCCACGCAGCTGCTCTTCCCAAAACTGCGAGAGCAACCCCACACAGGGGTGCGGGTCTTCCCAGCATCTTCTGTCCTGGTCACTGGGCCACTGGCGCTGGGTGCCAAGGGCCACAGGGCAAGCCCACGCTCCAGCACCCACGCTGGCTTCCCAGGCAGAAAGAGAAGGAATTCTAGTTTTGCTACCGATGCTGGAAAAATAGCGAACGTTCCCAAAGTGCTGGAAACTAGGCCTGTGAGAGGATTTTACAACATGCTCTCCCCTTCTCCACAAAGCTGCATTTTCATTTCAAGCAAAGATTTAAAAAATTGAAGCACTAACCACAAAGAACAAAAAAAACCTCACAACTTGCCATCTCAATTCCCGCACAAACATTCCTGTTAGAGCTACATGAAAGGAAAACAAGCACAGAAAGAATTTGAATAATGCCCGTGTCTAAGGGTTACTATCTAAATAGCACATACCCCAGCACTTATGAATCACAAGGCTCATTCAGGTATAAATCTCTCTAGAATACAAGCTGTTAACACCTCATGATGCCTCCCTTTGTTTTTAACCTGCCACACCCACTTAAGGTCACTTAATGTCAAAGCAATAACACCCCAACCCAAAATCAGTACAGGGGTTGCCTGACTTACAGAAGTTTTAAGGCATTCCGAATTATGCTTGCACACACACAAAAAACCCAAACAAAACAAAACAAACAAACAAAAAAAACCCAAATCAAAACAAAAAAAACCACCCAAAACCCACAAACAAAGAAACCAAACCAAACCAAAAATAACCCCAAAACCCCAACCCAAAACCATTTAACAATTTAACAAAATCTCAGCTGGCACTGACTAGACATAATCTTATAAGGGTCTTTTGTCTCTGCCTGAAATCTTCGGGTATATAGCACTCTTTGCTGTGATAATTGGTTTGGCTGTCCATTCCACCCATCAGGTGATAGAAAACTATCAATCAGACTAAATGCAATGTGAGAGAAGTCTCTTTAGCCAATTAGTTGGTAATGAGAACATTAGCCACAGTATCTTCTGCAGAGGGCACCTTAGCAATTCCAGTGGAGCCCACAAAGATGACAGTTCTATCTGTATGATTAATAGCGAGCGTATGACACTATAGGAATTCTACACAGTTGTGTAAAATCGGGCAGGAATGATCCACTTTATGCCGTTAAATATTTTAGGAGCCACAGATGATTTTATATTACATTCTAATACATACACTTATTTTGTGTCTTGAAATTAACTCTCCTGCACCAAGAATAGTTTTTAAAGCATTTGGAGTTCTCCAGACAATAGGAATTGTATAAATTCAAGTAATCAGGAGCAGCAGTTACAGAATGATAAGACTCCTCTTTATACAGTGCAGGTCTGAACACTAGGAGGGCAAAACTAAGTCAGCCTGTGACTCCACTTTCACTTTAAGTATATTATGACTCTATAGAAAGTGACTTAACTTCCAGTCTAGCAGGTCCAAAACAACCACATGCAAGGCAAGAGGAAGCCAATATCTATTTTTCCCCAAAAGATTTCTGGAGCAGAGGGTACCTTCCATGTGAACATACATGCACCCATGCAAAGGTATATTCAGACGTGCTCTCATCTCAATGGGATTGCACCCCAGAGTCCTTCATATTGATATAAGAATTATTTAATTTTAAAAAGAAAAAGATAACAGAAAACTGTAAATATCTACAGTGAAAAAACATGAAAGAATTTGCAAAACAGAGGATGTTAGTTAAATCATTACAAGCAGTTAACAAAACATGGCCTTGGGAGAAGGAACAGGCACCATAAATATAACAAGCTGGGAACTAGATAAGCTCAAGGAGAGCCAAATAGTTAATGAGACTAAACATAAAATTACTGAAACTATGTCTGAACTATCCTAATTAGCATGCTAAAAGATCCACCCTCCAGCAAAGAACCCCCCCTACTAACAAAGCCCCCTCCCCACAGAACGTGCTGGTGGAAAAAATAATGTACCTTTAAACGGAGAGGAGGCTGGTAAGAACCAACAGGAGGAACTATGTGTAACTAAACATAATTGCAAACAATTGTTGGAAGCCTGTGAGTTTTACTCTGTGTTAAGAGGTGTGCTGGCTGTGTGGATTTACCCCCCCAGCAGCCAGCTCTGTGCAGACATGCAACAACCAAACATCTCGATGCTGCGCACAGATGGGCTCTTGCACACCGCGGGAAGAACCCAGGTTTGGGATAACAGTATCAACCCCAAAGCAAGGGGAACTGCGTGTCCTCAGCTGGACTGTGGCGCCAGCGAGGAGGGGACATGGGGACCACCACACCCAGAACGGTACCAGCAGCCACAGGTACCGCTGACCTGTGAGATGCCTTTGAAAACACCGGGAGAGCACTGCCAAATGCCAGCGCCCAGAGCTGCCCGCCCGAGCGAGCTGACGCTAAGCTTCAAACGTCATCTAGAGACCCATGTCTCTACTGCTGGGCTGCACAACAGCTTATCTGTGCTACAAGAAGAAAAAACCATAGCAGCACTTGAATTGATTTAGTTACACCAGTGAAAAAAATCTTTAAATTGGCACACTGCAAGGCTATATTCCAGATTAGCCTAATTGGAGTTAATTGCGAAACCAACTTAAACAATTTGCGTTTCCTGTTGTGCCAGAAGGGTGCTTGCAAGAGAAGTGTACAATGGGGCAGCTATTGATACATCAATTTATTTACACTGCAGACTTGCCTAACACAAACAAAGCCTGAGCGAGCCCTGTCAGGGCAGAAAAAGAGGGGAAAGGCAGAAGAGATTAGCAAACAGCTCGGTTATGGGAAGTGACAGGGCAATCAATAAACTCCAGGTTCAGAGGGTAAATTGAACTGACAAAAGTCGGCCTTAGTTTGCATACCAAAATTTCATTTGTATAAATCCTCTGCAGGGAAGGAAGGAGTAGTGCAACCACTAGAATTATCTGAACCTATTTTTCTTCCCCAACTACTCTTGCAAACTTATTTCTTCCATAGTCCTTCCTCTTATTGAAGCTTTGTTAAGCTTGAAACGCGCGGCAAATTTCAGATGGAATGTATTAAAGAGTGCTTAGATACCATGGTGATAGGCACATAGGGAACACCACGCAACACGACAGCTGGATAGACAAATGGGTTTGCACACAGTGAATTTTGTACAAGAGAACTAAAATAAATCTGCAAAAGAGGGAAAAACCACCAGTCTTCATGGGAATTTTACAAAAGCAATAAAACATAACAGGCCTACCATGCAAACTCACACCTTTGGCGTGTGAACAAGCCAGAGCAGTAAGAAATATTCTCATGCAGCATTATACAGAGATCTCAACTTAAAGCAAGCAAAAACAACCATTCAGAAGAGCATGGACTTTGCTGTGCGAGCCCTACACGTATAGCAACGGTCGCTCTGGGGCAGGGGAACAGCGAAGGCGCTGGGGGCAGGACAGTGACTGCGCGTCACCCAGAAGGGCGATAGGTGCCAGGTGCCTGCTCTGCCCAGCTCACTCAGCACCCGCCCTGCAGAGGCAGCGAGCCACGGGCAGGAGCAGCCAGAGGATGGACGTGGCTGCAGGTAGCCCAGGCCCAGAAGAGCTCGGCGCCAGTGGCCTTGCTGCCAAGATTCATGAGGGAATGAGACTGCTTCCATGGAACAAGCCTCCCCCAGCCTGGGCCTCAGGCTCAGGTGCCTGCTACACCCCTCAGCTTTGCTAAGGCTTTGCATGAGGGAAGAAGACACTTCTGAGAGCAGAGTCTCTGAGCAGAGACACAAATGAGACTTTACCCTGAGTAGTTTTGTTAATTTTCTGGAAACCTATGGATCTGAACTCTATTTTTATCAAGCACCCTTCTGTGCTTCTGTGTAAAAAAAATATTTTTTTTTTATGTAAGGGCAGTTAATCTGGTAATATTGCAAAGGCAGTTGTTCAAAACTGGAAAATTAAAATTGGATTGACAATTGTGGATTGACAACATGCTATCTGTTAATTAAAGGTGACAGCTGTAACATTATATTTCATTGTACAATGCAAAATTACTAAGTGTGGCAAGCTCTTCGAAGTTTTATCACTCTCTTTCAGTAGTCAGCAGGGTTAAGAGGCAAGAATGGTATTAGTTCTACAAAGCACTAAACAAATTTGCCAGATACTAACAAGACAGTTTCTGTTGGCTTGAAAGGGCCTGTGTCACGTCCATGCTTGGTGGCACGGCAGCAGCTGTGACATGTCAAGGCAAAAGACATGAGTGATTCACATGTTACCTGACTGTAAGCAGAGCAGCCTTCAGTTTAAAGGAACACCCAGCAAAGCACTGCTGACCCTACATTAAACTGTCGTATCGCATGGATTCATTCAAATTTCAAGTTTCTCTTCCTTAGCAGACAGGAGAACAGTCTTTGTCCCCAAATCTTTGCCTTGACACTGACGTCCTCACCAAACACCACCCTGCTTTCAATGTCCCACAGCAGGCAGAGACGCTGAAGCAGAGCCACCCCAGCACCACAGGTAAAACTCTCCTTCATGCCAATCTGCATGTTTTGTTACCCTACCTACAACCTGTAGGTTACATTATGCGCTGTGGTATATTATGGGCTTCGCTGTTTGCTCATCGTCTTCTGGTGATAGCTGAAGAAAAGAGAGGTCTGTGCTGATCCTTTTCGATTATCAGGAAAGCCTTCACTGCTCCTGCTCAGAGCCATCAATGTATTGTCTGTTAACAATCATGACATGGGTACAATCTTTGTAAAAAATCTCATTTCTTTACAGGTATATTTAAGTTTCACAGGCTCATTCTGCTCATCAGATCCAACCACCAGTTCCAAGGGGTGATTCACCCCACCCAACCATTATCCCTCCATTTATATCTCTCGTTTATCTGCTTACCATTTGTCTTGAGATTTGCTGCTGGGGGGAACTCAGTGGCTGTAGCACCCAAGCAACGATTGCTGAACATGGCCCTCTCGTTTACACTTATCAAGATGGTTACGTCTTTTCCTTCCACATCCAGAACTAACTGCAATCTGCCACACTGCTGCTTAGAGGCAAGGCCAGTGCTATATTCCCCACACACAACAGCAGACTCAAGCCATCCATAGGGCAAACACAAGTACTTAACACTGGTGCTTTGTCACTGGCTCTGATGGTCTACAGATAAAATTTACTCACTTCTTTGCTGTGCCTAGACAACTGTGATCAAGGTGCAAACACATTTAAACAGGGAGAACTTCAAATACAAGAAAAATAACCTACAAGAAGGCTTCACAGTAGGTTAACACTGAACATTAAGCTACCAAGCACAAGCTTTAGCTTATCACTTGAATCGCAAAAATCCTGCGCTCTATTTGTGAGAAGTGAGCCATAACCTATTTCTTTTTATGAAACATGACTACAAGATGGCCAATTCCTACAGCTACTGACTGTGTGGCTGTTTGCTCGTTGGGACTGCAACAATCACACAAGGACTGCAGTGCACTGAGCAACCTCCCTCTCCCCAAATACTCATGGAGAGCAGGGAAACAATAGTTGTAAGGTGATAAATGTGTCATAATTAGCAAGGGAAAGGCTGAAGCCTCACTTAGTGTTCCTCTGGCTGAGGGAAAGATAAGCCTCACAATATATTCCAAAATCAGTGATTAGTAGAAGATTAACAGCTATGAAGACCACAGTGTTAACTCATTTCCTAATCACAGCTTGGAGCTCACAGCACAAGGAAAAACATTTTTGCCTGTGTGTACGTATAAATACAAAGGAGCATCATATTCTCTTTCTTTCCCCAGGTATTACTGCGTTTATCTCCAGAACATGAATGGCTATTATGAATTAGCTCCACCATCCTGTGTTCTCCCTCTCACCTCCCCATTTCCTTGTGAAAGGGGGGGGAGAGCAGAGCAAAGAAAAGACAGCACCGTTGGATTCCCTTTCTTCAGCTTTTACCAGCCGTTGGAGGTCAGGATGCTATTGGCTCCGCTCTGTGTGTGAGCTAGAGCTGTTCACTTAGCAACAGAAAGCAGAAGCAGCAGACAGCAAAACTATCTACGTGTGCGTGCGCCTCTGACAGGAGGAAAAAGGGGGAGAGAATGGTTTAGACTATGTACTCTGCTGCTGCGTGCAGAGGGTCCCCTCCACAGAAGTGCTGTGCACCTCCAGGGATGGCAGCAACAGGTGCCGGTGCTCTGCATCCCACTGGCTCCCACCCACAGAAAGCTGCTCAAATGCTCAGCATATTGCCTTTTTTAATATAGGAGCTTAATTAGAGTCTACTAACAACAACAACAGACAATCTCAATAAAGCCTGCATTTAATGCAAGTCATAAAGAGTGTCTTCTGTGCCTGAAACACACAATAAGGATATAAAATGTGATGTGTTAGAAGGGGGAAAAAAATGAGAAAGGAATGAAAAGCTATGGTTATGCAGAAAGGACAAATGAGTTTGCTTTCATCTACTTTTTCTCCCACTACTAAGGCAAAAAAAAGTGTCAAAACTTAACCAACTTTAGTAGATGCTGTCTGTAGTGTTACTCAACCTCCAGAAGGATGAGCTTGTATCCCAGCTACTTCTAAATAGGTTCTTACTGAGAAGAGAAAGAAATAGCAAAGGAAGGTGTAAGACAAGAGAAACACGTATTTTGCAGATCTCAGTTCCTTTATGAAACACAAGAGACCTGTGTTGAGAGATTAGTGAGTGGAGAGATTTTTTTTCACGCTGCCATTCAGAGTGACATAAGAGATTTCATGCAGATCATTCCACAGGGAACATACAGCCTGCAACTCTCCCATGTGACTGGCATCAGATATTTTCCTTCCCACCACTGCTATAGAAGAGCTCTGAGCACACAGCAGGGAAAGCATCATTTTCTTATATGTAAGACATGTCTCCCTCCTCACCACCCACCTCTAAATACATTAATTTTGGAGCCAATGTAACTGACCCTATTCTTTTCCCAACTGCTCTACATTTCTGTTCAACTTGAATGTTAAAATTAAATGTAACTTCCCCTATGTGTGGAGTGTATCACTGCTAGCCTTTCCGTATTTGAACGCCTAACATCTCAAATCAAACCCACTCTGCAAACTGCCAAAGCCTACTGAAATACAGCAGCTGAACAGCTACTTCGGGTCTGAACAGATGGGGTCAAAAAAACCAACCAGGACCCTCCTGCTATTTAGAATGCGGGGCTTAAAATCAACCAAGTGTGTTGTCTTATCCTTTTCACCTCTTTTGTGTGACAATTCTATTACGCTTTCCTTACATTCAACAATACAATGGATATGTAATAAAGGAAAGGAAATGGTACTTCCCTAGATTCAATATATCCAAAATGTATATGTAATTGTTAAAGAGGAACCTGTATTTTCCAAGGAACAGAACTGCAGCCTGGATTACAGGCCTAGATCTCCTATTATTGCCTCCATAGAAGGACTTCACCTTGCCAACAAAGCCTACAGCTTTCAGGAACTGGACAGAGGTGGAAAAAGTTGGCGATCCAGAGTACCCCGTTAGTGCTACGGGGAGCAGTCTGGTGTAAAGAAAGAAAGAAAAAAAGGGAAAAAAAAAGGCGGAAAAAGATTAAAAAAAAAAAAAAAGAAAAAAGAAAAAAGAGACTGAGAGGTTTACCTGCCTGAGCAGGACCAAAGACCACTGCAAGAAGCCAATAGCCCCGAGATGAAAAGGGATCCACGCAGCAGGTAGGAATCGCAGCCACGCAGTGCAGCGCCAAAACCAAAGTTTGCTGTCACATAGTTTCAAGAGATTGGAAGAAAAATAAAGTATTAGAGCTGGTCTCCAATGAAAATTAGCATCTATGAAACGTGACCTGAACGATATCGCCCCAACCTCCACCCAGAGGCTGAGGAGGCGCGGGGCACCGCGGCCTCCATGGGCAGCCCCATGGCACAGGCAGGCCATGGCTGCTGTGGCAAGGCCTGGCAAACACCCGCTTTGCTTTCTGCCCCTCCTGTAAATGCGAGCAAGCAGCAAAAGGGTCGATTTTCAGGACGCCCTGGCTAAGACAGGGAGAAGTCATCCCCGAGGTGAAGCCTTCTTCAGCAGCCGAGGCGCCCGCAATGGCCCGGGTTACAGCGGCGGCTGCCTACCCTGCTGCTCAACCCGCTCCCGTCAGGGCGGCCTCTGCAACCACAGCTCACCCCTGCGCCTCTGCCAGTCTGCAGGAAGAGCAGAGACGAGGGCCGAGGCCACCCAACGGGGCCCTGCCCGGCTCGGCCCGCTCGGGCATCCAGCCGACCTGCTGCATCACCTGCGCTCTCACCCATGGCTGCTTCACAGCCGCCTCCTTTGGCTTTAAAGCATTTCTAATTGGATTCACCAGCTGCTTGGGGTTTTGTTGCTTCATTTCTTTTAAAATCTCTTCACTTCTTCTTTCAACTCAGCTATGGTTTTGCTCACCACTGCTTTATATTAGCGCCTTCCTCGTTCCTGCCATTCTTTTGCTTTCTCATGGCATCTTCTTCTTGCGCTAGTGATGGGTTTTCACCTTTGTTAGTTTTCAAATCATTGCTAACATACACAAATAAGTTCAAGGCATTATATGTCCAAGGTATGAACATTTGTCCTGAAGATGCAAACATCAGTGATCCTCTCAGTTTGCTCCCTGTTGTTCCTGAAATTTATGCATTCACTTACACTAGGTCCATCCTTTTCACAGCTCTAAGACTGAAAAAGCCTGACAGAAGCGAGGCCCTGGTACGGTCACCTTTTCCGCACCTCAGTCAAAGTCTTACTAAAACCAGTGGGAATGGGAATGCTCCTTTACTGTAAATTGCTTAATTCTTCAGATTTTGTAATATGAAGAAAAGAAATACTGATCACCTTCACCAGTAACATGAAAGGCATAATGTAGAAGTCAGTCACATCGATGCTAACCCTAGACACAGATGGAATACAGAAAAATACACATTGCAGCTGGTTTGGATATTAACCAGCGAATGTTCTATGCATCCAAAACCTGCGTTCTGTTTGCCTGCCATCACATGAATGTGATGACCTGCATTCAAGGGACAACCAAGAGGTGTAATTCAATTTCCCCAAACTCTCCTGGGGCCTTGGCTCTGCAACATCACCTACAGCTCTGGCTACTGCTTGCCATCGTCTTGCCAGCCACCACGGTAGCCCATGACTTCCCCAGGGGTTTGCCTGGCTTGCCCTCTGCAGAACTGCTCTGGGAATGCACAAATGTGTGGCACCAAGGGCAAAGCTGCCAAGCTCCAGGGAAAGGAGCAGGGATTTGAGGACTGCAAAAAGCCTATCTGGGATTTTGGTGGACTTTTCAGAAGGTGCCTTTGAACACTTTTTGCAGGAGGTTACTTGAGGCATTTGAATTTGCAGTCATCTTTATTAGTGCCTAAAGAACTGACTGAAAATGTAAACTTAGGTATTAGATGGCTTTGAGGATTCCCAGTGGGATACATTCGTAATTTTAAATAAAGTCATGGTCACTGTTACAATCTCATGAATGTGAAATCTGTTTGTGATATCAATGCAGTTAGCAGAGATGAAAGCCCAGACACAATAATACATTTAGCCTTCCAACATCCCATTTTCATATGTCTGCACATAATGCTTTAAGTAGAGAAAAAACCAAAAAGAGCCGTGATAGTGGGGCTCCAAGCTTGGCAGCACCGGAGCCCTCTGCCTGTCAGTACATCTGAGACCTTTTCCTCATCTCTCATCCATTTGCAGCAGCGAGGTGTTAGAATTACCCACTTCTTTCAGAGACCCAGTGCCCACCTCACATGGAGCACCAAGGTGCCAGGAGCTGGGAGCCAACAGCAGCAGCCCTGCGGAAGGCAAGGACTCCGTTCTCCTGAAGGCATCATCTATTTGCCGCTGAGCTCTGAAGTCAGGAAGAGCTGGGAGCCAAGAATAGTATCCTGCCTTGCAAGATGTAGCATCTCTGAAGGCAGCCTGCTCCACAGTGCTTGTAGGTATTATGGTACCAAATGTACTTTAAATGTCATTCTCTCTCACTGGTTTCTAGCCCCCTTCTCATCCCCTAATAGTGGCAGTGCTCCAATTTTCAAAATAAAAAGCGAGTGACCTAGTACATCAGGCTGAATCACCGCATACTGAGGTAATCTTCTGTTTTACCCCGCAGTTCCTTGTCACAGCACACAGCCTTGTGTCCACAGGCCAAGCGATGCCAGAAGGACTGGACCACAGTGTTCATCCATCTTGCTCACACCGTGAGGAGCGGTTACGTTTGTTTGGTACTTATCGTGAGCAGCATGACCCCAGTCCTTCCTGTATTCCAACAACCCTAATCACACCAAGATGGTTTGGCTGAACAACTTGCAGATTTTTAGTTGGATTTCTCAACTGACTGAAGTCATGCAGCTGTGCTCAGGGAGGCACCAAGCCCTGAGGAGCAGCAGAGCCCCTTTGCTGGACCTTGGGATGGTGCTAACACGGCCAGCACGGCTCCAAGCAGGGACACATCAGATAAGCTCTCGCCCACCTGCAAAGCAAGCTGTGGAGATACCAACTGTATCCCACAGTGTCTGCACAGGCTCAGGGCTGTCCCATGATTTCCACATTACACATACACAGTTCAAAAGCTTTGCACTTTAAGGATTGAGTTGGATGCCCAGCTCTGAATTGGCATGACCTGAGGAAGAACTATGTCTGCTAACAGCCCAGCTTTTAATTTGTACTTTAAGTTACCGGAATAAGCAGGGGGGAAGGGAGTCATTAAGCGATTCTTTTTTTTTTTTTTTTAAAACACCACAAACATCACATTTCCTATATGCTTCAGCAATTTCACTGTAGGAGACAAATCAATACTCTACTTTTGGAGTTAAAGATTCTCATTTGGTAAGGGAGAATAGGGGATTTGCCTTAACGAAAACAATATATACTTCTTTAGAAAAAAAACAATGACCTTTTGTCTAGTTTCTATTTTGTTGATAAGAACTAAGCATGCTAGAGGGAAGGGTTTTTCTTTACAGACAAGATTTTCATAAACAAACTTGCTCCTTTCAACACATTGAAGGAAAAGCAGGAACATATGCCGAGAACAAGAAAAAGCCTACAGGACAAAACCATTTTAGAAATGGCTTGGATTTCTCCCTCAAAACCCAGCTACCTTCCATCCTTCCTGCGCAGCCATGGAGGAACAGCTTATGCCAACAGGACTCCACCACAATAAAACCACCACCAAAGTAGACGTCCTCACTCTCTTTGCACATGATTTAGTTTCATTTGTGTTTTGGAAGGTTTTTTGGAGGGACAGAGGAGGCAGCATCACTCTTCACCCAATCCCTAGCCCTGCATGACCATACCACAATCCTTCTGTCTGTGATGAACATGACAGCTAGCTCTAAGCTCTCACCTTTTCGTGTCACTCATTTTAGCATAACTGTTTTTGTAAACTAAATGGAAACATTTACAGAAAGGTTTTCTTAGTGTAAATAATCTGGAATTCTTAGCAGCCAAAGGAATTCCCCACTGCTTCTCAAACTAAGGTTTACTTCTATTTTATATGGATTCTCTTTAAGCAACAGGTTGCTTTTAAAATGTCCATATTGGTTTTGATAACAGAAATAAAGCCAATACACAGAACGATGGCGTTTTGGTGACAGACAGCTGATAAACAAAACGTAAGGAGGTGATCTTGCTACCTAGCATACCCTATGCACTCTCACCGAGGAATTCTCAGTAAACATGACCTGGCACTCAACCACGTGCTTTTTGCTTTTGTAACGGACTTTCTAACTTCAGGGGGTGCCTTTCCTCTGCCTCATTTTATCAGAGCAACTCTAGACCTTTCAGTGGGGTCACACCCTTCTTGCACAGGGTGGATCACCAGATCCTATACAGTCCAAACGGTTTTACTGTTTGACCAACTCTCACAGCTCATTTAGGGCACACCTAGGGCAGAGGATCTATAAGGGATACCCCCCTTCACTCCTACAGATGAGAACTGAGGCAGCTGACGTTAACTGCTAAATCAGACAATATGTAAATCACAGCATGGTAATCTGAAGCCCAACTAGTCAATTCCTGGTCTTAAACTTATTCTGATTACATCATTCATTACAGCTTTAAAAAAAAAAAAAAAAAGTCTCATGAAATTATCATTAAAACACGTTTACAAGCAACCGGGAGCCATTGCGTAAAACTGCTGCTTTATGTCAATCGCATCACTGGTAACAGAACGCCAGCTGAGAATCTCGCTGCTGGTGTCAAGTGGTTCCACCAAAAAACAGAATTCTTTTTCAAAGTCTCAGCGGAATGATGGCTCTTATCATGGAAACAGAATTTCACAAGGCAGAAGAATAATGGTGAAATGCTCCGTGACTGGCAGAGCGAAATCCAGTCCAACAGACAGTCAGGAAGGCAGCAACAGTAGGTGGTTATCAAGACAGTTTCATCAGACAGTCGAAGGCCATGCAAAGCTTTATAAATCAGTATGAAGAGTACACAACTGACACACCACTGAACAGAGAACACTAAAGACTTCCCCTGTTCTGAAAAGCTGATTTTTGGCATCAGCCTTTTTGCAGCTTTTTAGATTTTGCTTACAAGAGTTAAAGAGTGGAAGCAGGTAGAATCAAATAACTCAGTCTCAAACTCAAGAAAGCATGAATTAAAATCTGTCTCCATGACTGAGGGAAATTATCTGTTGCTGATGATATTCCTCAGATAATAAAAGTCAGGATGTGAAACAGCCTAAGTACTGCAGGGGAATCAAAACAATAAATCAGGGAGCTAGACAAGTGTGACATCCTCTACTACCTAAAAGACATTTTGCCCACCTGAGGTTGGACCTCACCGCCAGGGTCCTACCCCCTGGTGAGAAACCAAGGGGGGGAGGTCTGGCAGATGCAGGTACCCCAGGTAGCCCTGCCCGGGATTCTGGCACCCACAGAGGCAGCATGCAGACAAAAGAATGCCCCTGAAATCAACTTCAAATGGAGCAGAATGACACCTGCAACAACGGCTAAAAAATTGGAAGTTTTACAAGATGACAAACATGGTATCTTCCTGCAAGCCCAAGATGTGATTCTAGTGACAATTGCAACAATTCAGTAGTCAACCTTGTAAGTTTGGAAAGGCAAGAATTGACAACGCACCCAAACAGCATTTACAATTACACATTTCACTAATCTAAGGTCTAATATTACTGAGGAGTAATTGAAACTGGAAAATCTAAAACAACTGATAGGTGGCAAAGTATGCAGGAACAGCCATATTGTAGACTACAAAAAAAAACCCCAACCCAAACAACCCCCAACCCCCCCCCCCCCTAAACTTCAATCACACACATACACACCCCCCAACAATATCACAGTCACTGAAGAAGAAAACTTCCTCTCCACCATTTACTATCAAATGGAGATAACACAGAGACACAAACAAGAAATCCCCACAGACTAGGGACACAGGAACTAGCCATGGGCTCAAAGATCTCATATATACTTCGTTAGCCGAAAACCATCCAACGTATGAAGGGGGGAGGCCTTTGTTTTCCAGCGGAAATACAATGGAGCAAGAATAACCACCATGCAAGGTAACACTCATATATTCATTTTAGCTATGTGGGTAAAAACATCTGTTAATGAACCCCAAAAAGAAATTCACAGAATATTTTTCTACCTGTAATTCAAAACCTATTCCTGTACTTCAAACAATACACCAGGTTTTTCATGGCCTTTGTATTATTTTTGGGGGTGGGGAAGACCGCCACCAAGACAGACAGAGAAGAGAGAGATAAGAGAGATAGTCGGTTCTCATTTTAATAACCCGAATCTTGGAAAGACTGATCCTCCAGAGAAAATAATTAGCAAGCAGGCCAGTAATTCTCTTTAGCCACACAAGTACAGCTGTTAAACCTTTCTCTAAAACAGGGATAAGACACTGAGATAAAGGATAACTGCAGTATGGATCTTGTGTGACATTCCAACAGCCCAGTGTTTTCTTACCAAGTTTGACTGGTCCTTCTACATCAAGCAGATGATGTCATATAAGAGTTTAAGATGTCCTCTACATGCAAGGAAGTCCAAATGAAGAGAAGAATGCAATAGTTATGGAAAAAAAAGCTCATAAAATAAAGGAAAGCTCGTAAAATATTTGAAAGAAGGAGCATAAAAAGTTTCCCTGTATAACAAATCCTAAGTTTGGAAGTGAATTGTGACAGATATCCATGTTAATGTGCTAATCACATGACACCAAGAAACAAAGACGTTATTTTAGCAAATCTATGGTAAAACCATGAGAGATCTGAAAGAAAACCTGAAATGGGACCGAGAGGGCAATAAATAGCCAAAATTAGAAGAGGATTTATGGTGTCACAAGAAACAATAATGTGTTCGAGAGAACTCTTGTGAACTGAGCGCCAAATGAAACAATTTGAAGAACAGAGACGTAACAGAAGTGTTACCATTGTACCCAAGAAGCAGAGATTTATGGGCACCACAGACATCAGTGGGAGTATGTTTTGCCTATTATAAATCACTACCTCTTCACCGTTTAAAAAGCATTTTGGATTTCACAGTGATGTGAAACACTCGTAGGGCCAGAGGGAGCTATGCTGATTTACATCTCTGAGGAGCACAGCAGATGATGCTGATGAAGCAAGAGCAGTGTATGCCAGCTGAGGCATGCTCCAGTGACTCTGGAGGAGCTCTGTTAAGTCTAGGCCACTCGAGGGGCTCCCTCCTCACTTAGTTTGCAGGTTCAGACCCTGGGACTTCCCTGAACACCGAGCAGCTCAGAGTCCACCAGGAGATGAGATAGACAGACTACTTACTGGAAGGAGAAAGTTGACAGACTTTTTTTCACAATGCTCAAACTGATCTCCACCCTCCCCTGCTGGGTGGGTCACCATCAGGGTCCACATTTTGTCCCATGAAATAAACACAGGCTTCCGGCAAGAAAATTAAATCCTATTGGACTTGGAAGAAGGAACTTGTAAAACACGCCAACAAAAGTAGCAGTAACACGATGACATACCCTCTTCCCCAATTCAACCAAAAGCATGGACAAGGCGTGCTCCTCAACACCCAGGGCGTCCCCCCCCCTGCACACAGTCATATTCGAGCTGAGACAACCAGGAACAGACACACCGAGCCACCCTAAGTCGTTCAGGCATTGGCAACATCCTGGTCCTACCTTTACTCATAAGTTCCTGTGTTATGCAGCAGCTCTCGTTAATGACTGAAGGGTGGAACCATTTGTTATTAAGTGGCTACTTCAGACCCTAGCACCCAGTTAAACTTCAGCGACAATCCAAACACATTACACACAGGGAGTTTTGTGGTTCATTAACAAACCTTTTTACGTGAACCCCTTTGAGATCTACATGTCCCTTCTAGTGCTGTTTTGCTAGCAAAGAGCATCCATCTTGTCTAAACTGCTGGAACAAATCCAGAAAAAAAATGCATAGTAACTGAAAGCCATTACCATCTGGTGACTGTTCAACATCCTATGTGGATGCTAGTCTGCATCCAGCACTGGGTGAACAGGTGTCCACATAATACCAGCCATCACAGTTGTCACTGGTTTGTAATCCCATTTGCAGACTTGACACCCAGGCAGAATACTGAAAGCCTATCATCCTTCAGCTGATCCCCGGCATGCTCGTGAGAAACCTTCCTCACTGCTCCTCCGCCTCACGCTATCAAGTGGCTGCTGGTGAATTCTGTGCTGGATTTCATTCGCTAATACCTCCATTCTTGTTCGTTTGAAAAGAACAAGCAAACAGCGCTAACAAAAAGGAACGCCCTTGGAAATCCAGTGTTGTGCAAATACGCAGGGACCAAGACCTCTCTCTTCGCCATTAGGACTCCAGAAACGCTATTACTCCCCACAAAATGGGACTCCTTCACATAAGCAGTGGTGAAACCAGCTATTACTTATGCCCAGTAGAAAAAAAACATTTGCTATCTATATAACTTTAGAGAAAAAAAAAAAAAAAAAAAAAAAAAAAAAGAAATAACAGCCTCCTTCCCTGGGTTCAGTGAGTATCTGAGAAAAATCACCATTTTCTTTGAAAATGGCTGACCAACCATAAAACCTTCTTACTAACCTAAGAAACATTTACATTTGATTAACAGACAAGATGTCAAATCAGTTAAAATAAAATAAAAAGTCACACAGAGTAAGGCAGTTTGGGGGTTTCACTAGTGTGAGTTCACAGAAGTAGCCAAGTTTACAAGCACAGCAAATTACCAGGACTCAGATGAGCCACAGTAAGTAATTGTTTGCGCATTCCTAGATCATAACAAATATGAGGTAAAGGCTCATTAACTTACAACTTTCCCACTGAGGTATAAACTAATACATTGTACCTAGTATTTTCTAAGAGCTCACACAAAGTCATTTAACTCTTCAGCTGGGGCTGGGTACCTTGCAAAGCCATGAATTTCCCGCAGGCGCAGGACCCCTGAGTTGAGTGCTAATAACTAACCCCCATGTTCACAAGCAAAAGCGTCCTCCATGTGGAAAATCCCTCACTGGTAGCCACCGCTGTGCCGTGTGGCATAGGAGCAAAGGCTGCCTGCACAGCTCTGTGCCAGCCAACTTTGTTACGGCCATTTGAATCCCCCCATTCCACCTAACAGAAGCACTTTGAACCTTTGAGCGCCAAGCTGGCTGGAGCAGTCTTGAACAGAGAAAGAGTTAATGCTGCAGAGAGCGAGGGATGTCCTCCAGCAACTTCACAGAGGTGAACATCCAGTTTCTAGCTGGTTTAGTTTGCTCCCTCAACAGTCTGCAGAGAACAAGAGCCACAAAAAAACTGCACTCCAAAAAACTCTGTGTTTCGCTCTTTATATCCAGCAAAATGAACTACAGGTACTCACATCATTAACCTGCTCCACAATTAGCAAATGAGGAACATGCCTGGCAAGCTGCCAAAGAGCCTCCTCTGAGCAAAGGACAGGCATCCCAGATTCTTGCTCTTTTTGGCAAGTGTTCCCTACTATCCAAATATTTGCAGGCCACAGTCAACTCCGTCTTGCTCCTCAAGACTAGCTACTTTCTTTGTTCTACATAAACTGGACCAACATTTCCAAGTCCAGAAAAGCATAGCCACTCTACACAACAATCAAAGTGAAGCTTTCTAATTAATAAAGCAGCACTGCGAAGCTTTCTGGAAGGAGAAAATATGGTTACTTTCCTAACACCAAGAGGAAAGCAGCTTCAGAAATGCTTTGGCAAGGTCTAGGAAGCGAGATTCTTGAAGTGAATCTGGAACGACCAAACTCAGTAATTACGTATTTTATGACAGAACATACATATCTAAATCTCAGTCTTTGTGCACAGGGCTTTGCCATGCTGTTGCTCCAGCCTTATAACAGAGCTATTACCTTTACATCATGAAAGTTAATCACACCAACACCCAACTACAAAAAATGGAGTAGAGAATCTGGATTGTTTTTTTGGCCCATGCCTGCCTACATATGTTAATATATGTCTGTGTGCACACATACCCATGAACACACACGTTATGCTGACATAAAACATGAACAGAACATTAAGGCTTTTGTCATCTTTAATATAGTCCTGTTTATATATAACTTTGCAGCTTAAATATAAGCTTAAACCTGAATCTCTCACAGGCATAAAGATATATACTTATTTATAGCTACAGCAATAGGGAGGCTGCTGAGAAAAGTAGAACATCTTTGGAAAAAGTGGGTGGTGATAATGCAAAACAGAATCTGCTTTTCAGTTTTACCGGCATCTCTGGTCTACGAAAACTGTGAACATGAATCCCCTTTTTCTGCCCAGTGGAATTCTTTGAATCATCTAACATAACCCTATCTTTGGGGTTTCTTATCTGCCCAATCTCCTCAATTGCACTAAAGGAATTTGGCTGCATTCTGGTCATCAGAAAATTGCAAAAGGAGAAATGGAAGAGGACTCCTTCATATATTCTGCATTCTTACACAAGCAAAAAAGCAACAGAAAGCAGGCAGTGCTGGGCACAAAGATGAGTTGAGTTCAAAGTTACCTTGCCCCACACCGAGTGACGGTCTGTAAACTCAGCTATGACTGCTGGAAATACTGGGAAACAAACTCAGATCTGAGGGTGCCTTACAAAACGCAGAACTGCCCAGCCTCCCTCACTGCTTAATATCTGTGGTATAAATTTTGCTTCAATTTCATCATTCAGAGGAAGAGAACAAGTTCACTATTGGGAAAGTCAATCACTTGAAAGAGTAGTGACTCAAAGTTCATTACTCACCGAAAGGGAAGCAAATGCTTAAGAACAGGTCATATGCTGCTGGGCTGTACCCAGGAACACGCTGCCATGCGTACCAGCACGGCAGTATGAGATCAAGCACAGGACGTGGTCTGTCTGCAGTGAAGGTACACTTGACTGGAATTGTGTAAAGCTTGATGGCAAATGCATTGTGGTTTGTGGCTTATTCTCCATCTTCATCCCTATGTTGTTGTTTTTTCCTCTAGCCTTTCACCTGTAAGGCTCTTCAGGGAAAATTTGTGTGTTCTGCATTATAAGCTTTAGCAAAGAGTAATTCAACATGTTTGTTATATACAGTTATATAGCTTCTAATAGCCGGCAACCCATCACACATTCTGGTTTAACATGTAAATCCTGTGTCTGTAATGCATGTTTTACATGTTATATTTCTACATGCAACTGCACAGACTGTTTAGAGAGGCTCTTTTCACGTATCCTCAGCCCTCTGTTGTTCCTCTCAGCTCCCTGTAACTGCAAGAAAAATAAAGCTGCATCTGTCTCCTTACAATGACAGTGATGGGAAGTGGGAAACAACGAAAGGTTCAGGCCTGACTTGCAACTTGCCAAGCACTGCAGGTAAAATTGCCTTTCACTGCAGTCACCTCAAGGCCTGCCGCTTGCTTCAGCAGCGCCAGAATTTCACCTGTGCACGTTGCCTGGGCTTTATCCAGACACACCATACCAACCATGCTTGTTTTAACTACAGCTTGCAGTACTTTAAAGCTAACTCCATTATTTAACATTACATTGGAAAGGCTCAGTGAATGTGATGAACGTGGAACAGACTTCCTGTACCTGCCTTGTGTAGGCAGAGACTTCGTAAATGCAGTTTTTACTTGGGCAGGCTGTGCAAACTGTTCAGCTGTTAAGAAATTTTGCTAACCTCTTGTTTAACTGCAGACTTACAGGGAGATTTGTAAAACATCGCTGCTTCTAATATGTTCAGTTTATAATCTAATAACTTGTTCATGGCTCATCCAAATTGGTCAGGCATGAAATGTTTTCTGTGGATAAGACAGATAAAACAGTTGTAATCACTCCAGTTCCCTGACCTTAGTTGGGCTGTTGGGATTCTGCATGTTGAGTCAGGCAGAGAGCGCACTTGAAGAATGGGGTTAAAACTAAGTCAGCCTTTCTGTTCTCTCTCAATGATTTTCGATCGATTCCAACCTCTGCTATTGTCAGCTCAGCACAGATCCACTGTGAAGTTTGCTTTTCTCTGCCTCTTACATTACAGCCGCTACCAAGGACTCTGCAGTGTTAGAACCACCTGATAATTTTGTTCAGGCAAGAGACCCACCATTGCTGCTCCACTGGCACAGCAACTCTAATAGGAGTAAAATCTCAGTTGTTTCACTGAAATGACTAGTTATGACTTGCTGGATGTGCTGGGAAGAGATCTGTTGAAACAGAGGGAATAAAGTAGGTGGTTTCACCTTGGGAGCAGCTGTATTCCAGTCTGGAAACCTTGCATGTGGTACTGATGTTCTGGTGTACTCATCTGTGGGGCCTTACACGCATACAGGAGAAGAAAAAAAATTAAAATCCTTAAACATAGATGGCACAACAAAGGTTGGCTTTCAACACAATAAACATGAGAGGAGGTGTTCCCACATCCTCCGGAAGAAGTAGGAGGCGACACAGAAGCACGCGACGGGTCTAGTGCAACATGCAGACCACCAGCTGAAATTTTTCATCTACACTGGCAGACTGGCAGCATGACATATCATGTTATCATGACTGTGGTGATAAAAATACATCTTGGGGATATATCAATTATGTCCTACTGTCTGAAATCTCTGCAGGCCCAGTAACTAAGCAACCTCTAAACCTTTGCATTCCTCATTAGAGTAATGCAAGCCCATTAACTTTGCTTGGACTGAT
Source organism: Falco naumanni (assembly GCF_017639655.2). Taxonomy (NCBI): domain Eukaryota; kingdom Metazoa; phylum Chordata; class Aves; order Falconiformes; family Falconidae; genus Falco; species Falco naumanni. The sequence goes on from NC_054054.1 coordinate 12,331,298, forward strand.
AAAGGTCAGAATTTAACCCAGTATTTCCAAGTTGGCTTTCTTTTTCCAGTGCTGCCAAAAGTCACGATTATCCCACAGGGTACCAACAGCCAAATGAACACCCAAAGGAACCCAGTATTAAAGGAGACCTGGTTTTCCACACCTTCCATCTATACGGGAACTAACATAGTCATGAACTTTATTTCGTATGTGTAAAAAAACAAAGAAACCAGGAAAGTCTGATCTTCATTCACACCTCTGCCATTCCCCCTAGAACAGTGCTGGGTACGTCACCTACGTCACCCTTTTGCTTCCTCTCTCTTCCCTATGCCACTGGTGCTGCGTCTGCACACCTCCCTCTAGCCCGGCCCAACTCACTGAACGGTAAAAATGGAATCAGTTAAAACAAAGTAGAAGATGAAGTGGCTTCCATCAGAAGAGATGGAAGCAGCAAAATGCTTGCCAGGCATCACCAGGTGTTTCACTAATACACTCCATACCTTGCCTTCAGTTTTTCCCTTCAGCCCCATTCAACAAAGCATCCTTATTACGATACAATCCAAACAAGTACTTAAATGCTGTCATTAATACAGATGGCTTAAATACTTTTCTGAATGAAACCCTTTAACTGTAAGCTCCTTGGGATAGAAAGAATGTTTTAGTTTTGGCTTACACAGAGCTCAAAAATCAGATGGAAAAATGAATACTCTTCAAGGCTACATCGGTGGCTTGCTGACAGCACACACAAAAAAAGGAAATATCGTCTCAATTCCTCTCAACTTTGTGCTTTGGATGTTAAAGAAGGAGCAGACAACAGAAAACACTTACAAATCTCATCAGACAGACCACTAAGCATATGCTCACAGAAAATCCATGGAGCTGCCATTTCTGGAACAGAATTACAATCATTCAATGTCAGAGTCTTCACTTGTACAACAGGAAAAAGTGCTGCTCCATCTATCCCAAAAGACATTAATATGATTTGTTGCTTGCCCAGTACTTCAAGATAAAGAGTCCTCTTTATGCCAATACTAAAATTACCAGAACATCTTTTTTCCCCCCAGTCTCCAAGCATTGTTCATGGCCTCCCACTGTGGGTGGACTACCTCCTCCTGACAAGAGCAGAGTACAACCTCCACCAATGCCTGTGAGCAGCACCCCTACAGAAGGCAAAGGGGCCACCACAAAGTAACCACAGATAATCCAGAAGGGCTTCAGGGACCCTACAGCACTCCTGAGCCTCGCTGCCCTTTAAAGGAGTTCGCTCAAATCAGCATTTTTTGAGTTTTTGAGTTAGGAATTGCATTTTTCCCCTCCCTTCTCTTTCAATCATTTAATTAAATCTTTGGTAAAACAATAACAAACAAAACACCCCCACCCTCCCATCTTCTATTTCCACGGCAGAAAGTACAGCACATGTTGTGATTAGGCAGCCTCCCTCCCAGCTGTGAAACCGAGCGAGCTGAAATTCATGCGTGCAGCAAGGCCACAGAGAGTATGTCATATTGTACAGTCTTAAGCACACACAGGACTCTGATCGTGGTGGCACGTTTTGTGTCATTTTAATGACGCACAGCCCTGCTAGCTCCCCCCCCCCCCCCCCCCCAGCTTTATGTAGGAGGCATAATTATGTAATAAAATTCCTGTTTCTGTAGCATTCGCCCCGTACCAACACAGAAATGCAGGCTTTATTATTCTTCCCAGCTGGCAGGCACTGAATTACTAGTGTTTTAACCCTCTTTGCACTAAACCCTCAGTTTGATTTCTGACTTGCAACAGCAGGAAAAGCAGCCACTGATCATTTCTGTTCTCTCCACTTGTGTGGTTGATTCTTGGCCTTTGAGATCCTTTTTATCAGCTCATAAAACACCTGCTTGTTAAGGATCCAATCTATTTCCCAGGGAATCTTTTAGTCATTGTGGTTGAGCTGCTTCCAGGACTGGTATGCCTCAGCCTCAGGACAGAACTACTTGACCTGGTTTTACACTGCGACTGCACCGAGAAGGATGGCACGCACGCTGCAAAAGGGCAAAGGTACAACCGAGCGGTACGTTACGCCGCTCTGCTGACTACAAGGCCTCTGTAAAGGTGAGACCCTGGGTATGTGATTGATACTGAAAGGGTAACTTACTTTGACATCTTGGTTTCATTCTTTGAAAGAGCAGGGACCACGTGCTCGCAGGACACATCTCCCCTTGCTGCGAGGAGCCTGGTTGTTAGGCAGGCTTTGCTTCTGAATAGCAGGGCATGGGGCTGCTGTTCGGTACCTTGCTTGCTGCTGCTCAGGGGCGCAGTCGTTTTGGAAGAGAAGTTAAGCAAAATGCAGACTGAAATCTCGCCAAGACAGGAGCCAGTGGCCAACACACCTTATCGGTGCCTTTTCCACCAAATCAGAGCGCCTTCTCTACTGTCGAGGGGGCGTCCACGCCCAGACAGCAAGATGGTGATCACCCAGAAAGAGAAGGCCTCCTACATTCCCAGATTCGTGCTCTTTCAGCCAAAACATTAAAGAGACTTTATGATGGTTTCTGAGCCAGATGCTGCCAAGCCTATGTCTGAATGGGCAAGCGTTTACAGTTAATTACCATATAACCCATCTTGTGGTACTGGAACTCCCACGGATGATTTGGAAAGGCATCAGGTACCTGGGAACGTGCACGCTACTGGAGCGGCCTTCAAGCATGATCACGTCTTGACGTCTCCCTCTAGTGCCTAGCACCAGGGACCAAAGCATGCCCCAGGACAGCTAGGCAAGGAGGTGCAAGGGTGCTCACACAGCTCCTCCACCTGTGCCCGTTCCAGCCCTGCTAACGCTGTCCTGGAGCCCCAGTTCCTCCACCTCTGGGAGAGTGCGCTGCCAGCTGAGGTACATCACATCTGACCCCTGTACTTTCAAACTCTTCTCCCTACAGACCAGCAACTTCCAGAGCCTTCCCTCTACCCTTCCTTGTGGCAGCAATTCTGTCAGGTCAGCTAGCAAGAAGGGACAGGATCTGGTCCCTCGATGAGGTACTTGTTGCAGAGAAAATTTGCCACCAGCAGGAGCACGCCTGGGAGCAGAACCTGAATTCTGCGGGCTTCAGAGCCACATTATGCCCCAGCGCTGTGCATCTGTAGATCATTTCCACAATTACGATTCACAGCAGCTTTCTTACTAGAGAATGTGGCTGTCGCCACTTTAACAATACTCGTTCATCAACCCTGACTGACCTTCATTCGCAATCTCCCCGAGCAAGTATTTCCAGCTACCTGTCTGTGGTTGACTCGAAACACCCAGCAGCCTAATTCTGGGATACAGATACCTCTCCAACATTCACAGGGAGCTGCAAACACGACACGATCTCCCCAGTGACCTGTGCTGAGGAAGGCCTGCTGAGTCACCATCTTAATTCTTCCGTAGGCATAAATTTTCACAGCCCACCGTGAGCAGAGCGTAAGCAGCTCCACAGCAGCACAGACCAAAAGAATAACCTTAACACCAAGGAAGGAGGGGTGCTTTATCATCGTTACCCGAATGCCTTAAAAACCAGTAAGGAGTTGAGGACAAGACCCTCTTCCCCCCGCCATGCCCCCTGCACGCTGACGCATCTGGCCAGCCTTACTGCTTCCACCAGCTCTCCTCCAGGATGGCTAATGGGGAGAAGGATCCCATGTTGGTTAGTGGTGTCCCGGGACATCTGCACTGCTAGTGAATGGAGTTGTCATCTGCTTATGCCCAGATTGGGTGCTATAAATACACTTTCTGCTTTCACCAGTGACCCCAGTTGAAGTTCCCCACAGCATGGAGCTCCGAAGAAATTCTGCGTTCTGAAATAAAGTTATAGACAGAGTTGTAAAATCTCCAGCTCACCTCTCCTTTCTTTCCTGTGACCATTTGTTTTGTTATGTAAAAGCGTTCAATCAGGACAAAAGGGAGAGGAAAGAAAACATTTTTAAAAATTAGGAAGATGAATTTTTCCCTTTCTCATTCTACAGCTTCCCCTATAAGCACACACTTAAATAAAAGGTAGTGGGGGGCTGTGTGTTGGGTTTTTTTCCCCCCCCTGAGCCATGCCACAAGAGATAGTGTGAGAGGGAACAGGAAACAGCAGAAACGATCTGACCTTTGCCTATAAACAGCTTGGGGGGCAGCGGGGGGAGCTCAAGAAGGTTTTTCCTCCCGTGAAGCTTCAGGCAGCCACAGGAATGTATCTCTAGGAACAGGCTGGCTGCATAAACTGGCTAGAACAAGTTCAGAGCAGCGCTGCAGCTCGCTCTGACGCCATGTCGGAGGGGGCAGGGGGGGGTTCAGCGGCAGAGGAGCAGCTGCGGTGGGGTGGCCGCTCACGCCCTCGGCGGGGGCAAGGCAGGCTGCGAGTTCTGGGGGGGCTGCAGCAGGGAGGGGGGACAGGCACAGAGAGCAGAACAGCAGGCTGTCACTGCTGTAGCTGCTGCATCTTGAATCCCTGTGCGGGAGCAGGGGCTGGTGCCAAGGCTTGGCTGTGGTCATGAAGAAGCTTGGGTAGGGCAGGGATCAGGCTGAGACATGAAGCCGTGTCCCTCAAACAGGGCTGGGATAGCAACGTTTCCACTTTCTAATGATAAGTCTTATGAACTTTGAATAACAGGAAGATCAGCGCGTGGGTGTATTTATGTTGAAATTAACTTAAGTATAATCACATACAGCAAATAGTTGGTTTTCTGTCTACTTTTACAGAGTCTGTTTCCTCCAACAAAAGTACTTGCCTGAACTTGAACATTAATTCAGATTAAGGTAGGAACTGAAACTAAAGCACGACTGTTGATCCTGAAGAACTGCAGCTGTGGGTATCCCCCTGTGGAACAAGAATATCCTGATCCAGTTTGGTTTAGCTTAGCTAAACTGGATGACAGTGTAAGTCACGCTTCTGAGAAGTCCTCGAAACCATCAGTTCCTTACATGGCTAAATTCTTATTAACAGATTTAATTTCCATTGCATACAGTTAATGAAGTAGGATTTTTTTTTTTTTCTTTTGAAGTGGTAAAGAAAAAGGAATTTTTTCCCACAGAAGTGCAGATTTACTTTGTTGGGTGGTATTTTGAGTGTGGTGGGGGGTTTTTTGGCTGAAGAACTGCCCACACTTGCGAGTGCAGTTTCAGCAACAACTGCATCCTCTCAGCAGATTAGTTTGGTCGGGCTAGGACCATTGTGCAAGAATGGCAGCTGACATCCACAGCTCTGTTCTGGGATGGCCAACCTCAGCACTTGCTGGCCAGGCCAAAGTGAACATACATACTGCCAATAAGCAGTCATTTATGGCATGGAGCTCCTTTTATAACGCTTGTTTTACACTGCCATTACTTGACTAATGTCCACAGAGGCAATATTGCTGTAAAACAGAGAAAATGCAAGGTGAATCAAATCCAGAAGCTCTTAGATGGAGCCTAGTGGAATGTTTTTTCCCTCTCAGTTGCACTAGAGAAACTCCAGAGCATCCCCGTACAACAGGCCCCTGCAGATATGGACTTACCCTGGTACTAATGACTTTCAACTTGGTCCAGATGTTTAAAACACCCTCCAGGAAGATAAATTTGTATTCATTCTACAGATCCCATTGATGATACAACCTGATGAACCAAGAATGTAAATGACATGCCCAAACCTATAAAAGTCAGTAGAGAGAAGGTAAGGAATAACGAGTCTCTTACAGAAGAGAAGTTATCTGAATTCTCTATGCTCTCTGTTCTATGCATATTTCACACAAAAAAGCCAACCCCCCACAACAGTATTTATATTAATTTAGTTCTTTCTAATATGGAAAGCAAATCTATTAACTCAAATAATTTTTCTTTCAATTTACAAAAGTTAAAGATCTGAGTAAGTAGTGTATATCTGTAGTCGTAAGCAAAAGTTTTTATGTTGTAAGTATATTTGTGTGCAAATACATTTCTCCTGCAATGGTTAATTTGCAGGAAAGGAGGAGGGAACATGTGTAATTAGCACAAAAGTAATCAGCATAAAATGATAGGAAGGGAAGACAAATGGAAGTGCTTTGGAAAGGCTGTTGGTAATCCTGCGCTCTTTCAGATAAAGATTTTTCCATGCTTCCCTTCCAGGTTAGATTGCAATTTCTCTCTCAATAAGTTTAGAAAGCCTAGGCAAAGTTCTTCCTCAGTGTAATTCCACTTGGATTGATTATATCAGGATGAATTTAACTCAGTGCTTCAAAATCATGCTTAATTTCTTTCTCAGGTAAATCTGAATACAAATTATGTAGCCGGAGAATGAGATAGAGCAGAGCTAAGTAACTTGAAAAACAATGCATCTCATCCTTCTGGCTTTAATCAGGCAAAATTCCAACACAAGTTGTACCTAATTAGAGAGAAGGTTTTTCTTCCCTAAGACCCACGCTACCTGTTTCTTTCTTCTGTTTCACACTTGCTATTCTTATAATTAACATTTATAAGCACTATAATGGAAATACATTAGAGGTGAAAAAAAATCTCTTCAGAACAGAACGCTCTTCCAGCTGTTTGTGAATTGCCAGCCTCACTGTGGTACTACAATTTCTACTACAACTGCAGACTCACTGCACAGAAACAGCCAGCTACAGCGTAGTGACACTGCGGTTACAAAACACTAACTGGCAGGCAAGTTTGGGCAAGTGCTGCCTCCAAAACAACTTTTACTACTATTACTCTTTCTTTTTCAAAACATAGTTCACAAGATTTCACATTAAAGGCCGTGGTTGTCGATGTGTTTGTTTTCTCCTTTTGTCTTATTTATTTTACATGCTCTGGCTTCACATTTTCTGCAAAAATTTAAAAAGGCTTTAAGCATTAGAACTGAATTTTCTTCCCAGCTGTGTGAGGATATCCTACTGACAGGCATGTGTTTAAAAAGCAACCACCCCCCAACAAATCCAAAACAATCAGACAAGAGCAAACAAACCAAAAAAACCTAAAACTAACTCATTAAAAACGTTCACAGAGTTGAAAAGAACTGTTCAGTTGAGAATCAAAAAGTGCCCCGCCACCACTTTTAATTTTTTTTTTTTTTTTTTTTTTTTTTTTAATCTCTGGCTGATGTACAGCCAGACAATGAATGAACTTGAAATACCCAAGATAACCATTAAGTTTTTAAGGAACAACGGTGAAATTAAAAAGAAAATATTCATTTTTGAAAACATTTTTTCCAAGTCATTAAAGTTTGTTTGCAGTGCTATGTAATATTGTTCCTTTCCACTACAAAAAAAGATACACGCATGTACTGAGTCACACGTGAAAATGTGATCTCTGTTGGAATCACGATGAAAACTGAAGGCACAGGAGGCGAGGCAGGAACACAGGGAGCACAACAGAGAAACGCCCTGGGCTGACCATCACCCTCTGCTTCGGTCCAGCCAGGCGGTTCCTCACTCTGGGGCCACGTTTGGTTATTTGGGCAGGAGTGGGTAACGCCATGCGCGTAGGCAGACTGGTGCTGGTGCTGCTAGAGACTGCAGCGCTGTGCCGGGAGGAACCAGCTCCACTCCAGCATGCATCCCCCAGGAGGGGAAAGCCACAGGAGGGCAGAGAGCAGGAAAGGGATTAAGTCCATAATGCTGCTGCTTGGTAGAAGTACACAGCGAATTCCGGCAGATCACATTTCATCACTGCTCTAGTAAATGGGGCCTATATTTGCCATTTCACCTAGACAGAAGCCTAAAATACAGAAACTATGTTCTAGGCACAGGCAGCCTGTGCCCTTCCCGCCTTAATAAACAAGGCATATCACCATCAAAGGCCCTCCTGGAATGGGGCTGAAGTTGTTTAAACTATCCCTCCTCCTATCAGATCTACGTTTCCCACACTAACCTTCACCTCATTTACTGCCAGGTGCCTTTCTGCAAAACGGGAAGTTTTGCTTTGAAGGCCCGCTCCAAGAAATCTAGAGGGGCAGTAAAGTTAAAGCGGAAGCCATGGCAACAAAGGGATAAACTGAAGTGACTGCTCCCACAGGAAAAAAAAACCATAGCCTGAGAGTAGCTGTCCAATGAGGTTTGCTGCGTGAGCATAAGGAACGGGCTGGGAAGCTGCAGAATATAAAGAATTCCTGCTGTGTTTCCCCCAATGTGTCTCCTTTATATTCAGGAGTGTTCACTAAAACAGCTTCTGAATGCATTAGCTTTTCACATCTGGAGGCGCGGGTTCCATCCTGCATTAGCCTACAGATCTCCATTTCTTCCCTAAAGAAAAAAAAAGTGTATCTATAGATGAGCAGGTATCCAGAGGAATGCCACAATAACCGTCAGGGAAAATAACACACCTTAACTTCCAGAGAGAATCTTGCTACAGGTTTTCAGCATCTCATGTCTTCTTGTGAGTTGCACGCAAGCCACAAAAATTTTTTTGCATTGTTGAGTGTGAGAATGTACAACCATAGAGAAGTACAGATGGGTATTTAGGAGATCTGAAGTCACGCTTAGGGCACAACCCCCCTTACCAGCTCACAGCTACTGAAACACAGAGCTCCCATGTTCTCGTGCTGCCCGCAGCCCCTCACCCCTCCCAGCCAGAGCTCATAAAGCTCACTCAGTGTTGTACCCATTCTTCTAATATCTGCCAATGAGCCATTTTAACTCATTAAAAGGGGAGAATGCTAGGGGTGGGCAGGAAAGGTACACAGATTTCCAGTGGTTTAGTGAGTTAAAAAAAAAAAACAAAAAAAAAAAAACAAAACAAAACCCTCCTGAGATGGCCTAACAATTGACCAAAAAAGTGAGGAAGCAGAGCCCAGGAGAAGCTGGAAATGATGGGGAGAGAAACTTGCACTCAGAAAAACAACTTCTTTTCTGAGGAGGTTTTTTGGCAAGCCATCTTCGGGCCTTCCGGAGAAGGTTTGAAACCTACAGAAAAAAGCCGCCCACCATGCAACGGTGGAAAACCGGGCAGCGGTGTGTGCAGGCCAAAACTGAGAATGGGCTCAACCAGGGATTAAAACAAGTTAATAGACTGTTCATCCATCAGGTTTTTCTAAACAAGAAGGTTTTTGGTTGAGGAAATCCTTTGACCACCAATTATCAGAAACTGGACGGCTGTAAGGCAGGATAGGAGGAGGATCCCTCTCTGCCGCCTGCTAACAGCCGCTGCCAAAAATCAGAAAGTCAAATACAAACTTGGCCCAAAACCACCCTGGAAGATGCCGATTTTAACCCAGAACGGCGAGCAGACCTACACGAACTAGCTGAAACTGTTTCCAGAATGTGGCTGTTTTCCAAGCGTGGATCAGAGCCACACACAACCAGGGCTGACTTTCTCATGCAAAGGTGACGGTTTCACCATAGAGCCTCTTGAAAAGGCTTTCACACTACTATGCCACAAATACTTAACATATTGTCAAATATTTATTTTATGCCTGGTTTTGCTTTATCTTTGGGCACCACCGTCACACTCCTTACACTTCAGTCAATGTTTCCCCACACAGAGTTCAGCCACACTAAGCACTTTGGAAACTCCTCCTGGAAGGTTTCCCAGTTCTTCTATACAGGCTTGATTGACAAAACCAATGTCTTATTTCTATCAAGGGTTGGTAATCAGGCTGTTTAGCCCCTCTTCCAGATCATTAGTACTGTTACCGTTCAGTACAGTAGTATGACCCCCAAGGTGCTCCATGGTTAACATTTTCCCAGAATGACAAATCAGCCTTTTCCCCTGATAAAACTTTGCAATTTCTTTGCTTCCTATCTAAAATAGTTTTTAAAGCTGTAGTTTGTCTATATAAGTCATCCCACAATAACCAGCTTTTCCTAATGGCCTCTTCCAAGAAACTTTAACAAAAACCTTCTAGGAGTGTAAATAAGTTACAGTATATCTCCCATTATTCACTATTTTAACTTTTTCAAAGAATTCTAATATATTAGACAGAGAAAGCTATGCTGGTTTGTGCCTCAGGAACTTTATAATGACATCTGTAATGACTTTCTCAACAATTTCTAAGGCACTTAAAAGAGGGTCATGAGTTTATAATTCCCTGGATCACCCTTATCATCTTTCCCACCTCAATAAGAAGAACACGGGCAATCTTCCAGATTCTTATTATAGCTGTAATGATAAATTCAATTACATTTATTTTGGGGTTGTTTTTTCCTGGGAGGTAATTCAGCTAATACCAAACAAATGAACTACTGACTTCACAGATTAGCATAGTCCAAATATTAAAAATACTAACACACTCTACATTTACATAACGTATCAGTCAATCTCAAACTGCTTCAAAAACAAAGCTGATATATCTTTATCCCATTCTGAAGACAATGAAAATGAAGCATAGACCAGGGCGTTACAGGGCAAAACTACAAGCAGAGTCCAAGTCTCATGCTTGTATTGTTGTCTGCTAAATAGTGTCGTTCAATGAGGTCTTATTAACAATAAAATTATCTCTACTCCTGCCAGTGCTTTACCTTTACCAAAACTAATGCTAAGCTCAAAAGGTATCCCTCTGCTGTATGGAAGACCAGTGCAAAAAGTATTTTACATTCCAATTTACTCTTCTTAATTGTCCCTTGAGCCTCCTGAGCTATTCAGGCTCATCAGCTCTCCAGTGGATTTCTAATATAATTCTGGAAAAGATTACCTTTTTTTTTTATATATATATATATATATATATATATATATATATATATTTGTCCTTTTAACTTCATTTCATCCATCTTGGTGTCTAGCTTTCCTACAAAAGCATATACTTCACTCAAACTCAACATGAGTCATGCAAGTAATTTCCCTCTCACCAAGCTATTCCTCTAACCTGCATAAACAGTATTTGTCCCTCCTCATTGAAGCATATTTTAAAATTTTCTCTCCTTCTGCTCCTTTCTCTCCCATTTCACTATAAAGATAAGTGTCATCACTCTGTGTGACACTTTTATTCATATAAACATCTAATCACATTCAGTAGTACCATGTTGATGGATGCAGAGATACCCTGCAGCCATCAGTTCCATGGAGTAAGCAATTAGGTGTTTGGTTTTTTTTCTTTTTCTGGGCCATATCCTCAAAATGGGCTAAACCAGAGCTGTTCAGTACAGCCAAAGACCAAGAGAGAAGTTGGTCTTCCTCATATTAAGTCAATGCATTACTCCATCTTGTTTCAGGCTCTTGTCAACTAGTTTCCTCAGTCTTCTATTCTAGTAATGACAACCTGATATTCTTTCATTTCAATTTCCTGAAAAAAAAACCCACCTTCTTGACACTAGGCATCACATTAATATTAATAACTTCAGTGTACATAGCATTTTTTATCTAGAAGGATCCCAAAGAGCTTTGGAAACTCTACACAGTTTCATTCACCGAAGTGACTCATCCATGAACAGGAGGATATACAGCAGCTGTTTATCAGCACATGGAAACAGGGTGCACAATAGGATGGGACCTGCAAATCGACAACAGAGTGTGAAGTTAGGTGAGCAAAACGTAATTATTGCACCTGGAATTGAGTTGGACATTACTGTTAACACCCTTTTTCTGGGAAAAGTGTCATGGGATAGCTACTACTTATAATATTTTCAAATTATTGAGGAAGCGCTTCATCTGAAATACATACACAAGGTGAAATTTCAGCTCCTGCTCCAGTGCTTCTGTACCAGGGGAAAAGAGAAGGGAAGCTCTCTTGCATGAAAGCTCCCATGATGTCGCAACAGTAAAAGCCAGCTCAGCAGCTCACTTCATGGTCCTCCTTGGAGGAGCTTTCAAGCTGTGATATAAAACAAGCATCCCAAGAAATGCATTTCAGTGGGCCCCTACCAAACAGGACTGCAGACCTTCTGGTAGTGCTGTGCTCCTGTGGCCAGTGCAAAGGATCCCAGGTCACACACTCATGAGTATATGGTGCCTTATGTGGGACAGCTGATCCAAGTTACTTGCTACGTGGATGGCTGTGTCTTGCGGGGTATCCTGACTTGTAATAACAACCCCATTTTTGCGTAGGTAGCCACCAGATTCAGCACGGCTAAAACACCGGGCTGTAAACCACAGGTTCAAAAGCTACCCTGAGCAGCTCTGCCACCCATAGAGCAGAAGTGCAGCAAATAGCTCAGGGTGGTATCTTGGCCAGTTATCCTATCCAGTCATCTCTATTCAGATGAGAGACCACTAGACTGTGTAAATAATGTTGAGGTTGCTTCAAGCTGCAGATCAGCCCAAGACCAGGAGCATGCAAGAGCAGTTTTATTCTGCTCCATCCTGTACCTTTCTTGAAAACAGACATTCCATGTAAGCTATCCTCTCCCTTTATTCTTCATCGTGCACCTAATGCTACAACACCTGGACATGGACTCAAGGCATTTAAGCTGTAGGCATCTGAGTGTTATGCTTAAGTGTGTCATGTTCTTCAGCAAAATTATCACTTTTCCCTCTCCCTCTATAATTAGTCATATTAGAGACTCCCACCAGCGACCTGCCCAGCCTAACAGTTCATAAAGATGAGACAGCATTTTGCAGTACAGCACAACTGTATCCCTTTCTGAAGACAGCTACTGGAAGACATAAAACGACTCATCAAAATGGGCCAGCCATATTTACTTCTAGAAAGAAATCTTGTAGTGAAACTCCAGACAGACTTCCTCTTGAACACTTGAGAAAACTAAACCCAACCCCATTCCAAAATGTTACTGTTTGGGGTCCTGACAGATTCCTTACCCACTCCTACAAGCTATGTCCTGTATCATTTACAACCTGTTTACATTAGTAGGCAGATGGAGCCATTATTGCCCTTCTGGCTAATTTTGCTGGCTCTTTAAACTCGTCTTGAGATGCTACACTTGCTCTCACTGCTTTGATCCAAAGACTGACAGCGCACTACTTACTGCTGCAGCTTTACTGTCTGTCCTGGAATTTTTATCCCTGCCATTTCTCTACTTTATAGTCCTTCACGCTGGAACACTCTTGCAAGAGAGCTCCTGGAGTCTTTTATGCAACGCATTGCTTTTCTACAGGTAAAAACAACCTGCGTTTTCTATAGAGTTTGTTATGTGCCAGTATTACAATATTCATTGCCCACACTATGTCTCAGACATGCCAGTCCGGCCTGTTCTGCAATAGCAACAGAGTCTCTTGTTCTCAGACTCTCTTCTACTAAAGTCTTTAAAATCTTGTAAAGAAGGAAGTTTTGGTTGTCACTTATGAACACTAGCGAATGAACCATTTCCACTTGTTTCTACGGCAAGGCAGGATGGAAACACTGAGGAAGCCCAGTCAAAGTCTTCCACATGACTAGTGTTGAATCTCAGGCTGTAAAAAATAATTTCCAAATTAGGGGGGAATTGTGTAGACACTGAAAATTAATTACTCAATACACATGTTTATTTTCTATCCATTTACTGCCGGTAGAGTTTTTCTTCAGATGCAAAGGAAACGCGTCATCCCTAAACTGGTCAGTGCAAAACACACGTTTTTAATTTGTAAGCATCAAGATCTACGGTTTATTAGGAAAACTAAAACCCATTTCTAACTTGCAGCTAATTCTACATCTACCTTGTATTATTTCTCTCCTAACGGCTCCTACCTTTAAAAAAAAAAAAAAAAAAAAAAAAGGCAGCTAGTCAATCTTGGGAGACGACATGACAAATGACACACATTTCAAGAGGATTTAACAATAAACAGCCACCTCAACAAAGAGGAGCCTTCCCCCACCTCCCCACTAAAGCAGAATCAGACGAGAAACTAAGTGAGACATGTTAACAGAGAAGCACTCCAATTAACGTGTTACAGCTCCTTTAAAGCAGAGACCAAAGGGGGCTGCTGCTCAGGATGCTGGAGGATGCAGAGCAGTAATTGTCACTTAGGCACTTAACTCCCCGGCTCCCTCGCAGCCTGCTTTATCTCTCGCCAATTACTGCTGTCATTTGCATTTCAATGTGTGCCATCAGGAGCCCGGGCAGAGGCACCAGCCACCGGGAAACACAAGCAAAGCCAGCCGCTTCTCCAGGCGGGCTGCGGGCACCGGGGGCCAGCCCCCCCCCCCCCGCCGCCAGCAGGCTTGTCCCCAAGGTGGGCAAGACACCCCAGGGCCAAGAGGGGGCCTGTCACAGCCCCCCGAGGAAGTCTGCAGGAGTTCACCCACGACAGACGTGCGCTTGGTGCACGCTGCGCAAGTCTTGCTTCTGATGCACCTCCCGAGTGTGGTTTTTGCCGTTTCCACTCAAAATCCATTCGCGCGGCGAAGCGGCACGGCCCGGGATTTGCGTGCCTGGGCCCGCCACGCCAGGGTCCGTACAGAGCAGCCCCGAAGCACCCCACGCCGCACAGGCGAGGGTCACGGTGGGCTCCCCAAAAAGCACTCTGGGGCCGGCTGGCTTTGCTGCTGCGAAGAGATCCACCTCAGAGGGCAGCAATGCAAGGTCCCGCCTTGAAAACTTAGCAAGTGAGAAACTGAGGCTGCAATATGGGGCCAGCGGATGGAGGAGACAATCTTTAAGGAAAACAAAAAGGACAAGGCTGGGAAGGACCTTAGCCACAAATGCAATTATTCTGTGCCTGATGCAAATAGCAAAGAGCAGCCAGTGAGGTTATTGAAACAGCATGGGTTACATTCAAAGAAACAGGATGAATTCTTTTTATATATATTCATATTCATATATATATATATATCTGCTGCTGCATTCTGCATGAGAGGAGGCAAAGGCAGGGCAAAAGCATGTCACAATAATTTAAAGTGACATTATGAGAGCCTCAACAAGCTCTTGTTGAGATGTCCAGCAAGATGAAAGTGTATCAGCTCAGTTGTCTTAGAGGGGTAACTACAGGCTGTGCCCAAACCTTTTCCATGAAAGATGCCAGAACTAAATGCCAACATTTTAACTTGGAAGAAAAGGAGGCAGTGTATCACAAAGGAGCGAGCAGACACAAAGGTTGTGTGTTAGGGACAGTGACTCCAGTTTTTTCCTGCACATGTGATTTGCCCTGATACGAGGTACAGGAGATAAAGGACATCTGCACAGAAAGCCTGAGTGGTTTGAAGATGTTTCTCCAAAGCACAAATTCAAAAAAAGCAAACACAGAGAGAGGAAGAACAGGGAGTAGACAGCATGGTGGGAGACAATGGAGTCCCTGTTGGGTAACAGAAAGCATACATAAGCAGGTTCAAGGTACTGGACTGGTTGGGGAGGAACGAGGATGGAACAGGGGGTTCTCAGCTTCTTGGTGAGGGAACGGTCATGATACATGTTGATGGTGCGCTACGACTTGACTGCCTAGAGCTGGGAGTGGATGTGAGAGGGTTTAGGATGAGGCTGGAAATCCAGAGGGCAAATGCTGACTGCACGCTCAGTGGAGGACAGATGAAAACACTGCACTTCCAGCTATTCATACCTGTTGCTTTGCTTCCTAGACGGCACAGCTTAAGCCAGTATCATGTTAAACATATCAATACTTAATGGATTCCCTTCCCTAAAGGTTGAAGCCTGTCTATTTGCAAAGCAGCACAACGAAGTTCAGCACCCAGTTGTTAGACGGGTTTCAGCTCTTTAAACAATCCGTGTACTTAATAGCATTTGGAGCTCAGGGGGATCAGTCTTCCTACCTGACAGAAAAGTCAGCGCTGCCTCCATTTGTCAGCCCGCTCCGTGACATCTCATCACCACCTGAGGTGCAGCAGATACCCCTGAGGAGACGGAACCACTCTAGCTAGATCCAATTCAACATGGCCTCTGTAACTGAAATAGGGTTTCTTCTGATTTCTGAAGCCTAAAAGAATCAGATGTACAGAAGCATCGGTTTTATTTGCTGACAAGACGCATTTCCATGGGTTTTCCCCATGAGTGAGAGAATTAAACAACTCTGTGGGCAACTCAGACTGTCCACCCACTGCACAAATGGAGTGAGATACAAATAGCCAGCAAGTGCAGAACAAATGTTACCTCCTACTTGAGTGTGTTAAGGAAAGGTTGTTTGTCACCCATGAGCTGCGATCACAGGGGTACAAACTATCCATAGCATATCCAAGAAACATTTCACTCCATGCTAACCAAAGTCAGAGGTAAAATCAACTCAAAAGAAAAATACACTGCATGTCTTTTCTTACCTTGCCACCAAAAAAAAAGCAATGGAAGACTAAGATTTGCTGTGACACCTAGATAGCTGCTCCCAGTTAAGAAACGCACATACATGTTAAGCTGACACATGCAGAGCTTACTTTCCCCTGCCATCAAGACCTCTCCACCCAAAGAAAAAGGAAAGGATATTTAAATAAAGCCAAAGCAGCTTCTAAAAGGTAAGTAGCCAGAGTAGGAACTATAGTTAATTGAAGGCCAACACAAAAGTAATTCCCCCGTTTTGTTTCTTTTTAAGTGTTTTTAAATGCTTTTTTTTTTTTTGGCTGACTGTATATTTGAAACCCTCTGTATTAATAAGCTGATCAGTTACTGGCTCTCTATCTGCTAAACTGAGCCAACAAACTGCTCTTTTCTCTTTTGTCTCCAAGCCAAAAGAAACTTTTATGGGGAGTAAGTTCTCTCCCTCCCCCTGCACTGAGTCACAACACAATGGTGATTTGGAAACCTTCCATTTATCACCAGGAACAAAAATGCTAAGCCAGACAGCAAACAAGGGTTTGAAAAAGGGTCTCTGGAACAAAAACTCCCACTGCCACCACAGTCCACACAACTCCTGACTGAGGCACCCTGACTCCGAACACCGCTGCTGCACAGATCTGTCTTGCCATTTCAGTTCACACCAGTTTGACTGACCTTGCGTTCAACTGCAGTTCTGTATTATTAAAGTATGGGGGGGTTCTGCTACAAAATGTAACGTAGCCTTTTGTTTCTTGATTTACTGATCTGGTTCTGCCAAACTAAAAATCCGCGTTTGTGAAGTACGCATTTTCCCTGCGCTTTTAGAAGTGGAACTGTAGCCTGATGCAGGCATCAAATCTGTTAGGTGGAGAAGTTCCACAGAGGGAATTTCTTAAGACAAGCTGAATGACAGCTGGGGAAGAAGAATCTGCTGGGATCATCTGGGATGAATTTACTGACTGCCACTGCTTCTCAAAGTAACACAGCAAGACAGTCTGGACAGTAGCTAAAGACTAAGGCTGGCTCCAGATGACCCTGGCCAAATGGTCCACTGCAGGCTTACCCTGCTAACCCTGCCTTTAGCAACCGCTCCAGCCAGCTCTCAGATAGCTCTAAGATCTTGGCCACGGAGGGCTCAGCTTCCTGTCAGCAGAGCAGCTGAATTAGTACAAAATTGTGGGTAGCCTGTCACCTTTTTATGGAGCTTTGACTAAAACCTGCAGATGCTCCTGATTTCACTGTCCTTACCATACAAACTAAGGGATGTAAGTGCACCCGTCCTACCCAAAGATGGTTGCTCCCTCAAGAACACAGTATCTGCCCTCCACGTACCAGTAAGCATGAAACACTCTCCATGTGTAGTTTTATAGAAAGATCTTAGATCTTCTCTAAGTCAGCCTAATTCACTGTTTCAGTATCCATCGCTACCATCTTCACATGCACAAAACCACTTCATACCAAATTCTCAGATAATTATGCTACGTGAACCACAGACAAAATAATAGGTTGACTAGTTCGGTTATAAAAGCTGTATATTGGGTCCTCCCAACTGAGATAGACCATGGCCTTGGCTGAGTAGCAGTAATTATTTGAATGTTAAACTATAAAAAGCAAGACAAAGTTCACTGAAATCCTGGACCACTTTGAAGGAAGATGCACAATACAGCCAGCTTCCTTTATGACTGCCACACATCCCCAAACAAATACAATGAGTCAGATAGTAAGAAAAATCCAGCTCTCAGATTAATATTGCATATAGTCTTCTAGAAGATAGTAATAAGAAAGACACAGGCAGAATTGCAACAAATAACTATTTTTTTTTTAAACCCACACAGGACAGAACGCTGCTCTTTTGGGACTGTGATTTAGTGTTGCATCAGAAGCAGAGCTTCTCGTGCATGCATGTGCACATATTGTCTGAAACAGCTGAGAATGTATACATTTCAGTTTCCCTCCCACTGGTCAGTTAACTCAATTAACAGCAATCATTAATTGCTACAGCAGGCAGAAGCAACCTGACTATAATTTACATCCTGCCAGTAAGCAATCAGCCAGATTTCCAGAGGCAAACAGCACTCGCCAGTCTTGGAACTTAATTGAAGTTTGGGTGCTTGGCACCAACTAGGTTGTATTTCAATTTCAGACTCTCTTTTCCAGGATTTCCTGCTCCCTGCCCTCTGCCCCCAGTCTCTTACTCTGTGGGTCTGCAGCAGCTTTTTTTTGCTTGAAGTTCCTCTCCCTGCCATTTTCTGCTCTTCTGCATCTACAGTCCATTTCCCCCTTCCTGCATCTACTATTGAAACCCATACAGCTTGTCTTCCAGGCAGTGTAGCTCAAGCTGTAACTAATACAGCTTGATCTTAAATGACTGATGTAGGTCTCTAGCTTGAGCTATGTTGTCTTTAGCCAAACTGTCTGGACCAAAGTCAGAGGCTAAGGTGCATCTGTTAGACACCAAACATGCTACGAAGACCTAGTTATTTAGTGCTATTACTCTAACCACTTCAACTGATGAATAATATTTTACAAAGTAGCACTGACAAGAAGTAGGCCACCCTTGGAGGAGTTAGCAACTCAGAGTATAGGTATAGTGACCTCCGCTGCAGTGAAGAGTTTGAATATTGATCTCTGTAATTAAACCCTTATTTCACACTTTATTCCAGTTCTGCAAAAATAGGATAATACGGAGATGGAAGATGATGAGGCTTATGAAGCATATGGAGGGTTTGGAAGCAAAAAGAGGCACTGAACACACGTCTCTGCTACATACTCCAACTCCCTCACTGCCCATGTGTTCAGTTCAAGCAATACTTGACATATAGTAGATGAAATATTTCTTCAACCCCAATAGTTCATGCACACTCATAAATGAAGAAGAGATGCCTTAGTAACTCCAAATCCCATAAGCAAAGAAGTACTACTACACTGTACACTGTAAATTCTATTAAAAGCAAATTGAGGATGTAAAGTCAAACCCCGGGAAATGTAGGGTTTTTTTCTCTCTAACATACAATATTTGGCTGCCAAAGTAGCAAATGCACCAAGTACACCTTTTTAAAGCTTCTCTTTTTGTTGTTGTTGTTTTGTTTTCCCCAAATGTACCGTTCAGCAGAGAATGCGCCTGCTTTTCATCGTCTAGTTCCCTGTCTCAAGAGAACTCCGGAAAATTATTTTTTCCTAGGAAACACAAGTCTGTACGAATTTCCAAATAAACCATATGTAGTACAGCAACTTGCTTTTATTAGAGAAGAACATACCAGCATCGATATTCCACTATAAAATACTTCATTCAGTAATTTTCAAATCTGGGTGCCTGAAGTTAGGGTTCCAGAAGTTCCCAGAAGCGAACACACTCGAACAGGAGTATTTGCCTGGAAAAAGTATCCTCTGCTTTTGGAGCAGGGGAGGCAGCTGAGAGCAGTATTCTTGCCTCCCACCTTGACAAACAGCCTAGCCTCACTGCACCCATCCCAAATGAGTTGCAAAGAGGTTGTATTAGCTTCTGGATTGGTTTGTTTGGGTTTTTTTTTTTACTGCATCATAGATCATGTTCGCTTCTCTAAGCAGCTACTTCACGGCTCTTCATAGCCTATCTCTTCCTCCCAAATCACATTGAGACTCTCACCTCTCTGATCAGCCCATGGCAGACACTGCCCCCTCTCCACTTGTTAAACTGTCAAACAAATCTCTTCAAGCTCTTTCATGTGCTCTCCTTCGTGCCTGTCAAGAGTCTCTCCATAAACTCTCATAATTCCTTAAATTCCTCCAGCGTTGGGATGGAGAACTTACTGAGACCATTGCTATCATGTTGTTCAATATCCTGTCACTGCCACTTTGCTTTCTGCCTGCTTTCCATCCATTGTCTCTCTTTATACCTGGAATACAACTGTCTTTTCTTGTACAGCACCTAACATGCGAGCTTAGCCAGAGCCCGAGGCTCTTTTGATACTCTGGTAATACGAGAAAGTTAAGAGCAGCAGTAACAGGGAAACTGCAGAAAGGTTTAATAGATTTGGCCACTTACAACACTAACCTGTAGGAGCACTTACTTGTCCCATTACCTGTGCTGGCCTTCATCAAAAAAAGTTGCACAAAAGCTTCAGAAATCATCGCTATCATCATCACCTCCTCCACCACTTGGGCAGCGGCCTTTTTACCTTTCTTGCATTATTGCTAGAAGGAATGGAAAAAAACTCTGCTGCTGGAATTTTTACCCTGGTCCCCAAGGGGTGTGTTTTCTTTTTCTTCAGCACATTTATTATTTCCTCTAGTGTGCGGGGATATTTTCAAGTAGAGAGAAAGGAAGAGCTGCTCTCCCTAGCAGATGATAATCCAAAGGCATATGGAGGACCCATCAAGCAACACGACAGCGATGGCCTGCTAAAGCCCAAGCTTTGGTATGTGCTTTTGAAGAGAACAGAAACTCTCAGACACCAAACGTCTGTCAGTCCTGGGAATGGACTATGCAGTGACTCCATCTTCACTGCAACTTTTTTACCCAGGATAACTCGCGCTAGCCTATACCACAACTACAGCTTCTTATTAACATGTGAATAGTTTTGGCTTTCCTCTGGCTGGTCCAGGGCACATGTTGATCAGTAGGATCATGCACATGTAAAAGCACATGCTCTGATCCCCTTTGTTTTGTGGCACAGCTGCACTCAAACTGACAGCATGTCAACGTTGGCATCACTGGCAGAACAAAGGAGACAAAGGCTGACACAGGAGAGGGAGACTGTTGGGCTCCCAAGGCAGCAGTGTTAAAAAACTTTAAAAATGAAAAAAAAAATTAAAATCAAACTTCAGGAAAGAATGCACCCGGAGGAGGAGTAATTTTTAAAAGGAAGAGGCTCTGCCCATCTGGAACCTGTGAAATTGAAGACTCACCATTCACAAAACCCAGTCTTTCCTTACAGTTTTGTGCAAGAAAGCATGGATTTGGTGAATGGAGACAAATCCAGTGGCTCATTTCTTATGCTACTACAGCCCCAGCAATGCACGTATTGCCTTATCTCTTTGTAAACAAGCTAAACCAGGCTGGGCTAAGTGCGCTGGGAAGTACACTAACCATGAGTGGATTTAAGGCTCTTGGCACTAAACGCAGTCACTTGGTTTAAGTGGCATGTGTCCTCGTATTAAGGCTCATGCTAAGCAGTTGCAAATGGATGTGGCAGACACACTACACTCAGCACAGAGTTTAATGCAGGAAATTGCGTATGCTCCAACACAGCAACGTAATAAATGATCTCAGAGGCTGAAAGTGCATATTGGAGAATTACATCTCAGATCTTCTTCCCCACCATTCCCAAATCACAAGCGCCCATATTGGCCTTTGTATAGCCTCATCTCCAAACATACCCCAATCAACAATTATTTCCAGTACTGTCTAACATGCAAGGGGCATTTCCAGGGAGACAAAAGGCTGTATCTCCATCCCAAGCAGCTCATAAACGCAGGATATGCAGAGAGGACTGATGTGCCACTTCAGTCTCCCCCTTTGCAGAGCATCAGAGCCAAAACTTACTTCTATCCGCCCAATTAAAAGTAGTACATTGATGCATTTATTTGGGTGCTAGTACAGCAAGAGACATCATCAGTTACACTGAAACTGTGCAAGTGACTTTTGCAAATGCCATTGTTCTTAGAAGATTCCAGTACATGAAACCTGCCCACAGAGAAATACGGGGGTGGGGGGACAGGAAGGGGAGGGAGGCTTTGAACAGAGGAGGGGACAGAAACCCTCAGAGATCCAAAATAAATGATTCTTGATTCACAGGGAGGCAGGAAACACAGCTCACACCCAAACAGAGACACTCCTCCATGGCAGACAAGCATCCTGAGGATTGTTGGCTTTGTTGTTACAACAGGAAGCCCCCCGCCCTGCTCGGCAGGGCTGGATGGAGGCAGCCACCCAGATTTTGCTTCCCTGCTCCCATCCACCCAGATTTTGCTTCCCTGCTCCCCTCGCAGGAGCTTTCAGCTCGTAGTCGCTGGAACACGCTACACAGCAGTTGAAATGAGAAACGTTTTGGAGATGCAGCATCTTTCAACTCACTCAACAAATACCTGCTTTAATTCCATGGACTGACAGTGGATATTACAAAAAAAATATTTCCTGTGGGTTAACCCAGCAAACAGTATAGTACCAAACTTACTATACACCACCATACAGCTTCTGTGTTTTTACTAATAACGTAAAACAACATGTACAGTTGTAACTGCAACAGCCACAACGCTAGTACAGCTTGTTTGTGCTGGGATTAACGCTGAAGTGGTTTCTTATTAATTATTTAGGTATAGCATTGTATAAAAAAAAAGAAAAAATGAGGAGGGAATAATAGTATTTTTACTTAGTTATTGTTGATGTAGAGTATGATTAAACCCTTTGAAAGCCAGGAGTCCAATTTTACAGAAAATCTGGGATGTGAAAACACTGCTTACTTTCAAAACTGAAAGCACTACATCGGCAACCTAATAAAATACCTCTTAGAAGGTATGGGTTTACAGCAAGCAATAGGTGCAGCCACTCTTCTGAGCTGAAGAGACAGAACCAGACAGATCTATCCTGCTGCAATGAATTGCAAACTTAATCAGGATCCGTATCGGTTTGAAATATGTAATCTGTATTGTCCGTTTCCCTCCTCCTCTCTGCGTGCGCACAGATGGTCAAAATCTTACAGCTAACCCTGAGCAATGGATAATGAGGTAATAACTCTGCCCAGCCTACAGCCTCTGTGGTTACTTCCAAATTAACATCCAAACTGCATTATCAGATTCACAACACCAGAAACAAGAGTCTAGTTCACCAGCCAGACCGTCTTGTTAGTCAGGAAATGGTTATAAGCAGCTACATTTCTGCACCTATTTTTGCTCTTTAAAGTTGCGTACAGCTACTGTAAACATACACATCAAACCATCTCTATGTTCCAGCTTCAAGAGAAAAAGAACAACAACAAAAAAAAACACTGAAAAAACAAAAACAACCCCCTCCTACCCAGACTTTTCCTGAATACTAATGCTAAAACTATTACAAATGCTAATTTGGTACCAACAACCTATGATTAAAACAACAATGAAGCACCTCAAGCACATGAATTAAGGCATCATCTTAAAACAGGCTCTTTTCATCTTAAACTAGAAAAACCCTTATATATATACACCTGCACCTTTTTTTTGCTCTCTGTGACCTCAAAGCTATATTAAAGATGCAAGTCTTTATGCAAGATAATCTAATGCATCCTGGGTCTGAATGAAAGCTAAAGACACAAGGGTACTTTTGAAGAGAAACACAGATAAAGCCAAAATCTCAGTTAATTTTTTTTTTCTTGGTAAGCACATGCTGAAGGCAACCTCATGGATTACTGGGATGCCGACTTCGTTACTCAAGTGCCACTACTTAACATCCAGCACTTGGTAAAGAACATCACTACTTTACATACGTTTTCAGTCCCTGAAGTACTTAAGGAGTGGGAAGCATGCACTTCCACAACACTTTGAGGCAAGGATCCCAAAGTTCCAGTAACACCAATTCATCTTCACAGTCTTTATTTCTGTTTTAAAGTATAGAAAACCAAAGCTTGAAGGGCCGATTTCATTCTCCATGTTGCACTGCTCACCAATGGCAAAGCTTGAAACAGGAAACCTTAGTGCTCAATTCCTTTTCATGTGCTCAAACCATCAGACACTATTCCCTCAATATTCAACTTTTTTATTCTGATCTTGTATTGCGCATAATGTTTAAATCTACCTAATGTCTTCCATCAAGAGAATGAAAAAGCAGGCACACACACCCCCCCCAAAATTCTTGCAAACATACTGGCCATTAGAGAGAAGGAACAGAAGATTACTTGCCCAGAGGCAACTGTTGAACAGCAGGAGCTCCCTTTCCCATCCCATCCTTCACTTCTGTCTAAAACTGCAACATTTAGAACAGGGGCACAGACTTAACCTTGGTCAAGTGTGTGACAAAAAAGTCTGTTACCAAAAACAGAACCTAGAAGGTCCTCTGCTCTCACACAGGCCAGAAATTGCCTTTATACAATGTGTCTTTGCCAGATCTTGTTTTTATTTTTGCTAATTCATTATAAATATTAAATAACTCCCTACATCAATAGTAACTTCGATAGATTCCTGAGTCAGTATTTGATTCCCTCCATAGGGACCTTTGGTGAAAAATAAAAGCTCCTACTACCACCAGTAGAAGCATTTGTATCACCTAAAAACCCAGAGATACATCAAACCAAAACACATCATGCTGGACTCTGGAACATGGAGAAGCCAAATACCACGTCAGAAAGCACTAAGCCAGGAAGTTAAAAAATTGTTGTATTTTTTTTTTTAAAACTGTAGCCACATCAGATTGATCATACTTCTCAACTGATAAAACTTCTACATTGCATGGCTGCTGTTTTCCAATTCACAGTTCCATGCAACTAACAATTCCAAGCGATTCCAACCTCACTGCGGAGAGCTAGGGTGTCACACTGAAAGCTGTTGTGATTATGATTCACTTTTGGTGCTTTTTTGTTTCGGATCTTGCAAGAAGTGCCATGATTCCAAAGGTGACGACACAAAAACCCCACGATGCCTAGCCAAGCGCAGGATTAGAAGCGCTCTTTCAAATGCCTGCCTTACTTCCAACGCTAGTTTTTCTAGCGGTTTTAGTCTTCAGTACTCACAGTAACAGAGAGGTGGTGATTTTTTCCTCATAAACGTTTCCCATGCCTGCCTCTACAGCTGAAGTAGTGAGACCTGCCTCACCAAGGCAGGATGAGTAGATGAGAGCGGGGCTTGCCAGATGCTGGCTACCCCTGTGAGAAGTCGTCACTTTCCCCCTCGCTGTGTTACTGGTTGGGAACCAGCAGTGTAACAGAGCAAATGAGATGCAGGATATAAAGTTGGAAACTTGAACTATTGTGTGCACACTGAAGCAACGTTGGTTTTTCTAGGTACAGTTTACCCAAAGGAGCATGGAGGATATGAATTTATGCTTCGGACAGACCACAAATGGCATATCTGAGCTAACAGAAAGCGTATTTCAAACAGTGGAAAGAGGTAGGGAAGTCTTCCACAGAAGATTTGCCTTCAAATCAGAGTAAGCTACCAAGACCAAAAGCACCCCCAAAGCCACCCAACTAAATTCCCATGGACAAACTATTGCAAGAAACAAATACTTAAGATTTGACTAGAAGAGAAGTTTAGGGGGGTGTTACCATTGTTTTCATTATTCTCTTTGCAAAGAGTTTGTCTACATTAGAGAATGAAGGTAGGTCAATAGCCAGTACGAGGCAGCGATACTTCGCAAAATTATACAGATTAACTAATTTTAGTGCCAGGAACTACTGTAAGTCTCAGCAGTTTGAAAGGTGCTGTCAGCTGGAAAGGGAAAGGGATGAGACTCAGAATCTATTTGGAACTTCATGGAATATAGAGTACAAACCCATCAGAAAGGTAACTGCTCTGAAAAAGAAATTACTTTGTAGCCAGTCTAACAGATATTTCCTATAAGACATCTTGACTTTAAGATGCTATTTCACAGTGTAAGTTTTGATATCACTTTAACATCTCTACATCTGGTCAACTTTCTATTAGCAATTGCATCCCAAGATACAGCAGTGAACACATTTTCCTCAGTTAGTATTGAGGTTCTGGGGTCTGCTCCAGCTGTCAAGTAGAAGCATTTGCCTTTCTTCCCATTTCTTTTCCATTTCAGCCTAACACCATCATCACCTTGACTTCGAGAAAGCAGAAAAGACATAATAAAGATGTATATTTGTATATATTTTCCCCTTTAAAACTGTTTTTGCTCATATGAAGGCATAAACACTCTAAAGAACCATCCCTGAGCCATCTACAGTTTTCACAAAAAGCTGCTTTTAAAGCTGCCTAGCTCTCTTCCACCTGATCCTATAAACACTGCTGGCAATTTTTCCCCCATGCCTCTAACATATTTTCACTTAGCACCAGTTTGATGTATAAGATCTGACAGCCAGGCAGTTATAGGCCACCTGCATCACTGTCGCCATGACAACAGTGAAAGACAATCCATGATCCCATGCCCTGGTCACACGTTTCAATACAGCTTATCTGTCCAAAGCCACTGAGTCTAATGGAAGAGAGTAATTACAATCTTCCACTCATTGTCAAAATTCTCACCATATAATGCTCTTCAAAATTATTTTATTCCTCTCACATGGCTGCCTTGCAAAAAAACCCCCAAAAAACCAACCACAACCAAAACCAAAACCCACCCAAAAAACAAAACCACAACTGAAAACCAAAACCAAAGCAAAAAACCAACCCCAAAAGAAACCTGAAGTGGGTTTGGGAGGGAGAGAAAGAGAGAAAAGCAAGGCTGTGACTGACACAAAAGTGTAGCAGTGTGAGCAAACTGCCTCTTCGCAGTGTTAAAGGACTAATCAGAAGCAGGCAAATGTACCAACCACTAAGAGGGATAAATGAAAATTTCTCTTCTATTCGTAGAGCATCACTTAAGATCCTTTCAGCTTTGCACTGAAGGTGAAGAGAGGATATGAGCTGCCCTCTTTTCCCCTCCCCTTCCTGGAAAACTTCTTCCTATCAAAACGAACAAGCACCATACTGCACCATGCGGCAGCCACAGCTTCACTGAGCAGCATAGCTCTTCGGATGATCATGTCACTATACACGGAGAGGGAACCCTGTGCCCAAGACAGCTGAGTAGCAGCTCCTCCTCTCCATTTCACCGTAACAAAGTTCCAGGCTACCCCTTTGTTTTTCATTTTTAAAGCAGAGGTGTGGGAACAGCTTCAGAATTGTACCCCTTCTCATCACCGTCCCTGAAGGATCACAATGTTCTCTTCATTTCTGGCAGAAAACGATAAAGCGTTATTCGTTTGTCTATGGCCACAGCCATAATTAGGATGGACTGATTGAGCACTTTTCCCCTGACCTTCTGGACTGGGGCAAACTAGACTCAGTTTGCACCTGTAAAACATGGACACGACTTTCCTGCCTTATAGGGAACCGAGAGAACAGCCACACTAGAGAGCAGGATACAACAGAGACCAGCAGCACCTATCCTGAACTATGGCAAGTGTTGGACAGCAAGTGCCCTGCACCCTCATCTTGCAGTAGATATGAATACAGCACCTTCTGGTACAGAATTTAGTGCTGGAGGATCAGGTCACAGCTACGATCAATGACAGAAGGCTCGCTTTCTGCTTGCTAGCCCCTGTCCCAAGGCTTCCTCCTCCTTCGAGCACCTTAATGCAAATTGGTCAGAATGTCAAAGCTCCAATTCATTAGGCATGTAATACCTCTTGAATTAATAAAATACGATAAAGCAGAAACGGACAGACAAAAAGATGCAGTAATTTATTAGAATATTTCATCCACCCATGTCCAAACCACACTAGTAAATAAAAATGTCAGATGACTGCCCATTTTAGAGACATATTTTTAGTTGGATGCTTTAGGCCACAGTGTCAGCACCAGGAACTGAATGCTTCATTCACAGCACATTACTTGCATTTGCCATACACTGTTACCACGGATCAGCTGACGCACAGTAACTCGACTGTACGCTTGGGCCCCAGAGCCCTAACTCTCAACTCCCAAACCACAAGGTAAATAAAAAGTCAGTCTTTTTCAGTCTGTACTTACAGGAACACAAATAGGTCTGAGGACCCTCAGCCCTAGCGTAGCTCAAGCATGCATCTGAACACTCATGTCACCTCCAGCGTTCATGGCAAAATTACTTTAAAGAGAAGCGATGCTGTGATTTAACGAGTACCTTTTTAATGATTAGCCAAATCAAGTGTTATAACCAACGAAGGTAAGAGTATCTGTAAGCTCCTGCAGAGCTGTGCCTCGCTCCCAAAGTGTGACACAAGCTCAGTGCCGGTGCATGTGGCGCTGCCCACCACAGAGGCACAGCCACCTCCACCGCCGCACCAGGGCCAGCCAACGCTGCCCACCCAAGCTCCTGGATCCTTCCGGAGGGGCAGCACGCACCGCCTGGCACCGGGCTCAGCCTACGCAGCGCATCCCGTAGAGGATGAGTCTACCGATGACAAGTAGGCAAAGCTCCGCTTTCACCCGGTGTGTTTAAGACGGGACAGAATTTTCATTATTTTTTTTTTTTTTTTCCAGCTGATGTAAATGAGGCACCTCAGCAGACTGGTGAGGATATCCACCAGGCACACACCTGGCCCAGGGCTCCCATCTGCAGCCTGCCCCTACCCCTCCTTCTGGCACTGGTTCAGCACCATCTCAAAGGGAAGGGTGCCACCTACAGCACTGCGAACAACTCTTCCTCGAGCACCATGGCTTTCCTTGGACGTCTCCCAGTGAAGAATTAATCAGGGCCAGCCACCTTAAATGGAAGCTTGGCGATTCTTCCATGACAGCGGTAGACAACGTCCCCAGACTGTTTTATTTACTTCACAGGTGTGGAAGTACAGTCTCGCAAACATATTCCTTGCCTTTATTTCCTTGGTGTCTTACTGTTGCCCTGTGTCTCCTCTTCTACTATATTTGCACGTCATTACTATCAAAACCACTGTGCCATCTTGAAAAAAAAAAAAAAAAACAAAATAACCTTAGAGTGTCATACATGCTTTACTTCAGAACTTCTTCACAGAACATTTTGTCCCTGCCCCTCACACTTATGCCCCTAATTCCTTTTTCTCTCCCTTCCATGGGAAGGATCAATTCAATAACATGTTTTCACTCTTGCACGAGCCACATCTTTTGGAGTTCCTGTGTGTGCAACATCTGACCTCTGAAAAGGTATTAGGCTTGAGGTGCCACTTCCTGGTTTTAATCTTACTAAACCACTACTAATTCATACAGGAGATGCATAACCAATAGGTAGAGTCTGAAAAACAATTCTCGCTCTTACAGAAGCGTACCACCTCTATCCATCAATGCTAATCTGAGATAAATATCCCTGCGCAGAATACATGACACACACATTGTCCAGAAGGAAGACAAAGAAGTTGAATTAGTCTGACAGAACCCACCTGCCACTGTTGATGAAACAGCTGGTAAATGAATACGTATCCATAGCCACTGCAAAAACTGAAAGCATAATCCAGTAAACCAGGATAACAGTTTAGCTAAATGAGGATTAGGTTCTCTTCTTTTCTTCAAGCTCTGGTTTTATTATGCAAGAATTTTCCTAATTATTACAAATCTGCAATGAAAAGCAAGCTCTGCTCAGTGCTGACTCTACAAAGTCAGAAAAACAGGAAAAATCAGAATTAATAACTATTTAATAGCTCTAAAGGACAGACAGTTTCATTCATAACTGCCCGAGCGTTCTCCCTGCTTGGGGTGACTTCAGTAACGACCCCAGCGAGCCAAGGGCCACAGCAGCACGCTGTGGAAGCTCAGTGTGGTCAGAAAGGATCTTGCCTAGCAAATTCTGAATACCACAAGGTAAAACCCACTGCTGGTGCACCAGGCACTGTATCCCCGCTTCTAGAGACCAGTGCTTGGGACAGGCTAGAAAGCAGCCACTGATGGATAGCCACAGACCACCCCCACCACACAGGATCTTTGCCAGCACTGTGTACAACTAGCGTGTGCGTGTGTGTGTGCGTGTGTGTCTCTGCCTGTCTGTCATTTACAAAAGTCACACTGGAAACCCGCCAGTGAAAGGCCACAAGTCTACCTTTGCACTAATCCAGCCATTTTGGTGCTCTGTGTGTCTGGTGCAGTTCAGCTACCGGGGGGGCGGAGGGAACAGCAGCTGGGAAGCTCCTTCACCAGCTTCCCTGTCTTCCACACACTCACTGTCCAAACACTGGGCTTCTACACGGGGGTGTGCCTTTTGTCCCCAAGCCTTGCTCACCTCCACAGCTGCTGCAAGGATCCAACTCCTTATCAAGTGTGGCACGGGGTGGGGGGAGCGGAACAGCAGGACACATGGCTTTTGCTGCGATCTGGTGCATGCACAGGATCACTGAAGGCTTTACACTGCAGCCTGCTGGCAACAAGCCAGCTGGAAAGGACCAGATGGAGAAGCAAGGCTGGTGGCCTGACAGCAGAAACCCAGTGCAGAAACATGAAGGCAGAAAAACAAATGCCCAATATCTCACACTGTTCCGAGGCATTCAGTCTCTTAATGCTCTGAAGTCTTCAATGGCTCTTTGCCACAGGAGTAAACCTATACGGAAATTACTGTGACCCAATGAGTATTCAAGCCTTCAGAAAATGAAAATCCTACCAGTGAAAGCGACATGGGTTGGAAAAATCTTACAATAAGGTTTCACTTATCTGGATTTACATATATTTAGATATAATATTTATATTTATAGCTAAAGAAAGACTACTGGAAGCCAAAACGTGATGAGCTCAGCGGGCAGGAGAAGAAAAAAACCCCACAGAAATATGAATCACACTCAAAAGTGAGAGGAAGCATCAGAGAAACACTAAAAGCAGCAGCCAGAGATACCTGTGCACCTATGCATCATGTTTGCCTGCATCTATCATGAGTCTCCTCTGTAAGTACAGGTGTACAAGCTGCAAGCCAGCACTGTAGCTGGCAGCGTGCTGAAGAGAAGAGGTATAATACTTGATACTTGCTTTGCCAAATGAGATGTTTCCAGACAGGCATACCAGATACGAATGTATCTGCACATTTAGTACTTGCATACAGAGTGCTTCTCTACTAATGAGCCACCATGTTCACAAGCAGCAAGTCATATGTTGTTCAACTGGACACTCATGTTCAACTGGACAAGTCAGGCATCTCCAGCTTCACTGTCACTGCACGTGTTAATAAGTATCTGACTGCATTTTTTTCTGGTCTATCCTCTCAGGCTTAATTTATTCAGATTTATTTTCATACAGATGCAGGATCCTGCATTCATAACGCTTATCTGCTAGGCTTTACATCAACTGAAAGACAGGCCCAACTTGTGCTGTCTAAGAGCTATTGTTTAAAAAAGAAAAAAGAAAGATCCTAACTAAGTTTAAGCCCTTATCCTACAGGCTCCTGCGTGCTTCAAAAATCTCACCTGAAATCCGAGGGTGGTGTGGGCTTGCCAGTCGGATGCAGTATGTAGAAGGGAAGCTTTACAGCAGCTGGGACTAATCCCACCAATACTTGCCTAGTTTATTTCACAACACGCATGTGCTTTTCACAGTGTTGACCTCCTGCTCAAAGCAAGGAACTTAGCTACTTCAATGAGAACTGCTGGAATACAGCTTCATTTGTAGCTGGCTACTAGATATGGACTTAAGGGGGTGGAATCCCCTTTCACTGCTTCTTTCTCAGATGTGTAAGAAGGACGGTTTTGCTAATAGTAAGATTTTTAAAAAATTTTCATCAAACTACTGTTTTGTAGAACTAGTACTTGCACACAGTCTGGTGAGCATCTAACCTACGTAACTCTGAATCAGTGTTCAGCCTTTCCTCAGGAATAAACACAAGAAATCCCCTAACAGATCTCCACCTTTGTGAAAGGCAAGCCACAGCATTCCTTCCCTATCTCCCTACAGCAGACCTCATACTAATCCTAAAGAATATATGCTGCAGAGAAGGATTATTAAAAACATTTCCTTTTCCAAGACACAACCATTAACAGATTTGCCAGGTGAAAACAGAAACTGTGTCATGATCAAAAGTTCTCAGTAGTGACCATTCCTGTATGTCAACAAGTAAACTAATAGCAGTTGTAAAGCAAGCCACAAATCACAATCAACCGCATCTTCTAAAGTGAAGCCTGACTAAAGGGAAACACCTACAATGTGAACCTGGATGCCTTTGCTAATGAGTAATGAGAGGTATTAAATTACAGGCTGCCACAGACACCTCCCCTGAGAAAGCCCAGCTTTTAGGGAAGGTGAAGACTTACACAACAAGCTACTAACTATGGAGAAACCAACAGAACACTCTGTATCACTCAGTAATACTCCAAACTCATGTAGAAAAGCCACAATTTGTAAAGTTATGACTATCAGTTTTCGTAAGTAAATCTGTTTGATTTCTCTTTCCACCCTGCCTTAATGAACAGTTAGACACTATTGACACCAGAGCCATTGCCACTTTCTTCTCCTTCCCTTCTCATAACAGATTGCCATCTTAGCGAATTTTCATGTTTCTCATTAACATTTATTATATTAAACCCTAAATCCGCCTACAGGTGTGACAGTACTGAACCTAATCTCTGTCTGGAATGCATTGTAGCTATCCGTACAGCCTGCTCCAGGCCCTGCTGGATCAGGTCCCCAGACCAGATTACCTGGGAGTTACTGTGCCTACCAGTACCCAGAGAAAATGTTATGTTTAAATGAAGTTTCAAACTGCAGAAAAGGTGTTTTCTAGCAAATATTGCAAGATAACCAAGAGGCTGGGGGGCAATGGGGGACTTTCTCCAGTACTCGGTTACAGCGATTAAGGAAAAACAACTAAGGTTATAGTACAGATTATTTACACCAGCAAAACTGAGGGGCAATGGTTAAAATCTGGTCTGAATTTCATAGAAAAGTAAACCCTTTGAACCAATTGTAAACATCAGGTGGATCTGGGCCAAGCATTCCAGGTATCATTAAATACAGAAATAAACTCTACAGGTACGTTCTTATTAATAACTGTAACGCATGGCAGACCGTTCCTACTGTTGTGCTACTCCATTAGGTATCCATTTTTATTCCTGCAAAATAGCTGATGATGACTCATTTCTTGAGAGTTCATTATATACAGAAGTTTTGCGCCATGTGAGTCTGCAAAGAAATGGCCTAGATGTATCTGTCTACATTCTAACACAACATAACCGGGAAAAGGAGATCAACCCACATAAATGCTTCTACATTAATCTGTTGCATGTCATCGTTTTCCCATTTTTCCCACAGTCCAATTTTAGAAATTCTATTTTTAGTCTATCAGAATTTAATCTTTTTCCATGGTCAGAAAGGAAAGGTTGGTCATAGCTGAGATTTGCTAATGTTTTCCTAATCACAGCATCTGAGGGGAAAAAAATGCATGCAAATACATTTTATTACTTTGCACTGAATATCCAACTCCAGAGAGCAAAAGAGAAAGAGTTCTCTCTTATGTATCTACAAATTAAAAATGATTGTGGTATTCGAGCAACCTCCAGCTATGCACTCTCCAATGTGGTCCAGCAGGTTACAGTTAGCAAACTACACAAATTATTCCCATGATACAAAGGTTGTCTTTTTCTAGAGAAAGCAGTATTTACTGCATTTGCTAGAAGATCGCTATGGATGCTGAAGTGGCAACAGCATCAATTACATTTTTGTTAGGTAAAGATAAGACTTATATTAGCATTTTTGGCAAAACTGCATGTCATAATATATACTATGTAATCTTTAAACTAACTGTTCTTTTCAGTCACTTCTAATAAACACAACCTCAGAATTTGTTTCTTGTCTTTGTCGCCGTGCATCTCCACACACCGCAATGAAGCAAACTTATTAATCAAAACCACAGTGAACCATGCTGCTTATTATTTACTCTGATCGATGTTGCATCATCTCAGGTGTGCGAGGTACTTCCCTAACAGCCACAGACTCCTTGTTCCAAGAAGCACTGGGAAAGGTTAAAACCTTGTAACTTCCACTTTCCACTGCAGCAAGATCTGTACAATCAGAAAAGCAAAACATCTGCCAAACAATTTATTTCTTTTGATCCCCACATATATCCATTTCCTCAAGGAAATTTATTATCAAGCACCCTCATATTTCCCACACATGTCCTTCTAAGGATAGAGAGCTATGAGAATCAGGTCTCCAGCAAATCTAACATTGGTGATGGAAACATGCCTCAGTCTGTGCTGATTTTATTGTAATTTATACAACTAAATAATGATGAGGGGGAGACTAGATAAAAAGATGCATTCTGACAAGACAGGCTAACAGATACTGAACAGCAGCTGAATAATACAGCTCGGGAACTTGAACTCACCTCTACTAGTACTTCACAATTTCTTGACTACATATGATTTCCCCCCCCCCCTTCAAGGCCATGAAAACTAGCCATTTAACTAAGACTCTGGAGATGGTATCAGCATTTCACAACCCTCAAGCCCATCTGCTAATTAACTTTAAACTAAATATTAAGGAATGAAATCTAGGGCATTATTCTTGAATTTAAACACAAATATTTATTTTGTCACTATGTCTACACCCTAGTTATTTAAACGGGGGGGGGGGGGGGGGGGGGGGGGGGGGGGGAAGTGCTGTTCAGACTCCTCCGCCAAAGCAATTCTGCATTTCTAACACCCACTAAAACAAAGACCACTAGTTTACAACTCAATTTCTACAAAAACAACTTCTGTGTTTTACTTAAACATTTTGTCTTTCTTGATTGTTTT
This sequence comes from Falco naumanni, assembly GCF_017639655.2. Taxonomy (NCBI): domain Eukaryota; kingdom Metazoa; phylum Chordata; class Aves; order Falconiformes; family Falconidae; genus Falco; species Falco naumanni. Next base: position 12,365,608 of record NC_054054.1, read on the forward strand.
TGACACTTAGTGTGACAAATTATTCTGAAATTGCAGTTGGCAAGTAAGAAAACTTCCCATAATGATATCTCATAAAACACAGTTAAATTAGGTAAATAAAAGTAATGAATTTACCCTAGTTAGCTGAACAGTGCATTCGTTAGGTCTGTCTGCTCTGAAGACCACAACGCACACCTTCACCACCTGGCAGCTGGACAAAGCCCAGCTCATTTAGAGGCTGGAGCGGAAAAAGCACCATTTTCTCCTACAATTTCAAGCTAAAGGAAAAGGGACAGGGAGGGCCAGAGCTTGATGCCCGTAGTTAAAGGAAAAAACCAAAAACCTCATCAAGGTCTCACTGAATTTAGCCCAGTACAACCAAAAAGAACATAACTGAAAATGGTATAAAGAAATTAACTGTATATAACCAAGTTTCACTACGATACAAAATATTTACTGGTCATGAACATCTGTTGAAATTACACACTTGTGCTGCATTACCATCTAAATTACACTGTTAAGCTATGCAATCCCTTCCTTATTCTGATACACGAGATTCATGTTAAAAAACACCACAAAGGAAGATGTTTGAACCGATCAGCACAGCAAAGCAAGTGCAGATAGGTATCAGACAAACTGTGTAAATGACTTAAAATAAGAGGATGGAATAAGTGTGGTGCTAAATGGTAGAGGGTCTAAAGCTCCAACTTAGTTTGAAGGCAGAGTGGCTGGTATAAATCAAAGTGGTTTAAATAAATTGCTGATTTTAATCAAGATTTAAGTTATCAGGCAGGAAACCCTGATCTGAATAAATCAGTTTGGGAACATTTTTGGTTTTGTAATTGTTTGTCTAGGGAAGGGTCAATTCTTACTGGTAGGTAGCTATTAAAACACATTACTTGGCAACTCCGTATGTCCTTTGCATTAACACATAAAAGACTGCATTAACAGAGCAAGACACTTTTTTAAATTAATTTTTAAAAATACCTTTGGTGTACCTGTTATGTAAGAATAAAAGTTTATCAAACTGGGTTTTCTCTGTATTTAAAAAGATTTTAAAATTAGTAGATACCTTGTCTTCTGCCCTATGGGAAGCAGAAGTCTCTTCCTGCTCTCTCCGCAATCAGCTTTCAGCCTTAAATGAACTAATTGAACTGAGTAAACCCATGAAGACACCATGTCAGTATCGGCACAGAAGGCTCCTATTGTCTTGGTTAGGATTTTAGGACCCCCTTGTTTCAGATTATTTCCTAAGTGTCAACTTTTGCTGGTTCAATTTCCTTTAAAACTTCAGCATAAATCTAGTGCTTGGATAATTTTTTGTGGCTGGATTATTTTAACAGGTGACAGTAAGTTTAAGCATAAGCTATCCTATTGTCACATCTGAATTATGTTTTAAAAAATAATTTTAAGTTTACTAATTGAGCTCTCAAACCTGAACTATTAAGAAATGGGTAACAACAAGTGTTTCGGGTTTGTGATTTTTATCCACGCTCGGGGTGGGGGGTGGTGTTAAAAAAAGATTTAAACAAACAAGCCAAAAAAAAAAATCACACACCAAACAAGGGCCTGAGCAGAGAAACAGAAATGAACCCCTATGACCAACAATTCATGAAAGAATAACTGCAGCTGACACGTGAAATAAAATCCCCTCCTCCAACAGTTTATTCCAGGCAGTTTGGAATTATCTTTTTGGAACGTAGACTGCAAGTAAGCAGAGGGACACCGTAACATCAAAAATCAGGGGAGGAAGAATGCTTTATGAACCTGTGGAAAAAGAGCATTAGGGTAAGATATTCTAATGCTTAAGATCTTGTTTCAAGATTTCTTGTCTTACTATTCTAATACTTTCTAAGTAGGTGGGTTACATGAAAATCCAGACAGAAAGTACGTATGAGGGGTAGCGATGCTGTTATTAGTGCTCTAATATAGTGTTCTTCACTATGACAGGGACTACGCTACTGCAAGTGTGAAAGAAACCCTTCAGACAACCCTGCAGTGATCAACAGATACGGCTTTATTTTAGTCTCCCTGTATCCCTCTCTAGCTTGCAAGGAGCATGATCACTCATGCCTGCAGGGGAAAAAAAAAAAAAAAAAAGGCAGCAGATTTTTCCTTTATCTAGTCTAATCTATTTTGCTAAGTATGGTAGCAGTTCTTCAGAAAAAGACGCAGAGTAATTGCTACTATTACCAGTGTAAGCCACCTTGTGCTTCTCTCTTCTGTCTTAGGGAATTCTTCACTCGCTGCCTCTGTCCATCTGCCTTCTGAGGCAGAAGCCGAGCGAACAGGGCATCGTACAGAGAGGTCAGTAACAGATGCTTATAAAGGCTAAAGTCTACAGTGAACATGCAAGCCTCTCTCACGTATCAGTCTGTGCCAAAATAGGCAAACCAAACGCAGAAATACTGTATTATGTTTGTTTTAAAGCTGTTGTCAAACCTTTCTCCTACTGCACAAAGTAAGCAGGAGACACTGTGTGAGGTGTATTGAAAAAAATCCACTACAGAAAATTATAACGTGAAAAAATAAAATAAAATCAGAATATGCCAGGTGGAATATGAAAGGGACACACGCTTCATCGAGTATTTTTTTTTAAAGCATTTGCTCCCCTACCACAAAACAGTTCACTAAACATTTGAATTTTAGCCCCAGAAGGGAATACTAGTACTTTGGCCATTAGTTTGATTTAATAAATTACATTTTAACACCTGGAGCAGATCTCAGTCAGATGGTCACCAACAGCATGTATTATTTTACAAAATAATATTTTTTTTAAAAAAAGGAGACATCCCAAACATTAACCTCCAGTTAAGAGTTACGCATTACCAACCCTCTTAGAAAGGCTCTGTAGAAACACACAAAAGCAAGGCAATTAGAATTAAAATCATTGCGCTCTCAGCGGGATGCATCGGGAGCGCCACTCTGGCATGTGGGGCAGAGCCACAGCTCCCCACGCACCACGCCGGGCTGCGACTGGACTCCCCTCACAGCGCTGCATCAGCAAGGGAAGGGAAGAAAGTCCAGGCTCAAGCCAAATGCATCTAGCCAGTGGCCATCGGAACGGATGCTGACATGACTTGGCACACTCCAGCAGCTTCACGGGACTGCTGGCCAGAATGACCTCTCAGCTAGTCTTCTCTTTCAGCTTCCAGAGAAGTTTGGACTTTCTCTTGTCCGACTCAGTTTCCAGCAGCAGGTAAAGATTAAATAAACATCCAAGCCAAAGAACAAAAAGAGGTAAAATAAAGCCTTCCTTTGAATTAAAATGACTTCTTTTTACGTAAAGCTCATCTCTTCCTTGTGGGGATGCTGACCCGCACATCAAGCAACAACTAACAAAGGAAGAGAGCGCATACCCCTCCTCCCGCCTCCTAAGCCTCCTCACAGGCCTGGAGTTCACCAGGAATTCAGGTAAATGGGTATCAAGAAGACAGACCCAGATTATTCGCAGCAGCACGTGGCAGGAGAGCAAGAGAAGAAAGGCATGAACTGAAACAGCCTGGACAGCTGGCTGTTTTTACGTCCAGGATGGCAGGTGAGCTCGGGGCTTATTCCCAAGGTTCCCCCCTGCACACAGGAGTAATCCCGAGCGTTCTTTTTATTTTTTAATTGTGGGAATGGGCTCCAGATATTATACAACTACAACATCTTACACTTTGTGAGAGACCTCAGTAACTTCCCTTAACTTGTATTTTAAGAACAGACTTTATTTCAGCATTCACAATTGCTTTCATTAATTCTTTAAAGTACCCAACGTACTCGCTCACATGACTGTATTGAGCTAGTAAGTGCTCTTAATATTAAATATGGGAAAAAAACAGCTTTTTGATGCTCTTATTTGTCATCCAGAAAAACGCAGACTCCTGAAATCACACAAGTGAGGGGATCAGCCCAGAGCGGAGCACACGCTCATCAGGCAGCAGTGGGATTCTGCCTCTCCACGTTATCCCCCTCCAGCTCAAGCAGCAACCGGGTTGCTGGGGTGACTCTGAGAGGACAACAGGGAACAACGAGCCAACAGTCCAGCCTTCTCATCCCTTTTTAACTCATGCTGCTGGTGGCATGAGGGGGCAGATTAATGCCCTTTTCCCAGTGCTTTCTCATTTGCCAGACTAACGCAGACAGGTGTTACTGCTTAAAAGAATACAGAGCTGGCATCACCTTGACAGGAGGCAGTCAAACAAAAAAGCCGGCTATTTTTGCCCATCAGGGTCTCCACACCATGACAAGCGGCACGTAATTAGCCTTTCCAAGTCAACAGCTATTATTTACTACAAAAATTCAAGACATGTATTTCTTCAGTTGTCCTGAAGAAAACCTGCAGCCTTCATTACTGTATGGGTCAGAATATATTTCTCCTAACATCACACCAAATGGAAATAGCTTCACATACCACTGCTGGTAAAGATATTGCCACCTCTCCACTCCTACGCATTCCGCTCGATGGGATGACTAGATTGCAATCCAGCTTTCACAAAACCAACAGTCTACCTCACAGAAGCTTCAGCCAGAAAGAATAAAACCAACACTAAACAAATTGTTAAATATAGCCTAGTTCTGAAACTTTGTCGCCTATATGCGACCGAGCCATTATGGAGATAAATCCATATGCCAGTAATAGGGATACTGAATTAAGCAGCCGGTAAAAACCCTGTTGCAGAAAGGAGAGTTGTATTGTGGGTGTCCCCCCCGCTCCACCACACACACCTTCCTTTGGAGGAACTAAACTAACTTAGCAGTGCCAGGATGAAAAGCCTTTGCAGAAAAATGATTTTGGAGGAAATGAAGACTTTTTCCAATCACATAATTTTCTGCAAGTGTCAGAGCCTTCCAATTCTTCAAACTTCCACCTTACAAACGGAAATTAAAAGTATGGTCCCAGTTGTCAAAACACACATTTACCATAAATAAATCCATTAGTCACTGCAAGGTTCTCTCTGTATGAATTATACTGTCTTATGAGCAATTTCGGCGTGAGGTTAGTGAACTGTAAAGACTAGCCATACATCTCTTCCCTGATACTTAAAAAACTAATGCAACAACCTCTGCTTCACAGAATGATAGCCTTAGAGCAACATGACACATTTATTATTATAAAGCACTTGTGAAAGTATGTTTTCCTAATAAAAACTGAACCATCAGCGGACATCATCTATGCTAAATGAAACCAATCACGCAGTGACCGCACATAAACACACACAGATATACAACATGTATGTACAGGTTTACTGTGAGGAATTAGAAATACAAGTACTTATGTGCTTTTACATCGGTTATACCACCCAGACAAATACACCCAAACACTGGGATTTTGGAAGATTCGGGTCTCTTCCCCTTGAAGGACAGACACAGGTCCCTGCCACTGGATGTAAAAGAAGTGGTCTGGTTCGCACTCATAAATCCTTTATCCTCTTCCAGTCAGAGCCCAGCCCACACACCTCAGCAATAATTTGAATCTAATCTCTCCTAAACTTGCAATAATATCTTGCATTTGACACGTGGCTTCTAATGTCTTAGTTTTTAATGGCTTACAATTTGTGGAATCTTTGCTTTCAGGGAGGGAGCAGGGGTTTCCCAGCAGAGATGTGGATAACTCAGAAATTTCCTTAACACAAATTGCTTTTCTTGACTGTCATTCACAGAGTACTGCACAATCCTACAAGTGTGCAGACTACATGTGAGAAATGACAGCTCTGTATTTCTAAATTCTAGAGTTTAGAAATAAAAACTACGCATAGGGAGTACTGGAAAACAGAGCCAGGAAGCCCTGACACTGGACAAAATTTATTAATAAAATCATTATAAATGGCTCAAATAAAAGCAATGAATCTGGTTTGTTTGGGGCTTTTTTTTTTTGGCAGTTTGCCAAAACTCAGTTTCTTACAAGACTTAGCATAGCTCTTTATGCAAGTATTGTATTTTGCCTGTCAGTAGTAACTTTCCAACATCTCCCCCCAAATTTGTTTAAATATTATCACTAAGCTCCCATTTCTGTCTCCACAGATATCTTTTACTTTGTTTCTTTTTCGTATTGCAAACATGAACTAAATGAAGTTAAATGACCCCTTTAATACCTCATTATACAAACAATCTCTTCACAACATAACGAAGAATAAGAGATTGACTTATATTGATATTTACAGAACAACAAAAGGAACCGAAGCAATACCAAAAACCACAGCTGTCAATAACGACAGAGGAAGATAAGCACGCTATTACTTGGTATTACCAAAACACACCAGACCTACAGTTCTACAGTCCTAGGAGAAAGAAAAGGTTGTCTTTCACGGTCTGGTGCATCCTACATCCTAGGTGCGGAACTCGATGGATTTTTCCCGTGCTCTTGCAACACCAAGTGCCCACATCTGTCCTTGTCTTTACCTCAAGGTCAAACTCAAACTTCTTGTGATGAAGGCAAGTCAGATTATCAAAACTGAGTACAGATACTTCTTGGACAGGTGAAATATTGTGCTGAAAATACATAACCAGGTCCATCTGTTCTGCCACCTCCCTCAGATGAAAGAGGGCAACTCTATGAGGTAAGGTCCCTTACTGAAATGTCGGTATTGTGCATGTTTACTAATTGAAGAGTGCTGCTATCTCAGCATTATGACTGAAACATTAAAAACTGCAGACAGAACTAAGTTTTGCCAACTACCCAAACAACCTAAATCTGCAATAGGCATGCTTTCGGATCATACAAATCCTACCGCAGAAGCACTCTGAACGGAGCTTTTAAGACATTTTAACAGAAAAACTCAGTTCTCTCGCCTGAGATAGTAATGGCCTAAGTTGTGCAGGTGCAAGTAGGTCTGATGAAACGTGACATTAATTTTCAAGCTTACCTGTTAAACGACAAGCAACTCCATTAACCCCCACAACGATGTGAAGTGCTAACCACCTGCTTCACACACTAGGGCACAGCCAGGACTGCTCAGCCAAGAGGACATGATTATAACTATGGCTTACTGCATTATTGAGTCTGTACATCTTCTGAAAACCCTGGCTGGCTGGTAGCGTAGTTGGACCTCCAGGACAGAAGCTTGTTCCCTCCCTTCCAAAAATATGAGACTCCCACCCAAGGGAAACCAAATCTCTCAGAGCTGTTCAGTAACACAAGGCCTGCAGTGGCTCCGCAGCATTTCTCTCTGTACCCACCAGGAAACAGGAATGCAGCCAGCCACTAAACCACCGTACCTAAAATACTTCCCACTTGTTCCACTGGTTTGAGAAATACACATTACCTTCTACCTGCCACAGTAATCAAGTTTGCAAACTGGTTTATATTAGCACTGAATGTACACACTTTGGGGGGGGGGGGGGGTGGTGTGTGTAAGTCTTGAAACATAGCTTGTTGTAGCAAAACAAAGCTAACCCATTAGGAGAAAAAGCCACGCCACTTACTTAACCAACTTCAGAAACATGTAAACAGGATTTGGACATAAAGGACTTTAAATACACACATACGGCCGTCACTAATGCACGAGAGGTCACTTGGGCAATGGTTTTCATGTGAACTGCTGCAGTCTGTTGGTGACTTCCAAAGAACATGCAACAGGTAACCAGGAAAAGCAAGCCTGCTGTCTACAGGCTTACATTTGCTGAACAACTGTCATATAAGTTCGTTATCCATGCCACTGCAAAGTGTTTAGAATTCCCCAAAATGTGAACAAAACCAAAAAAAAAAAAAAAAAAAAAAAAAAGGTCACCTAACAACAGTGCAGAAAATCAGATAGCATAACATACTGTAATGCTTTGATGGATGCAAGATCTGGAAAAGCGAGAAACCCAAGCTCCTGATTTGCCTGACATCTGCAGCCAGCCATGAGATGGCCCTGTTAAAAGCCCCACCATCGAGCTCTGGCTACTCCAGCCAGCAAAAGCCAAGCTCATTACAAGCACCTGTGCTCTCACTGAGTAGCCACGGCCAGAAGCAAAGTTCTACCCATCTCCTGACCCACACTTTCTTCCTGTCCTCCCTTTCACTTCCCCAGGTCTTGGCATTTCTGATGCAGCACCTTCTTCTTTCTCCTTCCAAACTGGAAGGAGCTGACAGCACACAGAAGGCAAACTTTCTTATCTACCACTCCCAGGATGAGTGGGATAGCAGTCCTTGAAAGCTGAGAGGAGACGCTGGGGGAAAGACCTACCAAGTTCCCACTAGCATCGGTAGGAACATGCTCTGGGCCCACGTGGGCACCTTCCAGTCAGTCTGTCAGGGTTAACAGGGGGCCAGGCTAAATCTTCAGCACGTGTTTGCAAGCAAATACTAAGCACGTCAAAAGTATTTTTTTTTCCCCACACAGGTAAGTGCTGATCTCCCTCTCCTCTCTAGTTCCACTCCTGCTAGAGGGACCACGAACAGCAGCCCACAACATGGAATTCATGCGTACTACAGTTTCTCATTGTAATGGTTTCAAGAACTTCCTAAAAAAAGCAGGGAAAACAGTAGGTCCCCCCCCAATCTAATTCTCAGACTAAATAAGGACACCACTTTAGGCAAATTTCTCCCCAGCTTTCCAACTAAGAAAAAACAGCTTTGAAAACAGGACCCTTATTTTCAAGACAACCCCACTCCCTGGCCTTAGGAAGGCAGCCGTATCATGATCTACACCTGAGCACAACTGCTGCAACACACAACCTCCAAGGGCAGTATCCAGGTAGCTACAAAACTGTGATAACCGCAACAAGAAGTACATTTGACTCTCATCTCCACTTGGGCTAATAATCCTTCTCCACTAGGAGAACTATACTTGGCATTCTACCTTTTAAAGCAGAAACAGGCATAACCAACCAAAAAAAAACCCAACAAGAACAGAAAAAAAAAAAACCAAAAAACCCTCCACAACCCCTCCAACCAACTAAACCGAGAGCAAAAGAAAAAGATCCTACCCAAAGTGAATTCTTGCAAAAACTCTGTCAATGTGCATCATAAAATTAATAGTATATGGAACTTGTCTAGTAAAAAACCCGTTTATATTTGATATCACACTAATAGAAGTTTTATACAGCTGTAGGCATTTGGTTTCCCTCTTTCACAACAGGAAGGATTCAATTCCCAGTTTAAATATTGAATCTTAAAGCATGTAAAAACTGTATATTTGTAAAAAAAGTGCATCTCTGAATACTATGAAATATTTTATATAAATTTGTTTATGCTATGTTCCTCTGCAGAGCCCCGTGTATGTGTATATTATTTAGTCTTTGTTTTTCACTTACTGGCCTCAGTTATTTTCCTACATTTACAAAAACCTAAGTTTGCAAATTAAAAGCTCAGAAAAAAGCTTTTCTTACTTTTATATATTAAAAAAAGCACATTCTAGAAACAAGGAAAAAGATGAGGTGAAGTACTTTGGAGTAAAGTATTTCTTTACTATGTATTATGTATAAATACTCTAAAGTATTTATTTACTATCCAAGTAAAATTTGTACATATTCTACTGCTATTTGAGATGACCAGCACAATTCGCTCCTGCTGTCACATTTATGGGCACACTGGCCAGTCCAAATCTGTTCTGATAAACTATCTCTTTATGTGACTTTGCAACATATGTTCACCAGGTGTTCATTATCCACAACAGGTAAGTCACAGATTTGGGAAGTAAATAATTTTGAAACCAGAAACAATACCTTCTCAAGCAACCACACTACAGAAACTTGACATATGGAACATGCTGCGTTAGAAATACCAATATTGCTAATAGAGTTGTTACCTGTTGTGCTAACAGGTTGGATTGTAACAAGCGAGCTAATTCTGAAATAAAACATCTGAGAAAGGAGGGAAAAACAAACAAACAAAAAATCCCAAACAAACAAAACAACCCCCACTGAACCTCCCATCATTAACTTACTTAAAAAATCAGCTAAATCACCTAACTAATAATCATTCAAAGTACAACTTCAGGAAAAATCCATTCAGAGAATTACAGTTTACATCATCTTAATTAATTCTCCTATTACAAAGCAAAGTTGGCAGAAGTTGCTCCATCTGTGATATTTTTCCTGGACTACTTGAATAAAAAGTTATCATCATACTGCCTGGAGTCGGATTCAGATAGAAGGAAAGTAAAACTACGTGCAAGTGCCTTTATCTTGGACACAGCAGCTCACCTACTACCTCAAGTCCTCTACATAAGTCAAGGTATCACATTCCATGAATGGCAATACCTGTTACATGGGCCTCTCATAATAATTTTTCCCAGTTTATTATTCTACATGGAATTAAAATAAGCATAAACACCTGACTAGTCTGAAAAAAATACAATTACCATGCTGTAAAGATCAAGCAAAAGAGCATGTTTTTCCTTGTTTTACCAAGAAGACATAAACAAAGCTTAGCAATTTTCAGAAGGAAATTAGGGAACAAAAGAAATACGAACACAGGCCCCCACACACACACCCCAGCCCCCGAAGGACAGTGGTCACCTACCTGAAACAAGTCCACACTGTGGCCAACACGATGCTTCTTTAGACTAGATTGGGGTGCAAAGATATTCCTCTCAGCCTCCTTGGATCATCACCTCATCCTTACAAGTAACCACATCAGCATTCCCAAAGACACTTCTAACACCGCTCTGCCTGGTGTTCCATAAACTGCTTCAGTATTTCAGTCCCCAGTTAAGGCCAGCAATGTCCCACAGCTACCAGGCTCTCAGCTGGGAGCTGCGCCAAGGACAAGGGCACAGTCACAGGCAGAGCTTATTTCACAGCTTTGCTGACATGGTACCTTCTGCCTTCTCTTTCCTCTATTCCCTCTTCCCTGGTACCACCGTGTAACTTCACCTTCTGCCAAAAAATCAACCCTGTTTTTCTCCCAGGCAGGTGATTTTCCCGCTAGCCAAGTGCCACAGATGGGCTCACCAGAGCAGCACCAGCAGAAGTACAGGACTGCAGCACAGAGGGGAAAGAAGAAGGAGGAGGAGACCACCCCATTTAATGGCAGCAAATTGTTAACTTGCTTTAGCTGCCTCATCTAACTAACCCTAAGGCAGTAACACATGAAGAGACCATAAAAGAGGTTAACCAGCTAGGTTTTCCAGAGACTATAATAGTTTTCAGTACCTACATAATAAAGTTCCTGTATTGTATGCAGTGTGCTATGAGAATGCAGGTGTTTCATTTGGATAAACTACTTAAAAGACAGGTAAACATCATGTGTTCTTACCACTGGCTCAAAGCGGTGTGAAATTTCACAGTAAAAAGAGAGTAAGAGACGAGTTTGCTGTTCCTGAGGAATCACTTTTCCAAGATACTTTGTATTTTGACACAAAATGAAACCCACAAAATACCGTATCTATACGGTATAGATATATAGATACATCTATCAAGTATCTGTAGCAGCTGTAAAGAAAGATGGTCTATGCAAACTTCCCAGAACCCCTCTCTGGCTGTAACTAGACTGCTATAACCTTTATCACAGTAATAGGTGAGGGAGAGGTGAAGCTTTTAACTCCACTAGTCAAAATCAATTTTGGTTTTGCTATTCTACATTCACAGATCTCCATTATCCCTACCCACCGCTGGCATTTCCCACAACAAAAACGTCAGTAAGAAGGGCAGTAAACTCTAGTGTGAACACAGTTTTTTGGTTTGCTTTGCTGTAATTGAAATGGAGGAAAGAAAATAAAGAGCTATTTTTGGTTTGTTTTGCATGATGTGCACTATGGATTAAAATGGGTTAGAAAAAATAAGCCCCAGTCAACTCCTTTGGGGTGAAAAAAATGGAAAGCCAAATTCTCTCAGGTGAATTTTCAAAACTGCAGCAATCCAGCCCTTAAGTAACCTTGCAGTCTACAAATTAGAAAAAAAGATAGTACTACAACCTCAGCATGGTATCCCCATTTTTACTGGAATGCAAACACTGCAAGCTCAGCCCAGGAACGTGCTGTAATAGAAGGACCTACAGATCATTTTGAACCATTACTTCACACCCAGCCACGGATTACAGGCCAGAACGCTTCAGCCAATTTGGAGCTCAAACAATGTGGCCACCGCTCAGTTACAGAGGTCTACAGTCTTCTGTAGGAGTCCACTAAAGCCTTCAAAGCTGCATGACCTGCTGCAGTGACAACTAAAAATATGTGTAATGAATAGAGAGATACTGCTTGCCAAAAAAATCATTAAAAATCAGTTATTTAATGTCAGTAGTAGTTTTCCCTATGCTGCCTGTTATGCACTGGAATGCAATCCAGAGAAGTCAGAGCAACAGCCACCAGCTTTGGAGACAAAAACAAACAGCAGCAAAAATCACAGCTGAAATCTAACAATCTTTTTAGCAGCCTAAAGACAACTACTTCCAGCTAAGGCAGCTGTATTTTAAAATAATTTCCTCAAATACTAGACAGTCTGTAACCAAAATATACTAGACTTCGCAAAAATGCATAAACAGAAGTGGTAGGAAATGCTACAATTTCTCCTCTGGCAAAGCGCTGGTCTATCCTCCTTAATGCAAGGAAATATCTTAAACGATAAAAAATTCCAATACTTTCCAGAACTCTACCAGCATCTCATCTGCCATAACTACCTCCCTTCCTCCTTTAGACCAAATACAATGAAGACGTGCCAAAACATCACTGTGGGTTAGATACAAGCTAAAGGAAAGAGGCAGAAAGTACAGAAAATGGGTGCGTATCAGTAGTTCTTAAACTTACCGGATGAGTACATCCCCTTTTGCCATCAAAAACGGATCACCAATCATGAATTCTTTCACTTTGCCTTGCAGTGCAGTTTGAAAACCATTGTATATGTATGGGTACTGGTTTATATAAACACACATACATAGGCGTATTGGCTTCTTGTTGTGATAACACCTGGGGTCAGAGCAAGGTTAAGGATAAGGTTAAGGACCAACTCTCTGCTCTTTACCTAGGTACACAATATCCAAGGACTTTCTGAACTGAGATTTTCACTAGCAGCAGAAAGACAGGGCAGAAAAGCCACACCTTCACTGCAGTGCCTAACAGCCGTTCCTCTAAATCTAAAGACCAGAGAAAAATGAAGTTGAATGGTTTTATTAAACCCCAAACGCTCCTGTATGGCACATACCTAAAGCAATGTAGGGAGGAGACTGAAGTATGAAGAAGGGAGGAGGGGAAGAGGCACAGCCCAGCAGCCCCACCTTCAATCAGCTAAAATGCAACTCCACCGGGCTTCTGTTGCTGAAAGCCAAGAACCTCACAGAATGCTATAGAGCCCTATATGAAGACCTTACAGAAAGTGGCCTTGATAAAAAACAAACATGTGAAAGAAAATCCTTGAGCTGTTGGTCTTTCTGTTTATTAGCTTAGTTATTCTGAAAGTCATAAATTCAAACCTCTTTCCTACTCCATGTATGCTGTGGCTGTGCAGAACTGACAGCAGGCAAACATCAATAGATCATCTATGCTACCAACAGCACTGCAGCATTAGCCTGAGCAGTTACACAAACATATGGAAAATTCAGAGTTCCTATGGGCGGACACACTTCTCCCAGGTCTAGCTAAAGATTAAAGTATTCTTATCTCCTTGCCAATTTTAACGGTATGTGGTGGCAAACAAAATAAATACAAAAGAGGGAAGTCTCGAAAGAAGGCAGCTCAGCCCCTTCCTGTAAGCACAAAATTTCAGCAGCTGCTATCTTATTAACTGCTGCAAGTTTAAAAAGACATTTTCTCTTAACCCCTATGAAACTGGGTTTCAAGTACTCAAAAAGCAAACAAGGGCAGTCCATGATGACTTTTGAGCTACAAACATTGTGAAAGTGAAGTGTGTGAGGGGGAAGAAAAAGCGTAATCAAAGTTACATGATTTTGTGACTCACCGACAAACTAGGAAAATAAATACTTCAAGTTGCTAAGACTCCCAAATTCCCACTGAATGTACAAGTATGTTGCTTAATTGAACAGCCCGTGAGATCCCAGCTAGAAAACTGATTACAGGTTCGTAACTTCAGTCAGAGATGGTACCTCACATTTCAACTCACAAAACAACACACTCCAAGGATTCCAGTCAGCAGTTCCTGGCTGTCAGACCCGTTCTTAAACCCCTGCTAATCCAAAGCACCTTTCCCCCATGAATTAAAAATATGAGAGTAACATGCAAACAAATATACATGCAAGTGTTTAAGTAAAAATTAACTCTGACTCCTTTGCTACTTACAGCCTTCCCTGTTTCAGCATCTGTATTCAGGAATGGAACCATGTGCACTGACACCAGGTGTTACTTAGCTCAGGTAAAATGTATGCTACCAGGCCAGCATGTTTTAACTAATAGGTCCCAGATGTTTATCCTGGGATAAGGGTGAAGTTTCACAAGAGGATTAAGGTGTTGTAAGACCGTGCTGCCTATGGGAGGGACAGTCAAACAAATGGTGGATGCAATCCAGCTGAAAACTAACTGAGAAGAAAGAAACGGGTCTGTCCTCCCTACCTGCACGGTGAACCAGATGGCCACGGAGGTACACGAGGCAAGGGCTAGCATTAGCAAAGGGAGGCAGCTAGAAAATATGGCCACTGACAAGGGCATGAAAGATGAGGCTTCCTCAGTGGCGGCAGCTCAGGTTTGCACCAGCCCAAGCCACTTGTGAAGCCTGAAGCTTTAGGCCAAGTTACGGGAAGTTTAGGTTAACCTAAATGCAACCGATTGTCCTAACACAACCACATGGTAATATTTTTGGCTCTGCATGAGCAGAAGGAGTTTTGGACATGTTCCAGCCAAAGTTGTTCTTCCCGGACTTGACAGCGCCTAGGACTTCACTGCAGGATTTTCAGCACATGCTATATGGTCAATCTGAAGCTTATATTTCACAATGACTGGCTAACCTATCCCAAAATACAACTTGCCCTGCTCCAGCTATGGTTCATAATAACCCAACCCACGATCTTCTAAAGAGACACAATTTCTATCAGAGCATACAACGGTCGTTAGAGGCTAGTAGTGCTTGAAGAGTCCCCATTCTTCTCAGTTTGCTAAACTGAAACCTATTGTGCTGACTAGCTGCAAAAGGAGGTCAACACAAAACCTCCTTGTTCTAAAGGACAGTAATCACACCGGAGCATCAAGCGTGAGTTGGTATGAAAAGGAGAAGAAAAATGGGAGAGGGTGTGGAATAAGAAAAGACACAGAGATCCACCCTTATAGGAAGAGCTAAATAAAAAGGGTTACACGATGACTCCTTCTATGATGCGTATGAAAGAGAAGGAGCATTGCTGGCCTGGGATTTAATTCTAGTATCATCCCAGTTTTGCATTTACTACTGACTTTACCCCAGTGTGAGCAAGATCAGGCATAGCTTATTAACTGAAGAGAGGCTTAATCCTACTTAGTCATCAGGCATGACTAAGGACTACAGTATTTGACCTCTTGTGGAAAATAAAAAGAAGCAGCTGAAAAATCATCTTTCGTCTTTGCTGTGCTAGAGAAACAGACATTTCCTATAGTGTAACAGATGAACTCAGAACTGCAAAGTAAGTTGAATGGCAATATTACACAAGAAAGAATGCAAGAAATGTGCATGTTTATACACACAGGTACACATTAAATAAAGCAGGTGTAAGCTTTAAAAAACTACTCATAAGACTGACAGCATTCTTCAGCACTCAGTTTCATTAACAACATTATCCATGAATCACTAAGACAAATCAAGAAGTTACACTTTTCACTCCGGATATCTTTTTCAACAGAAAAGGAGAGACTGTGGGAGAGGAGGGAACTACTTCTCTGTGGTGGAATATCAGCTAACAAGGAAGAGAGATAACCAGATTTCTGTAATTCTGAACATGTCATTCTGTCCCTGCACCAAGCAAGCTGAAGGGGCTGGCCTGCCCATCTCCCTTCCCTCAAGTAGAAGGGCAATGTGATCATTAACTTCCATGAGGCACTGCATGAGCCCAGGATGGGTAAAAAGTGGTATTGGAAAATACTGTGTTTGCCAGCCGTGTTTTCTCTAACTTTAAACTAATTCTGAATTGGCATAGTATGCTTTGGCAGGGGAACAGAAGAGATGATCTAATAGGTCATTTGACTTCCGTCACTAATTTCTGTGATCTAAATAACAATTTAGGTTTATGGTGTGTAAAACTCCAATTTCTTAAGGCTTGTTTTAGGGTTAGAAATGTCAGTATGACAGTAGCTATCAAACTCATAATGATGCAAACAAGAAAAGTCTTTTAAAGTTTTAAAATAGGAAAAAGTAGCTCCAACCCCTTTATACTTCACAGTAGAGCTCAGATGTAAATAAACATGATTAGAAGGTCAATATGGTAACTACAGACATGGTGTTTCATTGAACAAAAAAATGACAAAAAATGCACAGTAAGAACAGCAGTGACAGGGATAAGAAACAGCTGATATAACTTGCAGTATTTATTATATATTTGGCTATATATTTGGCTATTTATTATATGCTAAATATACATTATTTATTATTATTATTTATTATACATTATTATTATTTATTTTATGTATGTGTGTATACACACACAATCTCTCTGAACCACACAAGGTAACATGGATGCAGAGCCAGAAGACTCTTGCACTGCAAGGAGGAAACAAGAAGGCAGATTAGCTCACATAGAACCAAAGAACTGAAATAATGTGTTGATATTTCCTGGAACCAGTCCGAAGATGAGCAGCAGAGTTTTGGATGGACTGCAAATTTTCCCAACACTTCCTTTGAAAACCAAGCTGGTACAGCATTCTAATAATCCAACTCAAAGGCATGGAAAACAACTTTGGCTTTTGCCAGGTTGCACTGGGGCGGGGGGTGGGCGGAGGGGAACTCCTCCCAGACATTTATAAACACTTCTGATTTTTATGCATGTCCCAATCAATGCCTGTATGGCAGCAAACTAGTTCTGAAGCCCACTGTTCTTCTCAAGTAGAAGAGGTTGAAATAGTTGTAAATCCAGATATTTCAAAATTCAGCAAGTGAAAACTTGGTCTATAACAAGACGCAAATTCAGAGTAGATCAGCAATTCATGAAATACAGCCAAGCCTATGCTCCTACATCCCTTTTTGAAAAAAGGCTCCCATTGATAACTGCTTGTCAGTTGACAGAGCCCTAAACAGTGGAAACTGCATAATCCCTTTAATGAACTCAGGGAGTGAGGGTGCAAACTGTGGGGGTGGCGACAAGGAGCATTGTACAGACTGGATAGTTTGTACTCCGTCAAATGAAGAAAATCAGAGCGCATGTCTTTAAATAACCATCTTCTAAGGACATTTTTACCCAGCTTGCTGAAGGGCACCTCAGCACGTGTCCCAGCACCAGCCTCTGAGAGGGTTTTTTTGGGTGACCGGCTGCCTCGACCCAGCAGACATTTCCTTTCCTTCTCAGCATCTCTCAGTTTGGAAAGGGACACACACACACACAGAGATACTGCTTTCCTTCGATTTGGCCTGACAAAAAAAGAATTAGAAGCAGTATTTCTTCCTAGCCTCATTGTATTTGTTGCTATTTAATCCTGACTACTTCATTTCCAAATTGTGTTGTTTAATAATCTGAGGGAAGAATTTAATAATGCTTTTGTATGAAGAGTGAAGCAGTAGCAGATCCACTGTTCCACTGTAAACTACTCAGCTGGAGTTTAATAATAAATTATTATTTTACAGAGAATAAATATAGGGAGAAAACCCCAAGATGTAGTTTACTGTTTTCTCACGCCAAACTAAAATGTTATATAAAGTTGAACTGTTTTGGTAAAAGACGCAGATAAACAGTGAAACTTACCAAACTGTTATGATTGCTAGAAATGAAGAAGTTTTGAGTGTTTGGGGTTTTTTTGTACTATAAAAAGCATAAATGTCTCAAATAAAGTACTTTTCAATTGCTTTAAAAGGAGCAATTTCTCAGGTCTTAAGTATTACTTTCATGTACCCATGGATGTTCCTTAATGTTCTTAGACATTAGATAAAAATCATAATCACCACTCTACAAGTGAAACAAAGCAGATGATGTTTCTAAATTTTTCGGCAACCTTTGTGTACCCTTTCTTAAAAAAAAAAAAAAAGTTGATGGAAACGGTTCTTTCTTTATAAAGTATTATAATTTGCCTTTTTAAGATGAAAAGCATAGCGCACATCAAGTACATGCTAAGAGCACGAACACTAGCACAAAAATTCAGTTAAGATTAATTACATGGCAAACTACCCTTTTTAATTGGGCTACTCTTAACTCTTCAAGTGTCCCAAGCTGCAACAAATTAATAATAGCGGAGACCTAACTGCATTTCCTTCTTTTGTTACTTTGTTTCCACAACTTTCACATTATAGCATGGCTTTGTGTATCTGCCCTGGATCTTCAAGGGATAGGCCAACAAATGAGCCAGTTAACCAGAAATCCCGGCTTTTAGCGCCTGAGTTTGAGAAGGGAAAGGCTGGCCCACCACCAGCAAGGGCTGGAAGCACGCCGGCTGCTCCGGAGCTGGACGGGCACACAGCGCACCGCGATGCTTCCCTTGGAGCCAAGCAATCTCGGGGTCTCCTCAGCCTCCAGCCCATTTCCCGGCTCTTGTGGAAACAGCACGGGATGTGAAAAGGGATTTGAGGCCGGTTTGGCTGGCAAATGGCAGTCCCCGCCGATGGAGGCTGATGCCGGGCGCAGCCGTGAGGAAGGCAAGGCACGGCGGCGCGGGCAGCCGGTGTGAGGGCCGCGGCCCTGCGGAAAGGCGCGATGAGGGGCAGAAACGTGGTTGTGCCTCGCTGGTAACGCCAGGAAAGCGACAAGATGTCAGTGAGGTTTTTCTGCTTCCTGTTTGCGAAGCAACACACACACACACACAGAGACACCCCGCCGCTTTGTGTGGCTCTGCTCCTCTCTCCTCTCCGCCCCGCTCTTCTCCGTCCGCTCCCCGCCGCCGGCCGGCGTGCCCGGGGGTTGCGCCGTGCTGCCGGGGCGGCCTCCGGCGGGGGGGCGGCGGCAGCCGGGCCCCGCTCCCGAGCGGCGAGGCGGGAGGCGGGGGCTACGCTCGGCTTTTGTTTGCTGCTGGCGAAGCGATCGCCGCCTCCTCGCCCCCCTACCCCCCCCCCACACCACCCCCCCAAGGGAGGAAGCGGGGCTGCGGGGCGGACAAAGCGCCCGGTAGGACGGCGAGGGGTGGCGGGGAAGGGTGCTGCCCGCGGGGCTGCGCGCAGGGAACAGCCGCCGCCGGGACGGCCGCCTCCCCGCCGCTTTGTCACCGAGACCCCCCCCACGCGGAGGCCGGCGGCAGCTGCCGCCCTGCGGGACCCTTCCGCACCGCCCCGCGCAGCAGGGGAGGGCGAGAGGGAGGGACGTGCGAGGCTTGTAAACCACATGCTGCCATCGCACCTCCCCTCCCTCCCTCCCTCCCTCCCTCCCTCCCCGCCGCTCTCCACCGCCCATTGTGCGCACGGCAGACGGCGAAGACCCAGCTGCCCCATGCCCGCCCCCGAGCGCCGGGCACCCCAGGCACGGCACGGCACAGCACAGCACGGCACGGCCGGGGGGGCGCCTCAGGACACACACGCGTTGCCCCCGCGGCAGAGCCGCCCGCTTGCCCCCGACGGCCGCGGCGAGCGGCACCCACGGGAGCGGCGGCCGGCCGCGACCTGCTATAAATAAGGCTCAGACGGAGCGCGGGGCCCGGCTCCCCCCGCACCTCCTTTTATTATTTATCATCGGTGCAACCTGGGAGTGGGAAACTCCGCTTCCTACTTGCCGCTACGCTCCGACCGGCTCAGCCCCCGCCCCCCTTCCCCCCCCACCCCCCCGTCGCTACGCTCCTTAAAACCCAAGCAAACTTTAGGAAGCGGTTCAGCAAGAGCCGCTGCTCGGGTGGGGAGCCGGGCTCCTGCACGTCGGGGCCGCCCAGGCGAGAAACCTGCCCAACTTTTTCCTGCAGCCGCCCTGCGCAGCCAGCCTGCACCTTCCTCCCCGGCGGGACCCGCAGCGGGTGTGGGGCCGCGGGGGCCGCACGCCCCCCGCGCGAAAAGTCGTCGCGAAACACGCACACAAAACCCTCCTGCGGCTTTCGGCAGCCCACGGCGCACGCCCGGCACCGCTCCTGCCCTCTCCCCCGGGGCAGCTCTTCCCTTCTGAAAGAGGCTGGGTGCGGGGAAAGTTTGTCCGCTTCCCCCCGCCCCCGCCCGTGAGAAGTTGCGAAGCCGCCCGGCAGCCCCCCGCCCCGCTCGCCCTGCCTGCCCGCGGCCCTGCCGCCGCCAAAGTTGAGCCGAGCGCCGGCCCCCTCCGGCAAACAAACGGGGGCGACCTCCAGCTCATCCCGGCGAGCGACCCGGAGCGGACAGCGACCCCCCCCGGCCCGCATCCCCTTACCATGATCAGAGTGTGGTTCCTCTGCTCCGCCGCGGCAGGCTCGGCATCTTGCTGCTGTTTGCTCTGATGCTGCTGCTTGCTGCCGCCGCCGCCGGTGCCCGTTTTCTTGGCCCTCTGCTCCAGGGTCCGCTGGTAGAGGCTCACCGTGTCCCTGCGCTCCAGCTCCAGCTGCTCCGCCTGGGCTTGCTGGTACCTGCTCTCGCAGTTGACATGGTGCCGCCGGCAGCCCTCGATGCGCTGCCTCAGCCGCTCCACCACCGTGCTGTGCTTGGGAATGCCGCCGCTATTAGCGTTATTGTTACCGGGAGCGGCGGCAGGAGGACCGTGGGGAGTGCTGTTAACCCCGATACCGGCACCGCCAGCCCCGCCGAGGCTGCTGTTCAGGTTATTGTTGATGCAGATACTGCTGCCATTCGCGGCGGCAGCGGGGGCTGCAAAATCCCCCATCCTCTTCCCCGTGCACACTATTTTGGAAGAACTTTTTACCCTACCCTTCACACACACACAGTCTTCTCCGGGGTCCTGATGGGATACTTTTTAGAGAACCGGAGGGGGGGGGGGAGGGGGCACCACCATGTATCAGGGAAACAGCGATCCCAAGCAAATGTTTCTCTTTCCCCCCAGCCAATCCCTCTCGAGAAGCTCCAAAACATTTAAAAAAAAAAAAAGGGGGGGGGGGGGGGGGAGGAGGAAAATAAAGAGAGAAGGTGCTAAAAGGTTATCACCGGCAACACAACCAACAAACACACACACACAAAAAAAAAAAGGGGGGGGGGTGTAAAAAAGCAGCACAACAAACTAAACAGCAGCAATTCGGGTAGCAAACTCCAGGAAATATCAGACCAGTTCCTTTCCTCCTTTTTCTTTTTTATAATCCATTATTTCAAAATAGATTCCATGAGATTTCCGGCGATTTTGCCAAAAGCCTTCTCTCCCCATGTATAAAGAGAAACACACGCGCCCCGGCACATGCACACACATACACACACACCCCCGTTCACACGCACGTTCGCGCACACACATCCAAGCACAGGCACACGCTGGGCACACACGGCACACTCACTCGCGCTCCCCGGCATCAAGAGACAGGCAAAGCCGCTTGCTTATTGTATTTTCCTTCTAGAAAAAAGTTTTGGTGTTTATGCCGCACCGTGTTCGCAAAGTACTTTGGCTGCTCAGTTGCATTTCAACAGGAACCTAAATAGCAAATCCTCGGGCTGGGGGAAGTAAACACATGAACAATCCGGGCCGAGCTGGAAAAAAAAGTAGAGCTCTGAAGTCTTTGCAAAACGCCGAGCTGATACAGCCTAACGCTTTGCTCTGCTTTGCTTGCTGCTGCTCCTCCTGCCACCATCACAATGATCAAATGCTCTCCTCCTCCACCTCCTCCTCCTCCATGCCAGCGGAGTGATATCAGGACAGGAGCGCTCAGTAAACACCGCAGCAGCAGCAGCGGCGGCGGCGGCGGCAGCGGCGGCAGCTCCTCCAGGCCGTGAGGCAGGCCCGGGGACAAGGTGCAAAACCCGGCACGGACGTCGCCCAGCAGGAGCGGACATGGCGCTCCCCCCCCGCCGCTGCGCTCCCGCCCGGCGCGGGGGGTGCCCGCAGGCGCGGGGCGGCGGCGCGGCGGGGAGCGGCGCGGGGCTCCGCCACCTGCCGCCCCCGGGGCACCCCCTCGCCGCCCGCCGGGGCTCCCCGCGCCGCCCCACTGCGCGCCGGGGCAGGCGGGGCGAGGGCCGGCGAGACGGGGCGGTCGCGGCGCCGGGCCCGGCGGCTGGGCTGCGCGGCGGGCCGGAGCTCGGCGGGGCGGCGGCGGGGGGCAGCGGCGGCCGAGAGCCCCCTCCCCGGTCGCCGGGGGTGGCGCTGGGGCCGGCGGCTGCGGGGGGCGGGGGGGCGGGCGGGAGGCAGCGCCCGAGGGGCCGGCGGCGGCGGGAGGCTGCAGCCGCGGCGGGGCGGCGTGTGCCGTGTTTCCCTTCTGTGTCAACTGTTGCATAATGAATGCAAACAGAGCGCGGAGCC
This sequence comes from Falco naumanni, assembly GCF_017639655.2. Taxonomy (NCBI): domain Eukaryota; kingdom Metazoa; phylum Chordata; class Aves; order Falconiformes; family Falconidae; genus Falco; species Falco naumanni. The sequence goes on from NC_054054.1 coordinate 12,387,878, forward strand.
CTGTGCCTCCCAGACACGGGGCTGAACTTTCTATTTTAAACAACAGAAGAAACACGACACGTTGGGCAGGAACATTTTTCCAAGCGAGCGGTGGCTGCCTCCTTATAGAGCGCGGGTGATTAATGGATCAAGAATAACATCCCGGGAACCTAGTTTTAAACCGTTCTGCAGACAAAGCTATTGCACGCACGGGTTTAATTGATCGCCGTTTCCTAACTAGCGCTATCAGAGAGGCACTCCCGATTCTTTTTTTTCTTTTTTTTTTTTTTTTTTAAATACACCTATATAAACCAGAATTATCTCCCAGAGACACCCTTGTTCTCTACCATGCGGCTGGAAATAAAGAAAATTGGGAACTCATACATTAGTCATGAGATCTGATTTAAACCATCTTCATTTCTGCCACTGCAGATTAGCATAGGATACTATTTCTAAGCGGCTCACACTGGTAAAGAGCTGTCTTTGTCTTCTTTAAGTGCTCAGCAATATCACATTTGCTTTTAATTTCATCCCTATTGCAACAATTCCTGACTATGTCGAGATGGAAAATAACAGTGGACAAATAAAATTTGCAATTCGTTACCTTCCCTGCCTCGGGACCAACGGGCACGTCTCCCCCCTTAAAACTTTTCTTTAGTATCGGTTTGAGAACCGAAGCGAAGCGACTTGAGCAGTTCTTGGTGGCCACCGATCACTACTGTATCACCGACCAACCAAGGGAAAAGTATGGCCCTGGGCAGAGCAGCCCGAGAGAGAGGGGGAACCCCAGATCCTGCCTCGAACCCCAGATCCTGCCTCCGTTACAAAGGCGGGTATGTGGATGGGGGGCGGGGGGCCGGGCTGCCAGGCCCCCCTCAGGAACCACTGCTCACCCCCCCACTCTGCAAGCCAACGGTGTCATTTGGTTGGAAGGGAATATAGGGAATACGTATGAAAAGATGGAATGTAAGTAGTAAAGGGGGGGGGGGGGGAGGAGACGTGGGCTTTCTTGTTTGAGGGGGTTTTGTTTTGTTTGTTGGGGTTTTGTTTAATTGATAGTTTTTAACGGAGAGGGCCAGTGTCAGCAGGCCGGCGCGGCCGGCAGCGTGGCACTGGGATTTAACTGGGGAGAAGCGGGTTTTGGCTTCCTGCGCAGCGCCCCCTGCAGGCCGCCGGCAGCGCCACTGGGAGCCCCCGGCCGCGGGCGGGCACGCGCGTTCTTCCACCCGGGGGGGGGCCGAATGGGAAACCGGGGCCGGGGGGGGGTGACAGACTGCTTTTTGGTGCCTTTTGCTGAAGCTGTCTTATTTTCTGATGACTAGGATAAACACCGTTTTTCAGCCTATATGGAGTCGCACAAACGTACCTTTAACTTTCAGCAGATCACTTCCGCAGCAAACGGCTTTTTTTTTTTTTTTTTAAAGTGCGTGCTGGATTGTTATAGAATTAAATTCCAGCCTATTAAAAAGGGAGGAATTTTTCCTCTCTCAGCTACATATCTTGGTTCTGCCAGGCTACACAGCCCAATGGTAGTGATTTCACGAAAAGTTTTATAGTAACCAGTGCTTAGCGTTGGAAGTTTTGCAAACAGATCCATCATCGGGTTTGTGGAAAAAACATCTGAAACCCTTCTAAAAACAGTTGATTCTGTTCAAAAGATAATTTTTAACCGGCTGAGGTTAAAACAAAGCTCAGCAAATATGTATCTGTCTGTTTCCTCACTCATTTTAACAGCCACAGTGGTGATACTTGCATGACTTTATAGTACAGCCTTCTGTAAGATAAAGCACTATCCCCTCTACCTAAAACAATCCAGAGAATCGGCATTTCATAAAAAATGTCAGTTGTACTATGTTATTTTACAGCTGTCATCCAGCACCTAAGAACTAACTACAAAATTTCTTCCAACAAGAGAGCTGTCTTTTCAAGCCAAGTATTGAATGGCAATCGTAAAATAGCATAATAGAGATAAGATTTCACAGTTCATTTTTGCGTCACTTCTCTTGCAAGGATACTTACACAATCACCAGCTTCTGAAAAACTAAGGCCAAAATGAGCTATTTAGGGAACTATTTAAATTCCATTTTTGTGAAGGACAACACTTCTGCTAAGCCACTGAGTCTGAATAAATAAAAATGGGGAAAACCCCTCAGATTATAGCCTGGGCAATGCAAGAAATAGAGATCTCAGTGTTGTTCCACTGCTGATTATTATCATTAAAACAGATGTTCTTCACAGCCTTGACCAAACAACTCTGTTCTGTGATCAGACACAAGCACAGACTCACTCGTGACAGATGTGTGTGCTTACATTTAGGACCACGGACTTACGCACACTCATCTCATGCATATTTTACTTTGCATGCACAAATGCGTGTATTTGCTCTATACCTTTTTTTTTCCCCCTGCACATCGGCTTTAGAAAACTATCTTCACATATGAAATTTCAAAAGAATCAAATCTATCAGAATTCTAAGTGATGTAAGATGAACTTGCTGATGCCAGCGGTTGAACACTAATGCCTACCGGTATCAGCTGACAGGACACTAATTACTAGTTACAAGAGATGATTGCTTGGTAAAGGATCTATTCAGTGAGTTATGGTTTTGAAAAATTATAAAGTACAGGCCTGATCTGTGAAAAGATACGCAGTATGAAAATACAGCATACGTTCTCAAGATGATTATCATGACAGAGATCTGTCTAATTAGGAAGAATCTATTTTAATGCTAAGATATGAAAGAGCCCAGCTGGGAGAGGAATTTAGAGGAAGACACAGAAACATGACTGTTAAGCTGACAGCAAGTGCAGCCTAAGCATGTTCCAATGACAGCTTCTAAAAAAAAAATTCATCTCAGCATTTAATCAATAGTGGTTTCAGAACAAGTACAGCCTCACAGATAATCTAGCTAGTCATATTAGTGGGAGGAGCTCCATAAATAATATAGAAAACACGCCTTTGCAGAGCAACATACTGAAACTGCTTCCCTTTTGTCAGCTGAGCTGGGGGTTATCCAGTAGATGGGTGACATTAAAAATATCACTATAAGGATATATATGAATCCTCCTCTATTAGAAACTACACTTCAGTTCCTGACGCTGCCAGTCCTTGCGGCAGCAAGTTTCAAACCATCTTGGGCAGCAGATTAACCTTTAGAGTGGCTGCCTGGGTAGAAACCTTTCTGAAGCTCCTACTATAATTAAATGGTTTATGTCTAAATCGATGGATGACATGGTGACACAGGCATCTGCTGAAAGGCGAACCTAGAGTCAACCACGCAGCGTGCCCACTGAATATAACTTTGAAAACCAGCTAAAAGATTCTTTTTGGGTCTGCAAGAGGCAGTTCGCTTAGACAGCGAAAAGGGTTTCAGAAGATTTCTGCTGAAGGCTCTCTTGGATACAGTGCTACCTAAGCGAGCACATCAGGTGTACTTCAATTATTACCACAAGCTATTTAAGTGCGTGTTGCCTAATATGTCCGTAGTCAAAAAAGAATAGTAATGGCATTTGGGGAGTAGTTAAAGGACAGCCATATAGTTGAGGGTTGACTGAAAACAAGAAAACCCACAACCTCCATGAATGTATCTGTGAAACCCAACTACAGCATGGCAAAAATTCTCATGACAGCTGGGGTGGCCAGGAGCTACAGCTGACAGAACATCCAGAGCTGTAGGAATTGTTCGAGGGATGAACCGAGTCTGCAGCAAAAGAGGTTTCTCTAAATAGTTAAGGAAAAAGTCATCAAGGCTGCAGAGGAACAGAAGAACGAAACAATAAAGGGAGAAAGGGGAAACAACAAAGAAAATCAAAAAGCAAGTTAAAGTTGCAAGTCAGAGCTTTAAGGCACTGCAGGAAGTCATCACTAGGTGGACTTACAAACAAAACCAGAACACCCTCAAACCTACGCTTTCCAGCCTATATATTTCAAATTGTAGAACACAGGGAATCCAAGTCAGAATTTTTACAAAATCTTCCCTGTTGTGAACAACGGTGAAAGCTCCAATTTGGCAAGGTACTACAGCAGGACACGCACATGGACTGACATACACGCATACCTATGTACTCTGCTGAAATCAGGGCTGGAAAAATATGGGGAAGGAATGCAACATGTGTACTTGTTTTCTCCTATTCTGATTACAGATAGGTCACAAAAAGAACATTAAAAAAAATATGAATGCCACAAATTGGCATTGTTACCCACACACTCTCCTGTCAGATTAATGTTACTGAAATACATCCTAGTTTAGGAAGCAGAATTCAGATAATTAATCCCAATATACCACAGTACGTCTTTCTGTTATTTTGAAAATCTGGTTCTGGAGCTAACAGCTGCAGGATATATCCACGGAGAGAGCTAGCAGAGAGCTTGAAGAGGGGAGAGGGAAATCATTGCTCGGGCACAGGCCCCATCTAAGCCTTTGATCTGTCACACTGATCTCAAGAGAATAACTGGGTTGTAATGGAGGAGGCAGGGGAGTGGAGGGAAGGACACTAGGAAAAATCCCAGAGAGATGCTTCTGGAGGTTCCCTGTGGCTTACACTAGAAATATACATGAAGGAACTTAAATTTCTTTACCCATTCTTATACTGCACAGCCCACTGCTTCTCAGTAAAGACCACCCCTTTTCCATTTAGCTTGAATTAACAGGGCAACAAACAAAATAAAATTCCTCATCAATAAAATCAAATGCAAACTTTGGTGATGAGGAAGCAACTGGGGGAATTTTTTTTCTTTTTTTCTCTCCAAGGCAACTGCTGTTTAGATGTCAGCCATTTGTAAGAATTTCAGAGTGAACATGATCACTTTGAATTTCCTGAGCCGGAAGAAAGACTGAACCTATTGAAAACTATCGTTCATCCTCCTTCATATCGGAGACTGATGATTCTTCTGCGATCCCTGGCATAAGCAATTAATTTTAATATTCAAACAAGAATGTTTTTATAAGTTCATAAATTACAGGGAGAAAGAATTACAGGGTCATCTTCCACAGTGGTAATTTTTGTAAGTTATGTGTAAGTTCAGTCTTCAAGGTAGAGAATACGGTATTTTCCTCCCCATGCCAATGTGCTGACTGACAGACACCACCACCGTTTCATTGGAACTGCTGTAGTTCCTAGTCTACAAATACACGTTATATGACATAGATTTACAAACTTGTATTAAAAGTACATCACTGAGGTTGTAGTCTGGCAGTCAATGAGTTTAAAACTACCAAAATCAAAGCACTTATGCAATCTTTATTTGGCTTCCTTGCGCAATCAACGGTATGGTGAATTCTTCAAATACACCCTTACACACTATTTTTCCACAGGATGTTTCCTTTAGTCTGTACACAGAACTGTCAGTGCTCACCAGCGAGCAGCTATTTAATAATTTTTTTCCTTTTTGTTCCACATATCAACTCATGCCAATTCACTAATTCAAACCCTGTTCACAGACATTGGCTTCCTCAGAACAGCCACCACGACTGCTCCTGAGTGTTTCACACATAGCAATAAACTGATTTTCACAATCCATTGCAAGTGAGAGGACAGCGCTCTTACTCACGTTAGAGACTGGAAACTGAAACAAGGAAATTAAGTTTAAAAAGTTTTGCTAAAACACCTTATTTGAGCTGATTTGTTAAAAAGACTTAAAGTAGACTGTGTTTTGTAAGAGCAGCCCACATCAACTTCAGTTGAATCTGTAGGTGGTTAGTGTTTCTGCTAGGCAGAACCCCCTTCTCAAGGCAGAAAACAAGGAATGCAATTAGTGATCATCTGCAGGAAGCAGAGTTTATGTGAACTGAGTAGCATTACTTAAGACAGCTCAAACATTTCATCTCAAACACACAGAGTTCAGTAAATTACAGGCAAACCCAGAAATTAGACCTTATAGGAAAGAAACTATCACATACTGTTTTTCAGTAATATTTTAAAAGAAATCTGTTGCCCCACTTTTTCTGTAGACACACCTTTCAAATAGCCTTTGCCGAAGCAAAGTCAAAACATGCTGGGTTTAGAAAGTACAGCTCAGGGAAAGATTACCTGAAGCCAGAAAACACTGAAGAGGTAAGACATTAAATAACATGAAAATGCCTAATGGATCCAGAAAAGATCCCTGTTCATGCTCAGTCATATTAACCGCAATACAAACCCCAGTAACTACTAGCTTCATTAAAAAACCAAGCCTGCGCTCAGACTATTTCCAGAGTCACTAAAGTTACTAGACAACATTCATAGGACGCCTCCCATCTTAGCTCAAGCTTGCAGTTAACTAATGGTTTACAGCAAACAACAGCTGATTAGATTCCAGCTAGGCAGGAAAAAAAATCCTTCTCATAGTATGAATAGTGAGACTTTAAATAGATTCCGTACGAAGGCTGTTGAGTCTCCATCGTTGAAAGCTTTAGGAACAGGTTAAGCAAATTTGTCAGTAAGGACACAAATATAATTGATTTTGCCATGGAACAAGGTGATGGATTAGATGACTTCTCAAGGTTCCTTCTGGTCCTAACTTTTCATAACATTACAATTACTTAGGGAGCTTGAAAGTTATAAATATATTTAAGCTGTTAATAACTTCATGTATTTAATTCTGACATTGGTGTACAATGAGGTTACATATGAACTTACACATTGGCTCAGACCACAGGTCCATCTAGCACAGAGCTCTCTCTCCTGCAGTAACCATGGGAGTGGACACTCAGGGTAAGCACATTCTGCCTCCCAGCCTTCAAACATTTTCAAGTTAGGTTATGTGATTTATCTAGTTACTCTACAGCAGCTCTTCCAAGTTTTTTTCCAGTCTCTCCTTCCACCTCTATAAACTCCTAGATCTAGAAAGTAATTGGAGGAGTACCACAAATCCACATAGGTTGTCTGAACTGTTCCTCTGGCTTGTGCTGAACAAAGCTCTTCTTCCAATATCCCTCATGTTTGCATTAGAAAAGACAGTGAAAAGCCAATCCCACTCCACTTCTCTCCAAACCTCTCAGTTCTGCACACCTCTTCTTAAATTCCCCCTATGTCATGTTTTTATTCCAAATCAAGATTCTTGGCTATTCAATGGATGGAGTTCCTCGCATGTTGTAATGGAAGTCATAGTATACTTCTGTTTGTCCTTGTCATCTCTGAATACTTTTCAGTTCTAGTATGTCCTGTCAGGGATAAATGGGCCAGAACTGCATGCAGTATTCAGGTGTGTAAACCTTGGATTTTTAGAGCAGCATATGCACTTGAACAGTAAGCATAACAATCCTTTCTGGTTTGTTTTCCATTTGCTTCTTAATCATTCCTAATCTACTCTATCATTTTTTTTCTTCAGCTAATACTAAGTGATACTGTCACGGAAATGTCTACCATAACCCAAAGGTCTTGTTCCTGAAGACCTTTGGGTCAGCTTAGAAATGATCCAAGATGTGAAGACAGGACTATCCTCCCCAAATGTATCACTTCATAATTACCTACACTGAATTACACCTGTTGTTTTGTTGCACAGTCTTTCTGCAAGCTATGTAGCCTCCCTTGTCGTTACTACCTTGCATAACCTGTCATCAGCAAAGCTTTGTCACCTCACTGATGGCTTCTCTTCTCCAGGTCCTTTAAGAATATATCGAATGGCACAGATCCCAAGATAGACCCCATATGGAATTTCAGTAGTCACCTCCCTCTCATGCAAGAACTGACCATTTACTTCCATACGATGACGGTCTACCCTCTGCTGACATCTTTTAAACCATGTTCTCATCTATTCCAGCACCTTCCTTCTTACGCCAGTGACATTCTCGTGTTGCTTGGTTTTCCTAAAACACTTTGATAAAAAGTTCTGTCTTTCAGAAATCCAGGTTGACTGTATCAGCCAGATGATCCTCATCTACATATCACCGACCCTTTCAAAGAATTATGAGAGCTTTGTTAACTCTCACTGATTAGGTAATATTTATTCAGGTAGATACTAATTCTCTCTCTTATTACAGTATCTACTCATTCACTTGTAACAGATGTGGAATTTTAGTTTGCTGGATACTCTTGGAACCTTTCTAAATGACATCACATTTGATACCTTCTGATTTTCATGTACTGAAGAATATTGAAGAGACAGGTTACATGCTGCTATTAGTAGATATTTCATCCCTGAGTTCTCTTAGAATTTTTGGGTGAATCCTTCAGATCCTGGAGATGCATCTGTATTCATCTGCCTTTTGTACCATTACCTCTTCAGATTACTTCAATTTCAGAGGCATTCTCTGCTGTGTTCCCTGAATGCCCCAGAAAGGGTCTGAAAGGACAATTTCCCTGATTCCTTCTGTACCGGATTTGAGTAGCAAGGTTTCAGTAGCAGAGGGGGCTACAGGGAAGCTTCTGTGAGAAGCTGCTGGAAGCTTCCCCCATGTCTGATGGAGCCGATGCCAGGCAGCTCCAAGATGGACCCACCACTGGCCAAGGCTGAGCCCGTCAGTGATAGTGGCAGCACCTCTGGGATAATGTATTTAAGAACAGAAAAAAGTTATTGTGCAGCCAGAGAGAGGAGTGAGAGCATGTGAGAGTAGCAACTCTGCAGCCCCCCAGGCGGGTGCAGGAGGTGCTTCAGATGCCAGAGCAGAGATTCCCCAGCACCTCTGGTGAGGCACATCCCCCCCCGCATCCCCGGGACCCCAGGCTGGGGCAAGGGGTGCTCGAGGGGGCCGTGACCCGTGGGCAGCCTGCACTACCACAGTAGAAGAACTGCAGCCTGTGGGAAGGATTGGCATTGGACAGGTTCACGGAGAACTGTCTCCCGTGGGAGGGACCCCAGGCTGGAGCAGGGGCAGAGTATGAGAAGCCCTCCCCCTGTGGAGGAAGGAGTAGCAGAGACAGCCTGGGATGACTATGGACTGACCTTAACCCCCATTCCCCAACCCCCTGTGCTGCTGCAGGGGAGGAGGTAGAGAAAATCTGGAGTAAAATTGAGCCTGGGAAGAAGACAGGGGAGGGGGGAAGGTGTTTTAAGATTTAGGTTTTATTTCTCATTAACCCACTCTGATATGACTGGCAGTAAATTAAACATATTTCCCCAAGTCGAGTCTGTTTTGCCTGTGACGGTAATTGGTGAGTGCTCTGCCCATCCTTACCTCAACCCACGAGCCTTTTGTTATTTTTGTTATTTCTTCTCCCCCCTGCCTGGCTGAGAAGGGCAGCGACAGCGCAGCTCTGGTGGGCACCTAGTGTCCAGCCAGGGTCAGCCCACCACATCTTCCACAGTGATCAAGGATGCAAATGGTTCAGCTTCTCTCCAGAGACTTTGCTCTCCCTGGGAGTTCACTGTATATCCTTGTCATATTCAGACTTAGTGACAATGTTTTCTTCCTCTTGATGTGCTGGAAGAAGGATATTGAACTATTTTTTATTCTCTTAGCTAGTTAGATCTCAGACTCATCTTTGGTCTGCCTAATAATAATTTCAATAGTATATCTGTCAGTGTTTATGATACTTCAGGTTTTTTTCATTTGGATATGTTTTTAGCTTTTGGAAGGACACCTTATTCTAATAGCCTCTCTTTGCTGTTTGGAAATGACTGCTTCTTTTTACTTTCTCAGGCATGTCCAGTAAATCCTGTGCATTGGCATCATGCTTCCTCTTTGGTGTCCTTCTGTAGCCTTCATGCCCCCTTTACATATTTAATTGTCTTAGGTGCCACTCTGTTCATTCTTGGTAAACTTTCTCATTTTTACATAGTTCCACATGTTGAAATGAACACAGCGGTGATGAGCATTTTGGGCCCTAGTGCTCCCCAAAGATACTGAATCCATGACTGTTATATCATTCTTAAAGAGCAGTCTTAATGTTCAGCAAGATATATATGCATCTATGTATATATATACACACATGTATGTGTGTATATATGTATTTATTATATATAATTGTGCACATTGAAATATAGGGCAGATGTGGCCAGTAAACTGAAAAGAAAGTGCAAAAGAATTTCTGGTTCTTCCCAGATATAACCAGCCATAAGCAAGGGTTTGTTTGGATCTAATCTTGTTTCTGAGTTTGCCTGAAATATACGCTGATAATAATTAGCATTTACTGCATGTAGCTCTCAAACCCTTCTAAGCATCATTATTCTTCTTTGCAGAGCAATTATGAGCCACAGAACAGTGAAGTGACAAAAGACAGTACCTATGATTCTTCATTTCACTCTGCTACATATATTGGCATCTCCTCTATTTACCAGGAACCACTAACTCTGCAAACTACTGGGGGCATTGCTTTCCAGTCATGCTGTTATAATTATAGTTGATTTTATGTGGTGAACATGCCCAGATGAGGTGTTCACAACCTTATTTTCAGTCTCTTTCCTCTGCATATAACAAATACTTGTGTTGTAACAATATAACATAGCATGATTTTCAGGCAATAGATACCTTAAGGTAACTTACTAGTTTCTTCAGCTTGTTTTGCATTTCATAGCTCAACAGGGCATTCTGATTGAATAAGGCAATACAGCCACAAAGCCATTGTTGTTGGGGCTCTGAGCTCATGGATGTACCCATGATTCATGTGGTACATATTCTAGAAAAATCTGGCCCTACAGACCAAGTAGATGTGGTGCTTACAGACACGGTTTGGTGGTGGACTTGGCAGTCCTGGGTTAATAGTTGGACCTGATGATCTTAAAGGTCTTTTCCAACCTAAATGATTCTATGACTCTATAAGAATAGTAGAGCACTATCTTTCCAAAAGTACACAGTCTATAAACAATACCCCATAAAATAGGAAATAACTAATAGCATCAAACCTAAGTGTATAGATTTTCTTTGCCCAGTTCTTGTCCTATGAGATGTACAGTTATTCCTTTTCCACTTTACCTTTCTGACTCCAGTTTCTTCTAGTCTATGTTACTCATCCAGAACTCAGTAAAAAATAGCCTCAGCTTTGCATGTCTCACTCCCAGGGAGACAACCTGTCAGCACAATAATTTTGCATATTAGTCTGTACCGCTCTAGAGCCTACACCATTTTTTCCACAGTAACTTGCATATTGGTATTTTAAGTTTTAGGTCAGTTCACTGACCACAGTTTAATTTTGGGGGTAGAGTTACTTGCTTCACTAGCCAACCAATTTGTTTTGTTGAGACCTGCAAATGATAGAATATAGGAAGGTAGTACCTTTTCATTACAGGTTTGGTGGGGTTTTTTTGAATCTACATTTCCTTTCTGCAAAAGGGAAACACATGCTGCCTCAGCTAGTATGGTACCAGAAGCTTGATGTTTTTTTCTCTGAATTGACCGCTATCAGCCATTAATTATCAGCTAAAGCAGGGTCACAGGATTTACTTCCTATAAGAACTATAGAGAAAAAAAAGCTGAACTGCACACTACCCAGTGGGTAATATTTATCAGCCCTTCCAGTACTCTCACACACTAGATGTAGTAATGCTTTGACGGTAAGTCAAGCTCTGTGTTGCATATCATCTTAAGCTGGAATACCCAGAAACTACTCCCTTTAACCCCATCTTACCAGTTTTGTCCCAAGTATAGCTATGCACATTGCCAGCTGGGGAAAGAAAAAAAAAAAAAAAAAGGCTTTCTTTGATGGGCTTTCTTTAGTGTTTAATAGAAGGCTGCTTCTACAATTTCTATGTCACTGTCACACCATTCAGTTGCTGTACAGATCAGGTACCTTTATGTACATAAGCGCATCTTGTGATCCATGAAAATTAATCGATTTGAATATTGTATTTATGAAAGCATCTAACTTTGTGCAGACAGGAAAAAACTGAGAGCTGAAGAGTATACAGTACCATTCCATAAACAGCAAAGATATTGTATTGACAGAGTTACTTATTCTTCTTCAGCTGTCCACATAATTTTGTTACTAAATGAATATTTCATAAGAATGTATACTAGTTCGATAGACTTATTTATTTGTGGATGGTTCTTTGATGTGATTTTATAGTGGTGACACTAAGAGGCCAAATGCTGGATAAAGAGTTTCCCCATTTTTCTGTCTTGTGACTCAGAAAGAGGACTGTCAGCTCTCCCACATTGCCTGGTACAGTACCTTGGAATTTCACCTCCAAGACACAGTAACAATAGAAGTTTGGTACTCTACCAATATTTAAAATTCCCTTACAGTCATTGCTAATTTACTGATTCTTAGCTCTGCTGAATCAGCATCATGGAAAGCGATGTCTTCCCTTAATCACTGACAGAAAGCAGTGCCTCTGCAAGGGCAGAGTCAACTAAGAACAGGATTAGGGTAGACTGACAGTAGCTGTATCAACTCCTATACAATCGTTTTAAAATTATCTAAAATCACTAACCTTTCACTTTTGGAGCATGGGGTTCAATTCTGTGTTTAGTCATGCATGAAAATGAGTCCAGCAATCTTGGTTTAGCCTCCACAGAATCATTCATGTAATTTGCCATGACTGGCAGATTTTGCTGTGGAGAAAGAGTGAATACAAATTAGAAAATAAAAGTGAGGTTTTGTCAGCTTGAAAAATCAAACATCAATAAATCTGAATGTCAGAATCACAGACAGCAAATCCAGATCTGAAAGCTTGGACCTTTGTGCAACCCTCACACGGACAGAATAAAAAATGGAATAGAAGGCAGGATCTACTGTAAGCACAACGTAGCAATCATCATAGCATTAGTGGAGCAGTCACTGAAACCAATACTGTGAGTAGGATGGTTGCACACCAATGGACTACTCCTGAACTCCACTCCTCAACACTCATGGTGTCTCCTCATCCACAGGAGGGGCTCTCAGAACTGGCCACCCGAGTATAGCAGGCAGCTTTGTGTCTCAGACATGCCCAACATCGTGCGAAGGCCAGTAGCCCTGCTTCACCTGTTGCCAGCAATTCTGGGGTGCCGCTCAGAATAGAAGTTAACAGTCTATTTCTGGACAGCGAGGAAGACTGCAAGTGCCTCTTCTCCATAAAGGAGCACTTTCTGAACAATAAAAAAAATACAAATTAAAACCTATAAATACACATGAAAGAGAAAAAAATAGGAAAAGATAAAAATAAGAGTGAGAGAGAAGTAAAGAATGGCAACCCCTCATCTGCCATAATCCTCTTCTCACTTGCTCTGGGTGACTAACTCAGATCTAAACCCGAGCCTCCCATACGAAATTAACCCAGGTGACAATCACTGAACTGCCTCAGTAAGGGCAGTGGACAGTCTTTTGACTCAGGCTGTACATAAAACTGCTCTGCGGTTAGCTTTTTCTCTTTATGTACAATTTATTTTCCTTCGACAAATACTAAACTTTGCATAATCAGAATTCTTTGAAAGTAACCACACTTTAATGATGCACCGTCATTTCAAAGTTTAAATGGAACTGAAAAAATACGGTATCTTATCTCTTGTGACCCAAATCAAGACACGTGCCTTATGCAAATGGCTCATACACACTTTCAAGAAGGAAGGATGTCCTTATAATTGTTTACAGAACATCTGCCTCAAAAGGATACGGATTCTGACTGGAGCCCTGTGCATTACTGCAGTATAAATACTGTAAAACCCACCTACACCTTTCACTTACTGCTCTCTCTAAAAAATTAAAAAAAAAAAAAAAAAAGCCAAGGTGAAAAAAAGATAGAGAAGCACAAGAGGTTGGTTGGTTCAACATAAATATTAGCTGCAACTCTTCCTGTAAGATTTAACTGGTTTACTTTAATAAAAGCAGTAGCAGCATGTGTACAGCAGACACTAATAAAGGGGATGCCCAAAGCACCCACCACCTCTGCAGCTCTCCAGATTATAGTCAGCACTCCAGTCATCGTGTTACGTGGGGAACGCTGCAAATGCAACTCCAGCAAATCTAACCATCTTTGTTACTTAGCGAGGAAACTGCTTGTTTCCAACCAAAACCTTGCCCTTGCATGAATTCCTGTCTGATACACAGCGTAATTCAACCTGTTGTATACTAACTTTAATGTACAACAGCTGTCTAGCACAATGGTAGTCTATATTTGAATCTCTAATAAAGATGTTCCGAGCTGTGATTTGTTGTAGAAAACTTTCCAGTTGTAGAAATTTTTTTAGATATTCCTTTCCCTTCTCTTGGATGTGTCTTCTGCATCAAAGACTATACAGTTAGGCTGGTGTTAGTGCTTTTTCCTCTCTGGATCTTTTGACAATGTGGTTCGCTTTTGGGAAGAGACAGCGCCACTAGCAGCAGGAATTAAATGCCCTGTCATACTCCTGTGTTGTAACATCAAGACAGTCTTTTAGCCCACATCTCATTTCCTCAATACTACTTCAAGAACTATCATTTAACAACAAAAAAACAAGCAAAGCAAAAGAATGACAGCAAAATCTAATTTAACCATCCTTTGGCTAAATCCACCAGGCACATTAGAACCTAATCCACCATAGTCTTATTTAAAAATGGGTGGCTGAAAGGTGCCGTAGGATTTATAAAAAGAAAACAGATTGTCTCAGAGGCTGATGCCAAATAACTCATTGCCTGAGTTATCACTCTTCAATCAAAAAGTATATGAAGAAACTACATAAGTCATTTAGACAGCAATCACCATGGAGTTATGCTGGCCTCTCATGTCAGTGATGAAACAGCCAAATTCCCTGACAGTGGTGAGTTATTCCTTTTATCACTGGCAGAGCTGCCAAAAGAATCATCAAGGCTACAGGCATGGAAAACATGAGGCCTCTCCAAATTACAGTGATAAAAATACAAAGTGTTTTATTACTATACTTTCATCTTCATCATTTAAGTTTTGAAAAAAATTACAACAACATCAGCCACAGTTAGGCAACAATGTGATTACTTTAAACTCAGCGTTTAATTCCTGTAAGGAAGCTTTCTTCCAGACCATGATCTTTGGGATTCTGTTCCTACCTCCCTCTGCCCCCAATCTCTCTCATAACTAAACACCTATCTTTCAGCCCTGACAAAGCTAGTATAAAATACTGGGTGTTTTATTACAAACTGTAATTCAGTCACTTTGGAGGTGGATTTTCTTTCTGTAGTTATAGCAATGACTTAGTATAGGAAGTTGGTAATTTTTTATTACACTTTAACATTGCTAGAGAGGTCACATGCTGTAAGTGAGAGCATAGGTGTTTAGAAGTATTTTTCTGCCTGGCCTGATTGCCTTTAAAAATCCTTAAAAAGGGTAAAAATACATTCATTCTCTTGTATATTTTTAAATACTTGTTTTTAAAACCTAGCACGTACTGAAGAAATGCTAGTTTTGTGGGCCTGATTTCAATTTGAGCAGAATTTCAGTTAATAATGTTGCACACATAAACCCTCTTTTAACAGCCCATAATATTAAACTGAAGACAGGATTGCTAAAGAACTTTGTTATTTTTTCTCCCTATTAAATCAGCGTTACAGACTTTCAGCAGATGTCTTTAATAGACATGGTTATTAAAAAAGTATTACATAAAATAAATTCAGACCATTTCTTCTGTATTACTTACTCCCACCATTAAGAGCAGAATTTCGCCTGTATCTTCAAGTTATTACATTTATGCCTAATGCAAATAAACAAAACCTCATCTCCAGACACTATAAACCTCTGTCAGCATCCATACAATACCTATATTTCGAAAACTGTCACTGCTTTGCATTTACAGTAACTCCCTATTTTTACAGGTCTAAAAGCTAGCCTTAAGAATGTGTTCTAGTAGGTAAGTTTCAGACCATAAGCACTTTCAGTTTTTTCAAGCTGGGAAAAATCTACCATCTTTTTTTCAAGCTCTTGGGTGACAAAGAGGTTTTGTTGTGTCAGGTATTTTTCTGAGCTTTTATAACTCAAAAAAGAATTTCAGTTTCGGGTTAATTTCTTGCAATGTATCAGCTAATAGATATGTACCTTTGCACTTTTACTGTTTGGGAAATGTTATTAAATATAGTCATTTTTTTCATGGAAAATCCCACCACAGGTGATGTCTCTGGGTCAAACTGCCCATAATACTACATGCCTGAGATAAGTGTATGAAGTCACACGTATGCTCCTGCCATGAAATAAGCCTTGTGATGTGAACATAACAGTTCTTTATCTCCAACAATTAGGCTGTTTATTCACCTAAGTAAATACAAATTTATGAGCTACAGGATCTCCTCCATTTCCCTCCCATCTGCACAGGCATATAAACTGGGAGATGTCTGAGTACTCCTGAGTTCCTAGGCCTTGACCAGTCTTGTCTTCCTATTGGAATCAGCTTTCTCCCTCTACAGCCAGATTTCCACAGAAACCTAATGCACGATCAGATGGGAATAGTGGCAAGTTCTTGGTCTGAATAAGTAGGATACAGGAGCTAGGACAACCTTCAGAGAAACATCTGGAGACTCTGGAGTAACTGTACTGAAAGCAGTGAAGTTATTCTTACATATTTATATATCTATATAAATAAATATGTATTTTTAAACCAAGCAGATTATTTGGTCCATTGACAGTACATAATACTCTTTCTTACACATTTATTGTGAGAGAAAGACAGAAACAATGGCATCATAGTTAGGTGGTACTATAGTTAAATGCACCTCCCCATCAGACCGCTAAATGTTCAACTTGTAACTCTACAATTGTCTCAACAAGAGACCTGTCAGGGTAAATGCATTGAACACCAATGCATGCAACAACTTTGAACTAGAAATACCATTGATGCATAGTTTTGTGTATTTCCTTGATGTTGGAATACAAAAAGATGCCTGAAAGCGCATCCAGAAATTCTTAGTATGTTGCCTTAAAGGTCCAAAGACACTTTCATTAGCTTTGAAGAGCATCACAGCTCTACGAATCCGATCTCAAGTGCTACGTGAATTGCTCATGTAATACTGGTGCTTTATTGCCACTGTTTGCTGTGCAAATCTTTACAGAGATATTCACAAAACCTTTAGGGTCATACTTTTTTCCAGCAGCAGGCTCTTTTATAGCCATTGAAAAGAACAGTTTAAGGCAATCATTAAGGGTTGTGGGATGAAACCGGAGCAATTTATTTCATAGAATAGAATATTTCAGTTGGAAGGGACCTATGACAACCAAGTAGTCCAACTGCCCGACCACTTCATGGCTGACCAAAAGTTAAAGCATGTTATTAAAGGCATTGTCCAAATGTTTCTTAAACACTGACAGGCACAGGGCATTGACCACCTCTCTAGGAAGCCTGTATAGACAGACAGAGGTACTTCCACACAAGCAGCACCCTAGCTTTGTGACTGAAGGGTCACCAGCTCAGGGTCATAAATTTAAGTCAACTCACTAGATTTTCAGGCTTCAGGAAAAGAGTCTTCATTCAACAGTAATCATTATGTATGTTAAAATTTCAAGCTCTTTAAAAACTGGCAAGAATTTTAAAGAAAATGAAAGCTATTTTCATTATCCTCCTAATTCTGATCGAGGAAAATCACAGTGAGAATTTTTAAGTAAATTAGGAAATAAAAAACCAAAAGCTACCCCAAAGCTCTGATTGCCACTGAGGCATATTCCAATTCACACTATGAATTCTGATACTCCTTCATGGTGTTGAATGAAGAAACCTCATCTTTTAAACAGGAAAGCGCATCTGAGAAGCTGGTCCAAAGCATCCTAGTTTTAATATCCTCTGGTAGTAAAGCAGCTGTAACAACCTTGAGTTGCCCCCCAGACGCAAGACAGCTGTAGCTGCCTAGCTATATGTAGTATCCACAAACAGCCCTGAAGTATGAGATGAAGCACAGAAATTGTTTGAAAGGACTGCTGATGTGATTAGGCAACACCTGAATTGATCAGACACTTCATGGCATAAGTCATCTGGACGGCCCCAAGAAGTGTCTACATCTGAGAAAGGGAGTAAAAGAAGAAAAAAACCAAACCCAAGTCACAGTTCTGCTGTATCCCCAGGTACAACGCAGCACAGCAGGTAGTCTTGCCCACCTTTACATCTTTTCTCTACTATGCACCTTGGCTGCTTCAGCTGCTACAGACATAAATCACTGTTGCCTGGAGGGGCCAAAATTTATAAGGATGCAACCACAGACCAGGGAGTTGACGACTGTCTCTGACATCTGAGAATAGCTCTGAGTAAGCTGCTGCTTTTCTGTCAAGAGCAGGATCATTTTTTTCCCCTCTAGGTACACACATTTCATAGCAACACATTCTGTTGCTATTTAGGATTCACTGGCCACTTCCATTACAAATGTTCT
This sequence comes from Falco naumanni, assembly GCF_017639655.2. Lineage (NCBI taxonomy): Eukaryota > Metazoa > Chordata > Aves > Falconiformes > Falconidae > Falco > Falco naumanni. The sequence continues at coordinate 12,405,988 of NC_054054.1, forward strand.
TTTCCTGAGATTTACAACCAGAGCTTTTGTTACAATGTCCAGTGCCAGACAAACCTTGCCTCATTTTTGGTTTCACTGCAAAACCAGGACTATAGCCACCTTCACAGAAACTTTTGCAATTTTTTTTGGCGAGCTTGAGACAATTACTAGGTGATGTTAGAACAATACATGGCTTAAGGTCAAGAGTCAGCAAAACCTCTTCAACGGCAAAGTGATGTGGCTGTTTAAAAACCAAAAATAAGGAAACCTCTGCATTCAAAGCAGAATCAGCATTGAGTGGAGGGCTGAGTCCAATGACTGAAACCAAAGAAAATGTTTGTGTGAACCCCAGTGAGAATCAAAATAGCTGCATTTTGCACTGCTCTATTTATAACTCTATAATTTTAAATGGTAAGGCCAAAAATAGTCATTGCAATATGTCAGCTCAATGTAATTTTTCTTTCCAAGAGACATAAATCAGTCTAAATTTTTTTTTTTTAGAGAGTAGTGAAATAAATAATAAATAATTTTCCAGATAATTTTAGAGGGGTTTTTTGTACTGAAGTTTTAGTCCTTTGTGGCAGGAGTTCCTGGCATCTGAATATGGCCTTTCCCTCATCTGCCTTCATTTAGGCTATATGCCTATCAAGGGACTTCCAGAAATATGTAACGATTTAACAAGGCAGCTAGTTCAAGTGGGGGATAATTAGGCTTTCACCCTCCCCTTCCCTCTGTGCCACTGTTTTTACTCTCTCCATCTCCATTGTACCCTTAAAAGCAGCGGATCTGCAGCCAAGCATTGCACACTCCCCACAGCCAGCAACTTCCTCTGAAGCTGCAGCGTGTAATTACAACCAGCTGCGAAGGGCTGCCGAGAGCAGGACAAGCAGCACCGTCCTGCCCAGACAGTATCCCCCAGGCTTCGCTCTGCAGACACCCCAAGGAGGCTCCCATGCTCCTGCATTAAAAGTTAAGAGTGAGCAACAATCTGCCCCCACTTCCCTGTACCAACCGAGATACTAAAAGGACAGGGTACTTCAGGCTCCATCCTGCTTCTCTCCTTCCCCTAAATCCATTTCTTTGAAGGGAAGAAGAAGTTCTTCCATGGCCCCTGCTGCTCTGACAGACCCACGACGGGGCCACTGGGCAGGCACACCACTCTTTCCCCCCAACTGACAGCAGGCACTGCACACACCACAGCGAGCTGTGCCATGAGGCTGTGGAACTGACAGTGACAGCAAATGGAGATTAAGACTCTTTTTTTAATTGTACTTGCTAGCTCCTGTGAGCTTCACCTGCAGTGCGGGATTTTAGCCTTTAAAACACAGAACCCTTGCTGCCAGTCGCCAAAGTTCAGGGTAAACCCAAACAGTATCACCTGAGGCGTTTGGGACTCAGGGATATCAGGTATATACAGACAGTGCAAATTGCCAAACGTTTTGCAGTCATTTAGCACCAAGACCACAGAACACATGCACTGATGAACTCTTATCTCTTAAAATTTATAGCTAAAGAAAGCAATACCAGATGCATTGAACATTTTGCTCAAAACAACACAGAAATCTGTGATGGAATCGGGAACTACAAAACTTGCATTCTTACCCTTATATCACGTTAGAATTTCAGAAGAATAGCATTCAGGCAGTGAAACTGCATTATATACAGAACTGCAGACTCAAACTGTATAGATAGGTAGATACAGCTCAAGTGAAAGAATCCTACACCAAATCACCCTGGGTTTTCTCTTACAGGATGCTGACCTTCACACAGGTATGGTAGGAAGCTCTCATGAGGCTGCACAAACAGGAATTTCTGCAAAAGGAGGAGAATACAAAGTGCCCCATAAACCCATGGCATATACAATTAGGGCATCAGTATCGGCTGCATCCACATGCAATGACTAATAACAGTAAATGAAAGTATCAGAAGGGCCGAAGTGATTTAGGAGCACAGCACATATTGTCAGAATATATTTTACACTCTGGGAATTTAAAAATTCAATAAAAAATTCAATAATGGGGTTTGGTGTTTATAAGTCTTTTTTTTTTTTCCCCTCCTTCCTTCCTGGGTGGAGGAGCACAGTCAGAACAGTAAATGAAACCATCATTCCAAAGTCGCAATGTTTTTTTGTGCCATAATACATAGCTGTGTAGGAATCCTGTCAGGTTCACCATTTGCACTTTCCTCATGGGTGTAATGCCTTAAACACTCCAGCTTTCACGCCATACTTTTCTTTTGCATTAGCATTGCCTATACAGCACACGCATCTACCTTTCTTTGCCTCTCACTGCAACACCGGGGGGCATTGCACCCTCCTCACTTCTCAGGCTATAGTTTTGCATTACATTGGCTTTGGCACTAAAACAGGCTTAAGAAATTGCCCTCTGCTCTTTGCCTTGCCCACTCTGTTTATCCTGATTCATTTCACTGATCCCATTCCAGCTGATCTCATTAACACTAGCAAAAGAGGGAAGCAAAGGGTGGTAAACTCTGGTAAAAAGAGGGATAAATGAGCAATGAGCAGACAGACGAAGAGGAAAGCATGTCCTGGTTCTTGCTGGGATAGATAACTTTCTTCCTGGTAGCTGGTACGGTGCTGTGGTTTTAAATTTAGTATGAGAACAATGTTGATAACACACCGATGTTTTAGTTGTTGCTATGTAGTGCTTACTTTAAGTCAAGCACTTTTCATCTTCCCATGCTCTGCCAACGAGGAGGGGCACAAGAAGCTGGGAGGGAGCAGAGCCAGGACAGCTGACCCGAATTAGCCAGAGGGATGTTCCATAGCACAGAACATCACGCTCAGTATATAAACTGGGGGGAGTTGGCTGAGAGGCATTGATCGCTGCTGGGGGACTGGCTGTGCATCACTCAGCAGGCAGTGAGCAGGTATATTGTGCATCACTTGTCTGTCTTGGGTTTTATTCCTCTCTTTTTGTTGTCTCCCTTTTCATCATCATCATTATTATTATTAATCTCAATTATTAAACTGTTCTTATCTCAGCCCATGGGGTTTACCTTTTTTCCAGTTTTCCTCCCCATCCCACTGGGGGGTGAGCAAGTGGCTGTGTGGTACTTACATGCCAGCTCAGGTTAAGCCACAATGAAGTGGTAAACATTAAACCATCTTTGATGTGGGAGAACATACAAGGAAAAAGTGTTCTCAAAGAGCTTGGTTATTGGTAAATCAACTTATTCCTTTGAATGCTTCTCTCTGTTACACATACTCCACTTCGCATGATTCAAAGTGGCAACCAGAACACTTGGAGTGGGACCTCAGAGCCTTCACAGACTGCGTAAGTTTCACTTTAAGCTAAGGCAACTGGGAAAGGAAAGCAGAATGGGGGCATAAGAAATGCACAGGGCAGCAGAGCACAAGGACAGGAAGGGTGCCTATAGCTTCCTGTAACAAAGGGGAAAAAAATACTAATACAAACCCAAGTGCCTGAGTTCCACAAAGAAACATCCCCAGAAGAGACCTGGAGGAAGACGTGGTCTGCCCAGCACAAGAGCCCAGTCCTGACCGCTGTCAGGGTGCTTGTAATTTATGGAAGTCGCACAGGTAGCACAGGGAAAAGCACACACACGAACTACAAAACTTTAGTAGCGTTTTTGCACTCATGGTGACCTGGTGTCAATGATGAGTAAGCAAAGTGGTGAAGTAGCAGGAGAGGCTATATAGGCACAAACATATACCACTGGAGTGCCTACTTTGTTGTTCTGCCTTTTCAATTTCTGATAACCTTCTGAAATTTAATTCCTTATTCTTCTTCTTTAAGATCAATCCAAATTCCTGATTTTCTACCTTCAAGGATGGGCTCACACACCTCACATAAAATCCTAATCTTGACTGTTCATTCTGAATGTTTTCTTGAGCAAGAGCAAGCCCAGATGATCACCTCATTTTGGGTGATTTGCAGCTCCCAGTGACCTGGCTACAGGATTTGCTAAAGGAAAAATCTTAGACTCCTAACTATGAACAAGCTTAATACCCAAACAAAAATGTTTAGGTTTTCATACACCTAACATTACAAAGCACTAACAATTCAGCATGCAAACTCAGAAGACGCTGTCATACAATTACCACCCTGTTGGTACCACTTTCCAATCAAACCACAGAATAGCTGAGGCCAGGAGATACCTCTGGAGATTATCCACTCCAAGCCCCGTGCTCCATGTGGGTGGCTCAGAGGTGTGTTCTGTTGGGGTCTGAATATCTCTGAAGATGGAGACTCCACAACTTTGCTGGGCAACCTCTGCTTGGTCACCCTCACAGTGAAAAAGCCTTATTTTAGGTTTAAATTGAACTTCTTGTATTTCAGTCTGAGCCCACTGCCTCTCGTCCTGTCACTGGATGCTACTGACAAGTCTGGCTCCATCTTTACATCCCTCCATCAGATATTTAGGTAATTTTTGTAGGAGAAACCATATCATAGGAAAAGGTTGACAAACACAAGCCTAAACCACAAAAGGTCATCACTTCAGTCTTGACACATAAAAATATGCTCCACTGCTATTTTGCTATCAATATAATTAAAGCTGCAAATTCATCATCTACCCTTTTCAGCAAGGATTCTGTTCATCTGCTTTACTTGTGTGTATTCTCTATGTTCCTCTGCCTGCTCAGTAATCCCTGAGATGATTTGATAGCAACTAAGTTATTTTATGCTTACAGATATACCAGCACAGTTCCAGTTAAAAAATTCTGCTGATTTATTTGTGTGTGAAACAAGAGGCCAATCCTGACTAAAGGCAAGCTACAAAACTCTGCCCAGTTAGCAACCTATCCGTCAGCAAACTATCTTTTCAGCACTTGGTGAAAACAACAAAATCCTTTAATGTTTGGTGTTTTTTTTTTTAAGTGTGATACAAATCAGGGAGTTTCTCATTTTTAGCAAAGAAACAAAAAGTAAATTTCTGTTGAGGTTTATACATGTACCAGCAAGTCTTTCCAGACAGTCTAGGAAAAATTGTCAACAGTGTTGTCAGACTTCAGAAAAATAATGAGTATCTTATTTCAACGAATGCAATTTGATCACTAAATCCAACCTTCATGAAAGAGAAATGCAGTTGTAGGTTTGGGGCCTCTTACACCTTCCCCCAAAAAGCTGACAGTTAAAAGCTTGTAAAAGCTGATGGAGCTTTAAAATCAAAAGCTTACAAATTTCAAAACATCCCTGATCTGCAATATCCTAACATTCCCTTCCCCCAAGTCATCTCTGGATAAAGTGTCCCAGTGGTGACCGTGCTTGAAAGCATGATTTTCTTTGTTACATTCAAGTTCTATAGAACTGTTCACTATACATTCACTGAAAATTTGGTCTTGGCTAACTATTTTCCTCTGTTAGGTTTTGCTCTTAGCAAAGTAAAACAACTATTGCAGTTTTGGCACAGCAGAGTAGGAAATTTTGGTGGGTTTTTTTTTTTTTTTTTACACTCCTTTTGCATCACGAGCAGCTATTAACTTGCCCTGAAATCAGAATGTACCCGTGGGGTGTGGGAGACAGCTTCTGGCTACATTTGCAAGCCTGGTAATTAGAGATAATCTTTTATTTTTATCTGTACATTTTTGAAAGCTAGTAACTGTAGTGCCCAAAACCTGCGTTTTTACCATTTTCCTTCAGAGAAAAACTGCGATTTCAGGTACGCTGATCATGAAAAAGTCACTCTCAAGAAAGTGGACATAAGATGGCAGTGCAATGAATAGCAAAAAATCCTTATTAGCCTACAGGCCAAAGCAGAGGTGGTATAAGACTGTAAAGATGCAGGCTAGGCATGGATAGCTGTTCTGATTAAGCATTAAGAAAGAACACAGCTTGTTAGAGCTGTCAGTATCACAGAGTGACTGGAATTACTTAGAATGGTTCAAGGTAATAAATCTTCAGCAAATTACTGTACTTAAGAAAGGAGAAATTTAGAAATTTTTTTCTGAGATTTGACCTAACAGTGAAGTACAGAAGGTTATGGAATATTTGCCCGAAGGAAGAGAAACAAGGCTTATCCCTGGCAAGTTTTGAAACCACACCGGAAAAAGCACTGAAGTACCTGGTACACAATAATCCTACACCAGGAAGGAGAAAGGCTAGATGATCTAAAAGGGCTTTTCCATCTCCGCTTTCTGTGACTCAGTGGTAATTCCACTGGTCAGTTCTATCTTCAAATACAAAAAATCTAACATCAACTGTAAGCATCCCCTGTTGAATGCAAATGCTGTAGAGTAACTTACCTCTTCACCCCAGTACAGAATGCAAATGCTCTTCAGAAATGAAAACAGATCCCATGTTCTAAGCTACTTTTATTGGAATATGCCTACATTATGGTTAGAAGAAAACACAATAAAAATGTGAACACTCACGGTGCTTGTACTTACAGCAGTGATCAGGCGTGAACGACCTAGACACTCACAGTAAAATTTCTAAATGTTGAATGGAAATTGTACAGATACTGTTTAATTGAGGTAGATTCTGTAGGTACTGATATAATGTTGCTCAGCATGAGTAAGAGTGATAGAATGAGAATCTGTGAACTTTCAAAGATAGGCTTATACCTTTCTTACTTGCCTTTTTTTTTTTTTTTGAGCTGATGCTGAAGAAATAAAGAAAAAAAAGAAGTGGTATATTTTACATAGACTCCTCTGAAAATCTTAGTCTTTTCACCTAAAATAACCACTACCTAGTCTTGATCTCAGGTTTGGAAAGAACTGCAGTTATCTGCTCTTCCGAAATCCAGAGACACATGCTGTTCTTTGAAAGCTCTTGTTCTATCACAGTTGATCACAGGTGAGTAGCAAGGATTGGGCTGGCAGTCCCTCTAAACTTCATGGAACAGCTGAATTACATAAATGGTACTAAAAGTGAGTAAGGGTTGTAGGACTGGATGATGTATTAACAAAAAAGCATGCACAGAACGCATCAGCATTACCACATCAGTTCGTATGAGAAGTGTGCTTCTGAAGAAATTTCTCCTGATCGTTCCATCCTGTCTGGTTCATGCCGCTGAGCGGTGTGAAGCTGGATTACTCTTAATGAAGCTAAACTGGAAGATGTGTTGCAGCCATTACTGGCCATTCAGTCCAGTGCTCCAGACCTGAGCTAGTACGAAGTATCCTGAAAGGCATACAGCACGGTCCTCAGCACCAGCTGGAGTCACTGTACAGATCCACTCCGGCTGCATCACGCTACTTGCTAGCGCAGGTGCAGCCATAGCCCCTCCAACAGCCCCCTCCCCAAACCCGACACTAACGAGCCTGTCGGGAAGCTGATGGAGAACCCGGAGCAATACCACGCGCGTCAGAAGCGCGGCTCATCAGCGACTTCCACCTCCTTCCTCAATCGGGCTCTCTCGATCATCCCAGCACTGCATTAACTCGGGCCGAAATCCTGCGGGGCGGCTTTGCAGCCCGCACGCCGTTCGGTGCCTCGGGGAAGGGAAGGGAAGGCGGCCGCTCCAGCCGTTCCGCCCCGCCATCCCCGGCCACGCCGCCCCCGCCGCGGCACCGCGACCCGCCCCGGTTCCCCCCCGGCGCCCCAGCCGGCTCCGCGCTCCCTGCCGCCGCCGACCGCGGGGGACTCCCCGGAGGGGACCGGCCGAGCGCCCCGGGCCGAGCCCTGCGGTCAGGGCCCTCAGCCCCGCGGCACCGGCCGCCGGAGCTCCCGCCTCGCCCGCTGGGGGGGCGCCCCGGGCCCGCGGCGTGCCCTGCGGGGGGCGCGGCTCCGCCGGGCGCTGCAGCCCCCGCAAGAAACAAGGCTGAGGCGGCGGCCGCCCGCACAGGGCCGTGTCTCGCCCGGGGAGCGGGACCGGCGGGGTGCGCCCGGCACCGGACGCTGCCTGCCCGGCTGGCGCCGAAAGCGGGCCGGTGTGTCTTGTAACCCAGCGCCGGGGCTCGTAAGAACGGTGCCCGTCCGGGTGTGTCGGTATGTCGCATCCCGGCTAGGGGAAGCCGTGCGCTCACGCCTGGATCGGTGAACTGCTGCGCGGCCGCGGCCGCTCTTGGCTTCCTACCGCAAAGCTGCGGGGGCACCAGGACAGGGAGCAGCGCCCGGCCACGGCCCCTGCCGCAGACTGTACTTTGCAGGGCTGGTCCAGGCCTGGCAGCGCCGGCATCCCCCCGGCAACCCCCCCAGCCTCCTGCAGCTGCAGCAAACCGCCCCCGCGGAAAGCGGAGGGGCAAGGCGGAGCGAAAGGCACCAGGAGTAGCTCGCCTTGGAGCTGAACTTTACCAAAAAATATTTTTTTTGGAAAAAACAAACCTTTTTTTGGGGTAAGAGAACAAATGTAAATGATGGAGATAAACAGGTGTTGCATTTTACCCGGTTTTCTATTTATCCCCTGCCAGATGTTGCAGGTTGGCCTTCTGCTTTGCAGCCACGCCAGTGCAGGAAAACAGAGGTCAAACACACAACACTGCCGGACAGGACCCTGACAACCACAGCACTCGTCACATGGAAGGAGACTGAAACATCTTGGCTCACAGGGCCTAGCAAAAGAAAGGGGACAGGGCTGCTCTTTGCACGGGTATCCACCACAGAAAATGTTCAGCCCTGAGAACAAGTGAAAACGGTGGAACTGGGCATCAGCACAAATATCTGAGCCACCCTCAGGTGGTGACGGAGGTCCTGCAGTGATCATCCAATCAACACACCCTAGGCAAGAGGGAGAGCTCACATCTTAAGAATTTATAAAAGCAGCTGCTTCATGGACTTGGCAGTGTTAGATTTATGGTTGGACTTGCTGATATTAAGGGTCTTTTCCAACCTAAATGATGCTGTGAGTCTGTGGTGGTGCCTGCAGTAGTAACGGCTTGGGTGGCCTCTCAGTTTTACGTTCCCGTTACCTCCTTACATCCAGTCTAGAAAGGATGAGGCAGCACAATTCTGAAACAGCAAACAAAATGTCTTTTGAGCGCTCTCCACTCTGAAGAGGCACAATGCACAAATAAGAAGATGAGGAGAGCCCCTACCTACACGTATGACAAAGGCAGGGTGGGCACACAGAGACCAGGCTGGGCCTGAGTGGTCGGGTGGCCTTTCTGCAGAAAAACAGACCTCTGACACGGGACACGCAGTATGTATCAGCAGTGTCAATTCTGTGGGAGAAAAGGCAAACGTCGTATCCGGTGTGTAAGCAGCAACTGCTCTGTGAGACGAGTGAAGTAACCCTCCTGCCTTACTCAGTACTATTAAGGCATCACCCATGACGGCAGTGCCTTGTTTTTGGCATCGCATTGCAAGAATCATGTTGATAACTGGAGAGAGCAGCAAAGAGCAATGAGTGATTAGAAAACACGACCTACAATGAAAGATCAAAAGACCTGCAATTGTTTAATATCCAGACTGGAAGACTGAGGAGGATTATGGTTTTCAAAGGAAAGGAGCAATTTGTTCTCCATGCCCATCATGAACAAGAAGTAATAGATTTAAATTTCAGCAAACTTTTTCAGTGATAAGCACAGTGAGATGCTGGAACATATTGCCTGGAGAGGTTGTGGTATATTTGTCACTAGAGAACAAGTTAAACAAACATATTTCCAGACTGACATAAGCAGAGTGGAACTCCTAACGGGGATGTAGTTTACGACTGCCAGAGACCCCTTCCATTTTTTGCTGTTACTTTATGAGAGAAAAAAATGCCCCTTTTTTTTTTTTTTTTTTTTGCTTTAAACACAATTATGATTCAATAAAGAGGGATACTATTTCCATTTCTTTTTACTGGCTTACTGCATGAATTGAGAAACCGCAAGTATTTCTGTATCTCAGCTCCCCATCAATAAAACGGAGGTAGTAATACACAATTTATGAGAGTACTGCGAGTCTGTAATGCATTATTGTAACCTTGTGGATGCTGGGAAAGAAGGCGGTATACAAATGTAAAATATTTCCAGACCCTCAGTTTCTTTTTCATACTTGGAATGCTTTAAATACTGTGATTTGTTTTCCTTGCTTCTCCAAGAGTTTATAGGCTAAGTACACTGTGATCTCTACCAGTAACAGCAGTGCAGCTCTTCCCGAAGAGGAACAAAACAGAGTTCAACACTGAAGCTGAGAAATGCCTCTAGGTTAAAAAAAAAAAAGAATCACAAACCCTAACCCATTACATTTCATACTACTACAAGTTTCTTTTATCATGTAAATTTCACCAGAAGAAATTTCTGATTCAGAAACAGTGATCTTTTCTGCTCATATGCTGAAAGGCCTCCTGGAAAAAATCTACCTCCCCAAAACAATTGGTGAACGCGAACAGCCAACACTAGCAGTGGATGTTTAGAAGACCCGTCCAACTAAAGCAGAGCTGAAGTATCTCATTATTAGTTCCCTTCCAAGATGCAACAATGGCTTATATTCACTAAAACTTTAGAATATTATTTGTTGTTAATAAGGTTTATATATTTAAAAAAAAAATCACGTGAATATGGCATACTGTATAATCCAGAGCGATAACTGCAGTTCAGATCCACTAAAAATGTTGATCCCAAATTAAAATCATTTTAAAAAGCCTTATTCAGACACCTCTTTCTAATCCTCTTATAAACAAAGACTTCCTTTCTGCAGATTTCTGCAACAATATCCAAAACAAACCCTGCCCCCTCTTGCCATGCCAGGATCCTGCTCTCCTGTCAGCCAGGCAGCCGTTCCTCTCAGTAACCGATACAGACTCCCAGAGCCCCGTTTCTCTGTGGTACCAGGATGGTGGCTGTGACAGCGCAGTGCCTGCCGGTGTCCAGGACAGAAACTGTGCACGGGGAAAGCAAGAAGGACAGTGCTGGAGATGGAAATACGGCTATGGTACATATCAGTGCAAGGCCTACCAAAAAACATTGGAAAGCCCTCCTTGATCCTCGGCAGGAACATTATCCTCATTCCTGTTGTCTGCTCTCTAAGATGACATTTTCAAGTCCAGTGCTGACATACATGTTTCCAAGCACACGTATATATGCATCAGTTTAGCAAGAGACTGGGCTTATTTACACGTAACTTGTTCCTCGTGTGCATCTACATTTAAATGTTTAATAACACAATCCTGGAAAAGTAATTTGAAAAATAATTTCCTTTTAGCATACCAGCTGATGAGATGATTAAGTCACTAATACTTTGTAAGTTCTCCAGCTCCCAAGAGACCTCTTGCATTTTGTATTACTTGTAGAAGTGCAAAATCCCTAATTCCTACCTAGCTTAAGTCAAAACCCATTGCAATCAACTCGCTCTCTTAAGAAAAAAATATTACAAAGATATCACAACAGACCTGCTGCTACATTCCATTGCTCTTTTTTTTTTTTACAGCACTGCTTTTAAACTGATTACTTCTCATTTATTGAAACTGAAGACAAGTATTACAAACTACATTTAAAAGCATATTTGTATTATTTTAACAACTAGAGTTCTATACAGGAGTTGGATTACTTTGCTCTATACCATTTGAAGATGCAAAGAAAAGTTTTGCTAAGATACGATCAGCAATCAAATGCTTATACCACATAGGAAGTCAAGGAAAGTCAGACACTTAACCCTCACCTGTGCTTATCAAAAGCCTCCTCTGCAAGATGTATCATATATGGCTTTTGCTATTAAAAAAAAATAAATTAAATCACCGTGATGAGCAGAAGTTGAGAAAAAAGAGATGATCTTATTAACAGGGTTGTTCAATATTTGGTACTATGCATAAAATAAAGGTTCAAAATAATGTAACTCTCTTAAGATTTCAAGTGATAGCACTACAACTGCCATCTCTCTTCTGTAGCTGGGGAAATCCTTCAACATCCTTCAAAACCTTTTAGTGGGAAAATAAAAAAAATAAAAAAAAAAGGAGAGTTGGTTCTCCTTGACTTCTGTCAACTTTCTGTTCTGTAATATTCTTTTTGTGTGCAAAGCCATCTACATCAACAGTTCTTCACTGGTCACTGTCAAGAGATTGTGATACTTTCTGGCTAGCTGACACTACGTACCAGTACAATTCAATGATAAAGCAAATTTCTAAGTTCTACCAAAACCAGTAAGTTGTACCTAGTCAAAGCCATCAAATTACAAACATACAAACTGGTGTTAGGCAACATATTTTCTTGAATCAGCTACAGAGAGGTCAAGAGTAAGGCAAGAATGACTGCAGTTTTGAAGAAGGACCTTGTTTGTGGGTAGAGTCAATCTGAAAACTGAAGTAGGGAAGGAAACAAACATGTACTATTCTGACAAATAGTGCAGGAGTATGAATCACGGAGGGAAGTAAAAGATGAGAAAGGAACTGATTCATTAAGGTAACTGCAGTAGCCAAAGAAAGAGTGGACCTGCAAACCAGAGAGCATCATAGTTTAGGCAGGATATTAGAGCATCTACGAGAACTAGTCTGATGTACTAGGACCATGAACTGATGGAAGGGGAGGGAGGAACCAAAATTGTACCAAATATCTAAAGAAAAGACATGGCATCCAAAAGCAGTAGGTATTAGGAAGCAGTCAAAGAGTGAGTATAGAATCAGTCACTGCGAAAAAGGCCAGAGAAGCGAGGGGTCAGGAAGATGGGAACTAGTATTGAGAGGTCAAGGACTGGAACAGGGAGCCTGGAGGGATTAAATAAGGAAGAGAAAATGAATAGGTGAAGAAAGCAGCATGGAATGAGGGCAGAGAAAAAAAGGATGACTAGGAGAAGGACAGTCTGGAGGAGGCAGAGTATAAAGGGTCATAGTTGTCCTTCTGACAGAAGCTATCGTTGCAAAGCCTGGAACAGCCCCTGCCATGCCCGAATCCCAGCTGTGGAACCCACTGCCAAAGGCCTTTTGCAGTGTATGTGGAAAACGCGCACCAAAGCAAATTCAAGTTTTTGCAAAAGATCTGAAGTTACAGAAGTGCAGAAGATCTGTACAGATGCCAGTATGTTTATGCTATATGCCAAATACAAAATAGTATCTCCCAAAGACAACAGCAAGTTTTGCCAAGCTATGCACTCAAATATTAGCAAATGCCAGAACTACCCTTACCATGCAGCCTTTCTCGTGTATGTGTTACAATACTAATTACATGATCATGTGCTACTTTTCCCACAATGTCCTTACTTAAATAGAGCAGCTCTGGTGACAGCACAAAAAGCTATTCTCCATCTCATTTCTGCTTCATTTGTTGCTGGAGATGGAAAACAGTAAGTGAAGCAGAGACTTCCAGAAAGAGAAAGGAGTATATCACAGTTAAGACACCTGAAGAATACCTTGGTATGCTACTTCTATTCCTGCCCCAAGTTTTCCATGTAATTCTAGTTCCAGTGATCAACTCTGCAGACATACTCTGTATTCACAGTTTTGGTTTAGCCAGTGGAACTTGTGCATTCAACTTACTGACGTGCTATTATATTAACTACTCCAAAAACTCAGATCTTATGTGCATTAAATGAGATGCTTGTAATTAATGCATACTCCTAGTACCTTCACATCTGATTTTGTCCTCCACAAAGCAGTATCAAGGCTTCCTTTTGTTCACACATGGGAACTGTGCACAGCAACTGTCCTTGACAAGCAACCTCCTTAATAGTCTCTAATATAAATTCCTATGCTTATGAAATACTCAGACATGTTATGGATGCACACCTATAAGGAAGGCCTCAGGCCACACACTGAACAAATATGCAAGACATTAACCCCCCCCCCCAAAAAAAAAAAAAAAAAAAATTCAGTAAGTCTTTACAGCAAAAGCAGCATGTGGCTGTTAACGCAAATAAGCACCTCCATAACCCTGCTAGAGAGGTTAAGCAGTCATGGAAATGTGGCAGAGGTTTCAGTGCTAGATTGTAAAAATCCTCTAGGGAGGCTGGGCACATATTTAGGTCATGCTACAACAAAACTGGAACCTTTACACCACTGACTATGTTACCTGTACATTCTAAGTTATAGACTTGTATTTTGATGCACAGACTTATCTAACACTGTCCATGCTAGACACCAAGACAGACAAATGGGAAAAAAAAAACCCCAAACCAACAGGATACAATGATAATTCAAACGGTACATCACAACGAACATTAAGTAGGTTAAATAAGGTGTTAATTATGACACTCCTTGATTTTGAATACCGACTTTGCAGTCATAATAGTGTTATTCCAAAATAGTTGTGTGTGGATAGATTATGGACAGATACAGACATAAAATTATTCTCATAAATGAGTGTCAAGAGAAACAGTATGTTCAATGCAGTGATTTTAAAGAATATTTTAAAACAATAAATTAGTTCGTGTCCTTACATTGTTATATTTTATTATGAAAAAAACTTTTATTTTGAACAACTGTTGGGTTTATTAATGCTATTTAATAGTATTCATCATTCTCAAAGCTGACAATTATTCCAAAGCAACTGATTATTTTATTTGTCAGCTACACATATTAGGGCAACAGCAGCCTCCTTGAAACAGGTTCTTAATCCTCATTAAGTTGAAGAGCTGTCAGTAAATATCATGTGAAAGACAAGGGTATTGATATTAGAATATGTAACAGAGGTTCAAATCCTGTTGTCCCAAACTTGGTTACAAGAGAAGATATTCTGTCCAATTAGTGAAAGGTGAAGACATCTGGAAGCACAAGGATGTAATGATACAAGCACACTTAAAAAATAACAGGGCCCACATGTTAAGTGGGACTGTGGGATTTCAGCCAAGATACACGTGTGTCAATCCCGATTCAACTAAACTCCTCTTTTAGAATTCTGTCTGTGCTTATGTGGCTGCAAACATTCAGATCCAACGAAGGTAAAAAGAACTGATGGAAGCTACAGGATTTCTAATGAACTAACAGAAGCTGTTGTTCCAATAGACCAAGATGTCATCATTTAAGAAAATTAACACTGTCTTTTCATCTACTTGCTAAAACGTCCGTGGTGGTGTAAGTGATATTATTTATAGCACGCTCTGAATAGCTTCTTTTCAAGTTTGGATACAGTTTTTTGGATAAAATACATTAGAACAACTGCAGAGAAGCTAACAAAAAGTCTACCCAGCCCAGTACACTGTATCTCCAGGAGCAACCAATAGACTATGCACAGGAAGAGTATCACTATATAATTGCCATGTTCGTAAAGTGTTTGTATCTCAGGGACTTCCTTGCTCCAGAGTTAGAAGCTTAATAGGTCTGTCTTCTGTGCTTTGAAAATGCACCCAGTCACTTTTATGGGAACACTAACCTTCCTGTCATACTTTCCAAAGAATACAGCATGATAACGCAAAATAAACTGTGCATAGTTTCATGCCAAGTTTCAAGATTAGCTGTGATGCAGAACAGATGAACTTTTGAAGCAGCATTAGATAAGCTGTTTAATTAAGTGAGTTCAGATTTCTTAGGAAAGCTACCGGGGTTGTTTAAAAGAGTAAAGAACTCTGCAATAGTAGTAGTAGACATGCACAGTGTCAAGTCAACACCAGAATTAGAAGGAAAGGTGAAAAAGAACCTCTCTCTTATGATAACAGAAAAGTCCATCCAGAATTAGTAAATCATGATTCATTTCAGCAAATGACAAAAAGGTCAATAACTTTGGATAGAAAGCAGATTAAAAAAACTTGCAAAATCAGCTATCTCACTTCTGAGAAAGCTAAAGGCATCCAGGGTAAATAGAATTGCTGTAATCCCCACTGCTCATCCCAAGACAAATTACTGGTTTTAGACGAGACAAGGAAGTTTTTAGGATGCATGATTCTGTAACATCTGTGCAAAACCAGAAATGAGAATTATAGTTCCTTTTTAATGCATCAAGGCTATTGCCCATGTTATGTAGTAGCATGGGCTGATAGGAACATACTCATAAAATGAAAGACTTGGCAGTAAGAATCTGACAGCTGCCTTGTGTATGCATTTCAGAGCACTTTTATTTGGGAGCAGTGGTGCTGGAAGCTTTGTGGAGAGCATTATATTTAAGGAGTCAGTGATCTTGAGAAATCCATTTCTGCTCTTTTGGGCCTTGTACTTCAGGCTTGAGAAGCCTGTACATTAGCACGAGGAGCCTCAGTAACAACCGCATGCCCCACGTCAGCCTGTGCTGTGTGCCAGTGGATGCTGTAACATTCCAGCCCCTCAGGAGAAGATACACAATTCTGCGTTGTCCACAACAGAAAAGGCACCGTGGCGTGGGTGGGAAGAGGAACCTCTTCACAGACAGAATCTGTGCAGTGTGCAGTGGGAAAAATCCATTCAGGGCCCCTCATATCCACAAATGCGGGGTTCCCACCGTCTGAAGGGCCTAACATTTACTCACTCTCTGTATTCTTCTTTTTATTCTACCTTATTAAAACAGCTATTTTATTAAGACCTTTGTTATCTCGTCTTTCCTATTGAGATCCAGAAAGAACCCTGCACCATCTCTGTCTCTCCCTGGCCTGGGCAGAACACTAGCTGTAGGTTGATTCTATAGGCCTTTTAGTGTTTGGAGTATATGGAAGTGTGGTCCCGGTGCCCCACTGATTTCATTTAATCCAAGAGGAATCAGTTTGTACACTTAGATCGATCCACGATTTGAACAAAAATCCCAGCAAGTGAGAGTGATCATTGCATTCATGATCTGACCAACACAAATGTAAATTCACCCCTAATTTAAGATTAGCAAGTAGACTGCCTAGGTTTTATGCACAAGTACTATGGACTAAGACCTGAGGAAGAAATGGAAAACAGGATAGAGAACAGAAATGAAAGGGAAAAGCGGCTTAATTTTTTGAAAGACATGTTTCAAGATTAGGTTAGGTAGTTTACATAAACAGGGAAAGGAAGTAAATGTATGATAAATAAGAACTGGGTAGTAATTTTCTCCGAGAAAGTTTTATATAAGAGTTGTATTGCAAAAATGGTAGGACAAATTCTGTTTTAACTTACACCAACATATAATCACACATATGTGCAGCTTCCCTGGAAACCTGTCTCCTCAATTTTCTCCAGAGAAGTTAGCTAACAAAATTTCTGCTGCTTTTAGCTGCTGAAAATATCGGGCATGGAATACATGACTAAGTAATTCTGCAGGAATCCCATTGTTGCCAAATCTGAATTTCAGTTTGAATTTTAGATTATTTTAAGTTAAAAACATTGTATTATTCTAAGTTGAAGGACAGCATGTGCACTACTCCAGACACTTCAAGCCCTACTACTGCACATAAGAATTGGTGCTCTGAGGCAGATGCCACTGGCTCCAAAGAATTAATGCTTTTGAACTGGGAGACACACACTAGTTTTATTACCCAGTTAACTGAGCTCCCTGAATACACTTGGCTGTCTACAAACAGCAACGTGCTGTGACAGCTCAGGGATCCAAACTGTTATTACTGAAAAAAAAAGAAAAAGAGGGGATATCAGTTATTTAATTTGCACAACCTGTAATGTAAGTAGTTTAGAGAATGGACTATATAGAGAAGTTCAGCAGCTGCTTGTAGTATAATGTATTCAAAACAGGAGTCACTTCTGATTATGTACCATTTCTAGTAAATCTCTAAAGTTAATTTCCTGTTATGCCCAGGAGGACTCCCTCTTCAGAAAGGCAGTGTGTGGCCACAGGCAGCTCTGGGGGCAAGGAGGAGCAGGGAAGATTATAAAACCAGTGGAATCTTTCAGTCCAGACTGAAGTATGGTTTTGCTGAAAAAATCCTTGGTAAGCAGCTGTAACCCATCGTAAGACAATGAAATTGAAGGAAAGGAAAGAAAAGACTGATGCCTCCAACAAGATGAAGCTCAGTTCAGGTAAACAAATTTATGGGCATGTAGTGAGGCACAACAGTAACAAAACCCACAGGCTGCAATGAGTTGTCAGGGTATGAGTCTTTGCAAAAAGACTTCTCTGATTTAATTTGATAAATAAAAAGTAAGAGGGAAGGAAAGAAATTGCACATGTAGGAAATTTAAAATGCCTTGAAGGTAGGAACAGGTACTGAGCTTCTTAACAAAGAAAAAAAAAGATTTAAAGAACCACCAGCAAAATAATTTCCATCCACTCCACCATAACCCAAATGTTTCCTTCTTTAATCTAAATATTCATGGTCCTGAAAGAAATGTGAAAAAGCTCCGAATTAAGACAAAAGTGAAATGATCAACAATTAGAAAGTTGTTTTCATATACACAACATTGCTGTAATTGTTGAAGGGTAATGAAACTGTAAAACAGGAATTTTTCTTAGCTCAAGAAACTCTGTGAAGATGATGTAAGAAGAATCTATGAATATATTTTTGAAAGGAGATCTCCCATCTGGTTTTGACTTTCTATCTTGATCAAGGAGTTAAGTGGCTGAAAAAAGGACAGTGCACAGGAAATTCTTCATTATGTAAGAAATTGTTAACATGCATTTCAGTTATGGCGAAGAGCGAAATGTCTGGGGAGACCTTTTCACCCCAAAATTTTACAGACTCTCTTTAAAGTAAGAAATCAGAAGGAATAGCTGAACTTTACTAACTGAATCTTTTAGTAGTCCTGAGGTAAAACCTGAAAATACTCTCTCCAACTGCCAGGTTGCAGTTATTAAGTGATGGCATTAGTAAAACAAATTTAAGATTACTGCAAATTCAGAAAAAAACCCAGAGGAAGCTGGCTGATTGTTTCGCCTTTTCCCAGGACCAAACCACAATATCTTTCTTCATAAGGCCACTGCAAAAGCAACATGACAATACAGGTTGAGTATTTCTTCGGCAAGATAGATTTCTCTGCTACAAATACATGTATGTAAAATTGTGATTCTCAGAATGTACTACAAACAAAAAGCAGTCATTCAGAAATCCTAGCCTGTCTTTTAATCAATCCTGTGCTCTAACGAGCTGTCTCTCTTGCCTCTCAAATAACCTACACTTCATTGGTTTTCTCGCTTTCTGCTTCTGAAATACAGTCACTCACATCTCTAGTTCAGTGCCTTAGACTCTACGTTAGCTATCAGCAACAGGGAAACCTCTCATCTCCTCTGTTGGCTTTTCCAGATGTTTTTTGCCATGAAGACCATGCTATCACAGGTAACAACTTCTAGCGTTTCACTGCTGAAAGGAACTAATTCCGTAAGGCCCAAGCAAAACATGGCTTTGCATGCCACATAATTCCACCTGTGACTAGCTGGGGTATCAGATACACTCCCAGTCTGGGTCCCAAACGTCAGCTCTGAGAGTGACTTAGCCCAACACACACAAAAAATAAATCAGCAATTCAACAACTGACTTAAGGAATGATTTACCTAACTTTTATCAGAACATTTTCATGAAAAAAAACCAAATATATTTCCACCTTGTCCATGTTACTCTACAGCTTTTTTTTTTTTTTTTTCTCCTTCTCTCCCAATTTTATTTTAGCAAATCAGGAGAGGGTGTTTCTAGTTCATTCCTGACGTGGAGTGGCTGGACTAGAATATGAACATTCTGTTCTAATTCATTACTAGAAACTAAACCTGCAAATCATACATTATTCTTGTATCATGGAAGCTTTCAAATGCACTAGAGACTAATTGTGTTCTCTGTGTTCCTCCTTCCAGGGAACTAGGATATTTCCACTTCTGACAAGCAAGGAGGAAAAATGACAGCTGTGCTTTTATCAGCAGACACATTTTTCACTTCCCTGCTCTCCTGCATGGAAAGATAACACCTTGCAGCACTGTCTACAGACACCACCAGCATGGTTTTGCTTATGCCTAGACTTAAGTGCAGCAGCAACATCACAATACTATTTTTCCCAGTCATGTGACATGTCCTGAGAACTCCTGAATCCAAAGTCCCCATCAAAGCAATGCACTTCATCTCCTGCCTACAAACTCTCTTTCATACAGCTGATGGTGGAAAAGTCCTGCAGGTTTAGTCACGGCTGTAAATTTCAGCTAGTGCAAGTAATTTCTCCATGGAGAGTTTAGATCTCTCCTGTAGCAAGCTAGCAACATCATTTGTGTCCTCTGTCAGCCAGTAAGTTCTGAAAGTGGAGTCCAGCATCAAAAGGGCTCTGAAACAGGTGAGCTGAGAGCCACAAACTCCCTTTTCAGTTCTGAAAAATGTTAAATCATGCTGTTGACTTCTGGAATGGTTTGCCTTTTTCATCCAGCCTATGCAGTTGTTTTGAAATACGGGTAAACTTACAGATAAACCTTCTGTAATGGGAATGGAGCCCTTTAAAAACCTGCAGACCTGTGAGTTCTGGGGGAGTCAGACAGTTCTGCAGTATTTCTATGCTCCTGACCCCCCTTCCTCCAAGCAAATTCTTGTCTCACTAGTTATGCCTAAGGTGGCTTCTCTCTCTCCAGAACAACTGCTATTTCTTTTGCTGTAATTACAGATTGATAGCCTTCAGCTTATTCTAAATCATGTGCAAGAGTACAGCTTCCTCTTCAGAGGTGTGGTAAGCACCAAGACATCTTCTAAGTGTAAAAAGACTCCCGATTCTCTATGAAGCTCTGAAGCTTCATGTGTCCCAAGCAAAAAACCAAACTCCATTCATATTGCCAAAGGCCATATCCTGCTGTGAAAAAAATCTGTTTCCTCATCTTTTAAAATGATTTGATTTTCAAATGGTCTACAGAGAATCTAATGCTAATAATTTTTCTCAAGTATATGCAAGACCCCAGAAATGGCCAACAGTGCAGTTAGATTATTCTGACAGATTTCCTCTGTGATCTGAAAAGCTTCTGCCCTCTTCAAAACTGCTTAATTAGCCAGCCCCTACCCCACACACCCATTTTGTACAGGATCAGTATAATAGGACTTGGGTCTTTGTTATGTTCGGGAAAAACATTCCAATGCCTAAGCAGATCTTGGACCATTCTATTGCACAGCATTTGAACATATAGCATAGTGCTGAAATACACTAAATAGAATCTTGACTGTCCCTGACGAGCATTTTTCTCTCAGCTGGTACTAGGTCTGCTAGCTCACACTTTGTGAAGCTAACCATCGCAGTTATTTCTCGCAGGGCAGGAATATTCAGCAACTGAACATGATCACATTGTTGTTCAGATCCACACAGACTTCAGCAGGTACAATCCCTTCAGGATTTTTCTTTCAAAATAAATCTTGCTCTCACTACGAAGTCAGCGTAACTTTTGAGCTTTGAGCTTTTACCTCTCAGATCAGGTAAAAGCATCCCACCCTAGCAATAAAAACATTTACCATGGGCAACCCTATAAATTTAAGAATTCTCCTTCTCCCCTTCTTTCCTCCAGCCTCCAATTATCAATATTTTTTCTGCTTCACTGCATTTTTTTACATTGCCGCGCTTCCTTCTTTTAAAGAACAAACTTCCCTATCTGCAGGATTTTCAAACCTGCCATGAATGAGATTCAAACCTGCTTCCATTTTCCCTGCAACCATGCTAGAGGTTGTAGGAGTTACAGCAGTGTCATCCCATCTCCCACAGCAGCAGCTCCTGCCTCAGTTGGCCCCAGCCCATGGTGAACTTGCCAGCCCCTCTGCAGCAGCACAGCCATCCCATCACCAACCTCAGCCCAGGACAGCTCAGGTACTCTGCCTTTCAAGCTGTACTCAGCCAAAAATACTTCAACTCCACTAAATGTGAGAAGACATGCACTGAAGGAGAAGTACAAGCTTCAGGCCTCATCCCAGGAGACACAGAGCCATTCGTATAAATGCTTAGCACCAAGGAGACTCTCCGTATTTTGTTAAATTAGATCCAGAGCAGCAAACACATTTAATTCAAAGTGCATTTTCATACACAAATACATGCTGTACTCTTCAGACCTTTTAGAGATTTCTCTAATACTGTGTTTTACTTCTCATGGGCTTAAACACAGTTTTCCTTAATTTCAATATAAAGATTTTGAGAATCCTTCTGGCTTTAGAGAAGATATTACTTTTTTTTTTTTTCCAAGTTTAAAGAACTACCCTGTTCAGTAAATTTTGCTCTTCATATTCCAAAATTACAAGGATAAGTGAAGTTACATCATGTGAGTTATGAAGTGATAATGTCTTTAGTTCTGCCCCAATCAGAAGTGTAACTGTTTAAGGCTCATAATAATCATGTTCAAACATATTCAGATTATAATTACTTTTCTTCTGATAATGATAGCCCGTCTGATTGGATGATTACCTATTTGACTTTGATAAGTCTCGAAGGTCAAAGAAGATAATTACAGACATCTGTTTTCCAAGAAAAATAAACTCCTGGAAAATAATATTTAAAGTGACATCTGCAAATAAGCATTTTAATAGCATGATGCTCATGTAAAAGTCACAGGCAGGCAAATAAAATAACAAAAGCAAATTGTAAAGTTACCAAGTTGTCACACTTCATTTGTAACTGTGCAAATTTTCTTTTGTTACTTACATAAGCATAAATAACTTCAGTTTGGCCAGAATATATTTGAGTAGACATTAAGAATAAAACCAAATGAAATAAAAGTAACATATGTTTCATACATGTTTAAACTATTCTCACAGGTATCATTTACTTGAAAAAGAAAATGGTGTGTTTAATCAAAGAGGGTAGCAGATTATGTACCCCACCTGTTGCTATTTCCAAGGAAAGAGGAGGAATATTATTCAGAGAAAATGAACGAAAGTATTTCAGGGTCCTAGCATGCAGTGATCAGAATGAAATCACTTTGATTTGTGCTGTCATGCTCTCCAGTGGCCAAAGGTGCACTGATTGGTACCAAGGCCGCGGACTACTGAAGCATTAATAATTGGTAAACAAACAAATCTAAAGCAAAAGTCACATACATTTGTCTCCAGAAGAAGCAGCAAGGAAAGAGCCATAGGACCTAAGACAAATTTTCTGTAATGTAATTGTTCTTCACTCGGATGCTTTTCCTTTTGCCTTGTACCCTCTACAGCAGGTTTCTCTTTGGGGAAGTGAGCACAAAAATGCTGTCAAACCAAAATTCTCTGCTCTAATAGTAACTTATTCATTCTTAATCTTCACCCATTTCTTCTGCATCAACAAAATCCTGTAGTCTAAATAGCTTTCCTCCTCAGCAGGCACTCAAGTAGACACTTTAACAGAAGCTTCTGCACTGCTTTCCTTGTGCGTCTGCCTTCACAGAATGTAGATTTTATTTATTTTCTTTACAAAAAAAGGTAAGCAATTATACTTAATAACTTTATGGATGCTCCTCAGTGATGAAGACCTAATTTCTGTAGCTGAAGAAAAGACAGAAGTCACCATAACGTACTAAAGCCAACAGCTGACCAGACACACATTTTCTTGCTGTTCTTTGTAATTCCAAGTCATAGTAAGATCAGCTTCAATTACTTAAAATATTCTGTTAGATTAGTACACACAATCATCCACTTAGTTTGATCTGTAACCTTTCCAGTTTTGTGAAACTTCACCTTGAGGCAGGATTCCTAAGTTCTTCTACTTAGAATATGCTGGTGAAAAGAAATCAAGATACTATTACGTATCTTCCAAACTAGTCTCCAGAGGTAGACTGAAATCAAGTTAGAATCACCATATCTTGAACAATGCATCCAGTTGGGTTGTATAATTGCAAATTAGGATATCATAAAACTGTGGAATACCTGTTCCAAAAGAGATCATACTAAGAAGCAAAAAAGACCATGCAACAGAATGAGGAAGAACACAAATTCTTGGATGGTGAAAACATGCCAATGAGCATTGTGTCTTACTCAGGAGGGAATAAAGAAGATGATAATTAGGACAGTCATCGGCAACATTAGACTCAGGCAGCTGGCCCATGTCCTTGGAGAAGCAGCTAGATGAATTTCTATTTTGTACTTTGAAATATTAAATCCAAAGATCAGGGGCCTGAGAATTTACAATCTATTATGAAAAAGAATAATCACACAGTTCAGTTAATTTTAAAGTATCAAAAAGTGTCATAATCTAAAGATAAGCAAATGGAAAATACAGGCAAGTAGGTTGCTTTTTCTACATTTCGTGAAAATCTGAAGACCTGAGAATCCTGACAGTCATAATGGACAGATCCTTTTCAGGTAAAGTCTGATTTACAGTATTGTGCTATAGCCCTCAAAATTATAATAGACACCTGTCTTTTAAAACAAAGTCTGTTACCTATTGTCAAGGAAATACAATGCTGAAGAAAAGGGTACTCAAACTTTGTTAATATACGATAATAAAAATTTAGACATTCTTCTGAAAAATTTAATATTTATTTTTTTTTTTAGAACAAATGCAAGTGAGTTTGGTAAGTACTGAAACAGGAGAAGTAACAAGGCATTAAATGAGAACAGAGATGAGTAACGGGATAGATTAACCACAACTAAAATTGGTAATGTACATGTACACACCAGCAAACAGTTCTCCAGGGAAAGATGAACAGTCTAAAGAAATGAGCCACAGAGATGATAGGAGAAAAGATATTCTCAAATTAGAGAAAGGGAAAAGAGCTCAAGACCCATTAATGACCTTGCCCGAACTTAGACTAGACATTTTTATCAGTGCTGGAGTTTTTTGTCTCCCGACTTCCTAGTCTCAATCTCTAGGAAGCATTCCTCTTCTCCTGCTTCCACAGTAGCACAGAATAAAAGAAAAGAAACAAAACCATTTGCCACAACTACTCTAGTATAGCAAGACAACAAAGACCTGTAAGGCAGTCAGCAGCAGGCTAACACTACAGTTTTCACCAGTAGAGGTAACTGCTGCTAAAATAGACACCAAACATCTTTGCACAGAGTAGCACTTCTCGTTCTACCTGCCCATTTTCTGATCTCCCCAGCTCTGATCTAACTAGATCATGACTTTGGAGTAGGCATAGAAGAGCACCCAAGGGGCTGGTAGACCCCAGACTGAGGGGAAAAAGAATCTTGGGCTGTTCCTTATCTGCCAGGATGGAGGTGGGAAGAGAGAAGTATAACCTGCTTTTTTCATTTGATGCTGAATCACACACTAAAGAACAATTGCTCTTGCTTTGAACAGCTTGATGGCAAAGGAAATAATGCTGAGGCTTCAGGGTGTATGCTGTATTTTCTGGCACAAGTACTGCCCTTAAGTCAAGCGGGATACAATGGAAAGGAAAGAAGAACTAATCCCTTGGGAAGTTTGCTACTTGCCCAGGATCCACGTCTGTCTTCTCTGTTCATTCATCTCCACTCAACAGCATGGTCTTCAAGCTCCTTTTATTCTGTTGCCTACTGACTTAAAAGCAGGCTTAAATACACAGACTTTGAAGGAAAGCATAAGATGTCCTGAGTGTTCCCCCTGCCCCAAACAGGCCTTAAAGCAAATCATTATATTACTACATAATTAGCCTTATTACTATTATGCCAAACAGAGCAAGACATAAATAAATAAAAATAATTCATCTCGGAAACTCATGTTTGCAGAAGGTTATCAGCTGTGATAACATCCCCCTGAATGCAGGAACACTTAAAAAAACTTAGGGAACATTTCAACAAACTAACACACTGATGTTACAGTTTCTTAGTTGTCCTAGCTCTTAAGAACTTGAACGTGTACTTCCCAGTGCATGTAAAACTTTCCATCTTTTCAGCCATAACACCTAAAGAAGATGCATATAACAAATCCAGAGATCCAGGTTGTGTGCATCTATTGAAAAGCTGCACCCAAATCATCATTTTGTGAGTATCAGTGTTACCCTACCCGATGATCAGGAAAAAACACAGAACAACAGATGCACCTCTTTATTTATTTATTTATTTATTTTTAAATTACAGGTCAATTTTGACCGTAAAAAAAGTCAATTTTTCAACAGGTTGAATGTCATTCAGTGCAAGAGATAGTTCATCTCTGCAAGCAGACTGAGCTGGCCTGTCATCTCAGAGAGGGTAAAGGAGTTATTTTGTAATCAAATTATATTTTTAAAGCATACACCAGGCAGTGGAAGAGAGACTCCTGAACCAGTTTTGACACTTCCTGGCAAAAGAAACAAATACTATAGACATGAGAAAGAATAAGTTCAAACTGGATTTTCAAAAGTGCTCAACATTGGTCCAACCTATGTTTTGACACACAGACCTTACTATATAGGCAGTAACAACAACCACGTTTTTGTACTATGTTTCTGGAGCTACATAATTGTGCTGCAACAATGTACACTAAGTATTTGACGTGGCAATAAACCAACACATATTTACAATATATGTGTGGGAAAGTTTTTAATTTCTTTAAGTAAAAGAGGAACAGCTCTCTGGTAGCGAATAACAAACGGCAAATCCTTGTTCCCGACATAGACGCCTGTTGCAGTAACTTCACAAAGGGGAAGCTGTAATTCAAGCACATTTGTAATTGCTATTCCTTTTGAAATTTTTATTGAAATATGAGACCCAGGTATAAAATGAGACCAAGACAACCTAAGAGTTAAACGTTATTCAAGTCTCTCAATGTTGGAACTATGAGTGAAATTAATGTGCCACTCAAGAAGCAATGGATTATATTAACCAAACAAACATTATTTCACCTGATGAATGTTTAATTTTCTTTTCTTTCATAAGCTACCTAGGCAAAGTATAGCATCCTGAGATCTTTGAAGATAATTCAGTATCAGCACATTCTTCTGCTGTAACACAATTGACAGGAAAGGAATTTTAACTTCTCTAATGCTTGAAGAAGACCTTGTCTGCCTCCTTGGGCTGTGAAATCTTAACCAGACAGCCTTAACAGAAAAGAGGTGTCACATCATCTATAATATTGCATGGTAGGTTAGATGACTTTTGAGCATCCTAGAGAGAGAAAAAGGTATAAACCTTTAAGTAGGACACCACATTTTTTGCAGCACATAATGAATTTTAAGAGCCAAGAAGCGTTCTGCAGACAGTGACTGAGTAGGCCTTCCAGGATAGTCTTTCCTCACATGAAATCACATGGGTTATGGCTTTCCCTGGCTGCCACAAACAACAGAAAAATTAACATGATGGAAAAGGCTGTTTGTCCTTACAGCTGTAGGAACAACAGAATCAAACACCATTATTTTACACCATTTAGTCACCCTGAATGATTCCCATCAATCTCCCTTCAAAATTGTCCATCTGCATCTGGGGAGCAGTGTGTATATAGAGGCCTCCTCATAAAGGCAGCACAACAGCAAGAAAATGCCTTTAAGTTTCATGAAGCAGTCATGGGCATTTATTAGAGTTAGTTTTCAAGACCTGTACCCTTCAGTTCCCTAAGCTAGTTTGTTTTAGCAACAGATGCTAGAAATTCTAACAACCAGAAAAAGTGAACATGTCCCAGGAAAACTGAAATTTCCTGTGAAAGGACACAGGACTACTAATGTCAGTGATAGGTCCAGCTGTCAAACTGTTCCCTGGACAAAGGATTGTACAATGCCAGGTGCGTTGTGAGTGTACCACAGAAGTCAGAAGCAACAGCAGGTACCTCACTGTTACAAAAACACTGTAGTTGAAAGACCGCTGCAGTGACTGACCCAGACAGTAATAACTCACAGCAGAACATGATGGACCATCAGTATTTTCCACCCGTAACTCCTTCATGTCTCACCATGCAGTGCTCTCTCCTTAAATCATGTACTGCTCTTCAGGAACAGGAGCCACACATTTATGCAGAACCGTAAGTCTCACCTCCCTGTGTAACAAGCCTGCTGCCCTTTTTTTTTGCCTTCTTTAAGCAGCTAAGTCACTCTACCAAAAAAATCCCCAGGTCTCTGCATTCTTCTCTTATACTTCTAAAATCTACATGCAACTGCAACTTTAATGAATTAAGTATTTATTTTCAGCACCCAATCAAGTAAAAGGAGTAGCTACCAACACATTGTCTTGTTTGGAGCAGCAAGCATCATCCTTCCCTCACATTAACTCTCAACAAGATTTCATGGGGAAGTATTTCAAGAAAGTTCTCAGAGCTACAAGCTAGCTTTCAGGTGAACTAACATTTTGGTACATAGGAAAGACTGTTTAGGAAACATATGAGAAAGATCCCCAGCAACAGAACATGGTGATGACTCAGCTAGGATTTAAATTTTTTTAGAATCATAAAACCATTTAGGTTGGAAAAGACCTTTAAGATCATCGAGTCCAACCATCAACCCAGGACTGCCAAGTCCACCACTAAACCATGTCCCTAAACACCACATCTACACGTCTTTTTAAACACCTCCAGGGATGGTGATTCTACCACCTCTCTGGGCAGCCTGTTCTGACGCTTGACCACCCTTTCAGTCAAGAAACTTTTCCTGGTATCCAATCTAAACCTCCCCTGGCACAACTTGAGGTCGTTTCTTCTTGTCCTGTCACTTTTTTCCTGTGAGAACAGACCTACCCCCACCTGCCTACGACCTCCTGTCAGGCAGTCGCAGAGAGCAGTAGGGTCCCCCCCAGCCTCCTTTTCTCCAGGCTAAACACCCCGGCTCCCTCAGCCGCCCCTCACAACACTTGTGCCCCAGCCCCTTCCCCAGCCTCGCTGCCCGTCTCTGGACACGCTCCAGCCCCTCAGTGTCCCTCCTGCAGCGAGGGGCCCAAACCTGAACACAGGATTCCAGGGGCGGCCTCACCAGTGCCCAGTGCAGGGGAAAGATCACTTCCCTAGTCCTGCTGGCCATGCTATCTCCAATACAAGCCCAGATGCTGTTGGCCCTCTTGGCCACCTGGGCACGGTGCTGGCTCATTGTGTTCAGCCATGCATCAACCGGCACCCCCAGGTCCTTTTCCTCCAGGCAGCTTTCCAGCCACTCCTTCCCCCAGCCTGTAGCATTGTGTGGGGTTGTTGTGACTCAAGAACAGGACCTGGCACTGAGCCTTCTTGAATCTCATACAATTGGCCTTGGCCCATCAATCCAGCCTGTCCAGATTCCTTTGCAGAGCCTTCCTGCCCTCAAGCAGATCCAACACTCCCCCCTGACTTGGCGTTGTCTACAAACTTACTGCAGGTGTACTCAATCCTTTTGTCCAGACCATCAATAAAGACATTAAGCAGGACTGGCCCCAGTACTGAGCCCTAGGGAACACCACTTGTGACCAGCCACCAGCTGGATGTAACTCCACCACAGTTTTTTGGGCTTGGCCATGCAGCCAGCTTTTAAGTCAGCTAAAAGTGCACCCATCCAAGCCACAAGCAGCCAGTTTCTCCAGGAGAATGCTGTGGGGAACGGTGTCAAAGGCTTTAGTAAGGTCCAGGTAGACAACATCCACAGCCCTTTCCTCATCCATTAGGTGGGTCGTCTTGTTGTAGAAGGAGATCAGGTTAGTCAGCCAGACCTACCTTTCATAAACCCCTGCTGGCTGGGCCTGATCCCCCAGTTGTCCTGTGATGGCACTCAGGATGACCTGCTCCATAACCTTCCCCAGCACCAAGGCCAGGCTGGCTGACAGGCCTGTACTTCCCTGGATCCTCCTTCCTGCCCTTCCTGTAGATGGCTGTCACATTGGCTAACCACCAGTTTTCTGGGACCTCCCTGGTTAGCCAGGACTATGACGGAAAGCAGCCTGGCAAAGCTCCTCCGCTGGCTCCCTCAGTACCCTCAAGTGGATCCCACAGACTTGTGCGTGTCTAAGTGGAGCGGCAGGTCAAGAATTGTTTCTTCCTGGGCTGTGGGAACTTCACTGTGCTCCCCATCCCTGTCTCCCAGCTCAAGGGGCTGAGTACCCATAGGGTAACTGGTCTTGCTACTGAAGACTGAAGCAAAGAAGGCATTAAGTACCTCGTCCTTTCCTACATCCTTTGCCACTGTGTTTCCCCCCTGCTCCCTCCAATAAAGGGTACATATTCTCCTTGGCCCTCCTTTTGTTTCTAATACATTTGTAAAAACATTTTTATTATGTTTTATGGCAGTGGCCAGCCTGAGTCCTAGCTGGGCTTTCGCTTCTCTAATTTTCTCCCTGCAGAACCTCGTGACATCCTTATAGTCCTCCAGAGTTGCCTGCCCCTTCTTCCAAAGGTGGTAAACTCTAAGTATAATACACCAAAGCAGAATTATGTATCTTTTTAGCAACATAAATTATTTTTACAATAAAGCTTTATTCCAGGGTTCAAACATCAGAAGAACAGGTCCAGTTATCACCCTTAGAATTTCTAGAGAGTAGCAAATTCTGTGGTCGCTTGTTTGTCAGATTCTGCCTGTATTCTTAACTCTAATGAACAAACTGCTTAACTTGTACACGAACTGGGAGAAAACTTTGAACTTGCTACTCCGCCCAATGTCATTTTTCAGTAAGTAACACTTAAAGACCCAAACATTACTATCGAGTAAGGAAGGAGATCAAGCCAAACTTGACTAGTAAGTGGTTACTGTCAGTGCAACACAGGGCTGGTAAAAACCCATAAATCAGTAAACAGGGCTTGGTTAATAATTTAAGCCCAGTCAGCTTCTCTGCTGGTGATTGAGACTCTCTATTTATTCAGTCCTGCAGGCCCTTATGTTTCAGTTTAGCTTGTGAGAATCATCACCTGTAAGGGTGGACACACAATGCTTATGCAAAGTTACAGTACCAATGCTGCTCATATGAGGAGCACTGAAACAGTGAAGAAAAAGTCCAACTTTGACCTTATAATCAGATTTATGCAGGCAGACTCTGGCTGCAGCACGCTGCCATATGAAAGCAGTGCTTTGAAAACCCTTGCTACAGCTTACTGTTTATCTCTTTCACCTGTCTTTTCACCCTTCCTCCCAGTTCCTCTCAAATGAACAATTTGATAACTGTTTTAATAAACACCTGCTGGAGACAGATGACCCCTACTTCCATTAGAAATTAATTTGTTCAGCACAAGCAGGCTACCTGTGTATCTTGTACATTCTTGCTGTACAACATATCTAAGCCATGACTCTTCTTATCCATCCACACAGCTGAATCTGATTCTCATCTCGATTACCACATCCTTCTCTTTGGCCTTGACAGATGCAATCTTGCCTGTCTTATTTCATTCAAAATACTACTGGCAAAGATGATTTCTCTTAGCTCATTCTTTTGACCAGCCCATCTCCCTTCTTCTAGTTTTCAAATAGCAGCTGTTTCTCTACTACAAACTCAGCTCATTTGGTTTGGTTTCTAAGGCTTCCCAATCCTCTTCCTCCCTCATCTTCTTCTGTCCTACAGATATGCTCCATTCTGATCACACCGTGATGCAAGCTTGCATGCCTAATCGTTACATTCCCGAGCTTTCTGCCATGTTTTCCCCCAGTGATTAGGAGATCCCTAAAGATAGCTGCAATGTATTGGCAATATTGCCCTATTATCTTTCTCCACAATTCCCGTCAGAACCCCGTTTCCCCTGATGCCCTAAAGAAAAGATTTGACAATAGTCAGACTGTCAGTGTGTTGAAAATACTGCGTGGCATATTGCCAACATTATCCCGCTGTTTCCTCACATCTCCTCCTCTTTTTAGTTTGTCTTAATTGCAGCCTCTTTGGAGCAGCGATTGTTTTGTTCTGTATTTGTACAGCATCATAGCGAAATCCCCATCTGCAGCTAAGGATCAGGTACACAACATAAATATAAACAATAACAAAACCAAAGAGGTTCACAGTTTCTTTGAGAAAATACTGCAGGGCAGAGTCTGAAGAGCTGCCAGTAAGCTCGAGTCGTATTTGTAAGGAGGACTACATTTATGTAAATTTTGCTGGCACACTTTCTCATTTCAAAAGGACGTCATAATATTTCTAAGTACCGTTTCTGGCAAAGCATTATTTAAAAATATATTTTGGCAGAAACCAAAAATATTTCAGAGTTAAAAAGTTACAAAAAAGCATTTTGCTAGGGCTGTTGGCACAGCTGTAAACAGGATCCTCAAATTACTGCACTCTAGATTAAATCCAGAGGTAAGTTTTACTATGATAGCAACTATGGTGCAGGGAAACTCGGCATTACAAACCCTTTTTTCCTCCCCTGTGTCTCATGAGTTCAAGTATTTGAGGTAAGCATCTCACCTGCCCATCTGCACAGCTTTTCTTTATTCTTAGTTTCACATGAATGAATTTAATACACCCAGTTACACAACCCAGTCCAGCTCTCCCCAAAAAGCACATCTCCCTTTCATTTTATACAGCCTGGTTCTCTAGAGTTTCTGGTGATTGAGAAGGTTTACACACTTGGTATAACCTGACTACAGTTGCCCTGTAGTCAAAACAGCTTGATCTGGATTAAATTTTACTCCACTAAATGTCATCCTTTTACATGGAGTGGTACGCTATAAGTGACTTTCCTCCATCTTTGGTACTTACCTCATCCAAATATCCAGAAGCATGTGGCTTTGCTAAGGTAAAGCCATAAAATTCATCTAATCTCTCCTCATAAATAATATTTCTTCTGAGGATGTGTTTCATAATGGATTTAGTACTGACTAGGACACAGGAAACTCATGATAAGTTCCCAGTTCTGCTGCCAGACTTCAACTGGAGGCATTCACTATATCCCTTTCTGTTAAATGGGGATCAGAGTATCAGCTTGTTTTGTAAAGTACCTCGTACCAAATTATGAAATCTGAGTAAAACCAACAGAGTTTGAGGTATGTGAGATCATCAGAAATATCCATACAGCTTCTCTTTTTTGTGATTTAGCTATCCAGTTTGGGCACATTTAGAAATACACTAAAATAAAAGATACAGATAAAACATCCAAACTTGTGTTTAAAAATTCACACTGAATTTGCTTCTCATTATTATTTCCACAATTCCATTCAAAAGCCCACTCTGGAAAGGAGCTCTGTTGTACAAAGAGAATTAATGATTGTCTCTTGACTACGTATGCTCAGAAGAAGCATGATGAATGACTACCCCTTCTTGCATGTTTCCAATGTTCTTTGAAGTTCATGCAAGTTTTTAATATTGCCAGTGTTCTTTATTCATCAGTTTTATCTTTTGCTACAGGAAGAAACCAGCCAGCTACTAAGCATGTCCCTTTGTCCATGACTTCACATCTTATCTAAGGTATATTAGTTCAGGAATCAATTCAAAGACAACTGAAACATTTCTCAATAAGCTTTGAGAGACCTACACATCAAATGTCTCCCATCACAGAAACTGTGCCAAAGTTTTGTAAACCCACGAATTCTTTTCATATCCCTTGCTACCTTCAGCATTCTTCTTTCTTTTCTTATATGAAATTCTGTATGGCTTTCCAAGGCATACCGTCACTGTTCTCCCTATCTCTCACCAGTCTTCCCTTGCCATTGTCTGTTTTCACACAACAGAAAACAAGCAGAAGTATCCAGTATTCTTCAGACTGCCTTTCTCTTACTGAACTACTGCGCTGCATTAGAAAAGCTGGTTCTTTAACCTAAACGGGCAGGTTACTGAGCTCAGTTCTAAACCCCACCCTTATCAGACATAATTAACTTTATCATACTACTGTTTTTCCAGAAAAGGAAGAAAATTGTAAAAAGTACCCTTTTAATTATACTGTCTAAAATTACTTCAGACTCCAAATATCACTCCAATTATTTCTAAAAGATAAGTCGTATTGCCACGTTACACACAATAACTAGCTAGTGAATCTCCATACAGTGTAACTGTCTGCATACAGAGAAGAAACTCCATGCTCTCCCAAAAGAGGTCACAGGAAAACTGTGTTAAAATCATGGCATTTAAGAGATTCGTGCATTATTTATCCCCATATTTAACAAACGGTCACATGCTTGAGCTACTGGAAAATAACTGCAAGATTGCCTCAAGCCTGCACCACCGTGCAGTCCTGTGCATAGGGATCCGATATGACCAAACAGTGATACCCCTTGCACAGCTGTAACAATCTTAAAATGGGTATGGCTATAAAGGCAATGAGTTGTGGGATACTGAATGTTTAGCCTCAATATAAACAGAGAGGCAGAAAGAGGAAGAAAGTGAGCGTGTACATCTCCACTGATGTTACTCGCTATAGTGCACTAGCGTCACTGAGTAAATGATAGCAGCTTTACACAGAAGCTCAGCTTTTTGTGTCCTACCATCTTAGTTGCTATGCTTCTTGCTTTGCTACCAGAAGAGCTTGAATTCCTATAGTTTATTCATCTGTCCCAAGGCCTAACTTTTCAAATCTGTGCACAGGTGACAACTGCATTGCTTACTTGAGCCTCACCACCCAAAACTGATTTAAATTAGGGATGTGTGTTGTGGATATTAGATTCACAGCATTAAAGTGCTAAGATTAGGAATGAACAACAACAAAAAGCAGAAGTACAAATGCTGAGCTTTGACTTCCTTGCTCTGCGTGTGTAAGAATTCGTTGCTGAATTTTATTTCTCTGACACTCCTAGAATCAAGCAAACATTCTCTTCAAAACTAGGCGCTTTTATAGATGTAGTTCCACTGTCTATTCTACTCAGAAATACATTCTGTAAAAAAAAAAAAAAATAATAATAACAGTTACAAAAACTTTACATAAATGTTGGGTATATTCAGCAGAATTAAATGCAACTGAACTATCCTTGGACTTTCCGAATTAGTCTGTAGTAACTACATGCGTTCCTGGTACACCACAGCTATGCTGCAGAATGTTTTAAGTTTAACTCACCTTTGTGAGCTGCTCTGTGAGCTTATGAAAATACTCATTGCCTCATCCATAATTTAAAATCAATGACACTGTATCAGGCAATGATTTAGTAAAATGTATTTCTCCATTAGCTGCTGGTAATTGGAAGCTGACCATGCTCTCTGCTGACCCAAGCAACAACTGTCACAGCAACTTCAATTAAAAAATAAAGTCTTTCAATGAGACCTCTTTTTCAAACAACAGAAAGAACACTTCCCGTTAAAAAAAAAGAAAACACTGCCCTCCTTTGGATCACACATCAATGCTCTTCTTCAGTTTAGAATGCAGCAGGAAGATCTCTTCTGGAGGAATGTAGGAGCCTGGCATGGCATCATTTAGCAGATTCCTGTGTAAGGTCCATCTTGAAAGAGACCTTGCAAACCACAGGCCATATTTTGTTCTAAAATACCAGAGTACAACTGTACTGTAATTTAAAGCAAAAAGTGGGAGAGCTTGCTGGTTTGCTTTTATAGGGGACTGAGAGCTATTTTAATATTTTTTACAAAGTTGCAGACATACCTGGAGAGAAAATTAAGTGGCACAGGAAAACAGAATTTTTGCCTGCTGTATGTAGATGTTGACGGAAGCTAGATAAACCATAATTAACCAAATTAGAAATCAGAGCAATTATCAGTGATCAAAATTTAGAAAAAAATAATCATGGTTTAAAATCTTATCTAAATGATAAAACCCTGAAAAACCATGCATCTCATGCTACGTTTTCTGTGGGCCTGGGAGTATTTATTAAATTTAACACTTTATGCAGTAGCCCCTGGAACCAGCCCCCACCGAAATGACAACGGCACACTTCTAGACACTTATTTAGGGACATTACAAAATGGCTTGGCAACGCCTCCCCTACTTTCAATAGAGAGGATAATTTGCATACAAAGCAATGGATTTTAGCAAACCTGTAGGTAGCACTCTCAGCTAATCAAAAAAAATAGCTGTAGAGATCTGGTTTCCATACACGTGCAAAGTAAACAACACACAGAGCATGAATAGTTAGCATTAATGAATGTCAAACTCATCACTGAAGACTGGTTGTTGATTCAGAACACTGCTGGAGTGTGGAACTACCACTCCACTGGGAACTAATACAAGGAAAGGGTCTGAAATCTACTGGGAAAGTCAAAGATGAAGGGGACCTTCTGTGCAAAGAGTATTAAGAAAAAATGTTTCTTTTTCCTGTTGTAAGGCAAATACACCCTCTGACAGTTTTATTAAGGATAAAGTACTTTAAGAGTCACATCCTAAGAGTTTATTTAGGTGGTTTTTTTTCTTTTGTTTGGTTGTGTGGGTGGGTTTGTTTTGGTTTGGTTTTTTCAGCCACAGTTCTTCCTCAGAGTTGTCAAAATTAAAACTGAGTAGGCATCTTAGGATCTGGCTCTTCATACACTAGCTCAATCTACAGAACTAATAGGCCTTTTTTACAAAGAAACCATGGAGCTTAGAAAGCTGTTTATCCATTAATTTCATGTACATGCAGACTCAATCTTCACTTTGTCAGAAATTTTTCCACTGGATGCCACCTCTGAAGTTATTGCATTCCCAAAGGGCAAAACTCATGATAATGTAATTATAAAACAATTCTTCATTTTCCACTATGAAGGCATTATTTCATATTAAGCTGTTCAGTATAATTTTCCTAAAAATAAGACCAGATTTCCCACTCATCCCTCCCCTGTGGAGCAGCTACTAGACTCTTGCTTTATATTTATGATCAAAGAGTAGGGAGCTGTGAACCACAGCACAGAGGTAAGATACTGCCCATCAAATAATAGTAATTTGCCCCTGTGGGAGGCAACCTACTATACTGGGTCTGCCAGAACTCAGCAGGAGTCAGGACTTGCACAAAGTGGCTTCCGACAGAAATAGGTTCAAGTAAAGAGGGCTGAGAAGGCAAGAAAAGGTAAAGGTACACAGGAAAAGGGATGGAGCAGGAGAAGGGCTGGAAGCATGAAGCTGGGATACTGAGAAGAAAAGCGTGTATCAGAATGAAGCAAGGAGAGGAGAAAAAGACAGATGTCACAGCTTTGCCTTAGTCTACAGAAATATTCTTCCCTAAGACACATAAAACTAGGGGTGTTCAGGGCTGCCTTGTATTTGGGTAGGTACAAAGCCTCTGTGATTAATCCTGTGAAACTGCATTAAAGGTCAGATTCCCTTCGGTGGCTAAAACTGCATCTCAAGTGAAACAGAGGAGACCCGAGACCATGGGAAGCTAACAGATGTGTTACTGCCATTGTCCCTGGCTTTTCATTATGACAGAACAGCTTCCAGGTCCACCCCATGTTACACAGAAACTTCAACAGAGACATAGACAGAAGACTTCTTGCTGCTGCTTCACTTGGTCCCTTTTTTGGCCCATGCGAGCTAATTCCACCACTAGACTTGCAACATCTGAGAGCAACTTCTCTGCTACTTGGCTTTTAGTGAATTTTTTGATAACAGACATTCACATACAATATGTACTGTTACTGTTGCACAGACCTTGCAGCTGGTTCTCACTAAATGAGATATTGTTACAACTGTTACAATTTTATCCTGGACTGTGTTAACATAATGGTGTATTTCTTCCAGCCTCAACTCTTGAGCTGATATACTTTGATAACATCTTAGCTTTGATGCACTATTTAATAAATAAATAAATAAATAGAAATTTACTTGGGCCTGAAGGGGTGTTAGAAGCATTAATGCTCATGATTAAAGAAAGCCAAGACTAATAAAACAATCCCAATATGTATTTGTTTTTTGAGACTGAACCATTTACAAAGTAGCACTTTTGAGTCTCTGGGTTTGGCTTTACTATCACAGCTTCATTCTTTCCTTCTTAAATAGTTTACTTGGCTTGGAAATTGAAATTCGAGTTTGTTTACTACACTTACCTGTTTTCTTTGCCCCCCCCTTCTGCTTTCAGGTTTCCCAACTGGAAACCTTCACTCCAGCGGGATGCAACTGCCACCCTGGTAAGTTGGCAATGGAAACCACTCAAACACAAATATAAGAGATAATACCTTGTAACAACCACTCGCACAGTCTCAAACTTTTTTTTTTAAACTCCTAAATAAAAACCCACCTTGATAAAGCATTTTTATGAAGTGACATATGGGAATAAAGTAAGTGTTCCACCATTTAAGTGTTGTGACTCCAGGAATTAGATTCAAAGTAACAGAATTTTTTCTTAATACATTCAGATTCTTCACATTTGTGTTCAGCTTCAGCCCCAGCTCACAGGTATCGTTCTTTTAAACTTTCATTCCTTGTCACAAGTCTTGCATTTTAAAAATAATAAAACAAGAAAAATATTATTAGATAATTTCAGACTTTTTTTAAGGAAACACCAACTATTGTTAAGACTCATGATAAAACTAAGAACTGGGCACAATTCCATTAAAGTCATTGGGAAATAGCCCATTTTATAGGGGTAAAAATGTGTTCCAAGATCCCTTCCTCCAAAAACTGTTTTAACATACATGAGGACTCTCTCAACTGAGATTTCTCTGATATTGTATTATTACAAGCAAAATTGATCATCAAGTCCATTAAAAGCATTAGACACCTTAAATAATTCATTTCTCCAGACTAGCCTTGGCCACAGATACCATTGGCAATAACCTTCCAGGAGACTCGTACTAAAGAAAAGCCAGCGTAACTGCAGCTTAAATAGGCAACGTCCAAGAATAAGCAAGACACAAATGACTGAGCAAATGTGTCACATGATTACGTTCCACTGGGGATTTCTCAGAATTCTAGAAACCAAGTATGTGACAACAGGCAATGTGAGATCTTCAAACGGAGCACCTGTATGCAAATGATAGTAATATTCATTAAAGTATGGGACATTGAAAAATATGTATTATAGACTTTGTCCTTCTCATTGTCAGCCTTTTCCAATCTGACTGCTGACTGACCGACACCTTATTCTGCAGGGTGCTCCACTGGCCACTCAGCAGGCAAAGTGCAGCAGCCTGTTTAGGTGCTTTGGCAAGTGTTTCAGATACGTGACAGACCACGAGGCAGGCAGCAGCAGAGAAAGTGACAAATGCCAAATTTGTTTTTGCTAATAAATCGCCAGGGTTTTGGAATTCTGCCTGGTACTCTGGACCCAGTCTTCTTCACCAGTGGCACATTACAGAGCTATGAACAAGTTAAAATACTCTGTAAAGAAAGTCCCTTGGTATACAAAGTATGCAAGACCAGCATATGCAGTTCCGCACGACCCTCTCTTTCAAAGCCTGTGGCAACAGCAGGCATCCCAGTCAGAATACTTGCAATGAAGCTGATGAAGCCCAAGGTAGGCAGAATTAGGCCCTGAAGAGATCACATTTGTTTTTTCAAAAAAGGTTTGAAATGGCAAAACACTTTAAAACATCTCCCCTATTTTCCTCTTTGTTAAGTGCTAAGATTCAGAGAAGATACAGAAAAGCCAGTGGGCTGACATACTGTCAAGACTGCGTACCAGTATCTGCGTCACCGCTGTAGCACAGGGCTCATGAAAGCCAAACTCTGCTCCTGAAGCTAGCAGTTAACTCTGAAGGCAGCACTGAAATCTCTGTTGCTACAGCTAGACTGCTTAAGTATGCAAACTAGCTATCTCGGCACCTGAACTGTTTTGCAGGAAGTTTCT
The DNA here is from genome assembly GCF_017639655.2 of Falco naumanni. Lineage (NCBI taxonomy): Eukaryota > Metazoa > Chordata > Aves > Falconiformes > Falconidae > Falco > Falco naumanni. The sequence goes on from NC_054054.1 coordinate 12,444,917, forward strand.
ATGGTTGCATTGAGATCCACCCGGCTTTGCAAAACAGAGTAAAATCTGTTAGTATTGTATGAATTTAATTGTTCATTAATCAACAAATTTTGATGGGATTAAATCCCACCTCACACACCCCCCACCCCCCACCCTCCACTTAATGGTAGTTTTCATGACTACACATTTTAAATCTTAAATGTTTTGCATTTAACTGCACTGTGGAACAGAAGAAACATGCAAGTTAGCTGGTTACAGACCAGGAGGGCTCTAGGAAGGACTGAAAAGAAGGAAAAGTTCCTATGTTCTGACTGGTCACACTCACTTTAGAAGGATGCTAGTGGTCAGACACATTAGAGAACACTGTCAAAAGCATAAGGAACACATACCCTGGAATAGTGTATGCACTGCCTGCCTCTCTGCATCTCTGTATTACAAACAAGTGGAGGAAACATTTCGTGTGACTATAGAGTGATGAAAGAAAAAACACGGAGTCTTAGCTTGTTGGAGAGTACCAGTATAGAAATGGCCAACCAATAATTTCCTAGTATCTTTAACGAACACAATGAAAAATTACTAGACATGTAGAAATTATTTGAGCCAACACTGTTCCTGAATTGCTGCCATCTCTAGAATTATAGATCAATAGAGTGAAGCAGAACGGGCTTTCATTCAAAGGGAAAAGCAGATTGATCATTCCAAAGTCCAGTGGACAGTCCTGTTCTGCTGCACACTGCACATGCCAAGTCACCTAGTCAAGAATTATGAGACAATGACGTATCAGATGAAAGAGAAAGGAATGGGAAATGGAAGAGGACACACTAGTAAAATATAGATAGGCTCGCTCATTGCCCAGTCAGGGTTTTTACTGGAACCATAATCAAAATAAACTTTAAGAAGTATTTGAAGTACTCTGAAGCAGTAGGGGGGGTTTATTTTATTTTTTTTTAATTTAGCGGGCAAATGTTCTCCAAGTCTAGGCAGATGCACAAATCTGGAATCTGAGAGCAGAATGGACAAGTGTGAAGGAAAGTGTGTCTATTTTAAGACATACATACCAGATGTTATGAACAAGTCACTCATTTTCAGACTGCTTATCCAAATTTGAAAAAAAAAATACTAATGCAGAAGAGAACATGCTTGCATTTATGAAAATTAAATGCAATAAATAAGTGGATATAAATGCAAGTGGGCAGTTGTGGAGGGTTTCCAGGTGGCCAATTTTGGATGTAGCTTCAGAAGCAGCATTTGCAAATAATGATGCTCATTTGAGTAACATGCCTTTGAAGAGTATCTCAAAATACGCAAGACCATCTCAGCCACAACATGGTTTGTAAGTATCTTACACTGCTAAGTGATGAGTGAGGAAGGAAGCAGGGAGAAGAGAATATACACCTAGGAGACTTACTGACAAGTATAAATATACCTCAGTTTACAGGTTAAATCTGCAAATGACACATTTAATAAGCTTCTGTCACCACCCTAGTAAACTGCTGTTCTGCAAGTAGGTTACTGTCATACAGTGTCAGTCAGACTAGCTTTGAACATCCTGTGAATTTACTAGTACGATTACTGCTTTATTAGCATGCACTAAACACGTGCCACAGTTCCTTTCTGTCAAAGTCCATTAAAACAGAAATACACTGGCAGCTGTCATTTCCTAACAAGGCACATATTTTTTAAAATGCTGTGTCTTATATACAGTGTGAAAATGGTACACTGAATGCATTTTTACAATGTTTGTGTAAGAAAAATAATTCCAAACACTTTGTCTGCTAGAAAGTATCGGCAAATTTATACAAATGTGTATTACCCAATTGTACAGTCAGAGCTGGATTCTACTCTTTACTCAAACCTTACTGTCTTACTTGAATACAAACCAAAAGGAATATTTTTGGTTTTGCTTTTAAATGTGCTGACTAAAAGCAGGAGGATACAGTAACTCCTAAGAACGTAAACCATAGTTTTCCTATTTCAGAATCCTTTAGTCGTTTACTTAATATACTGTGTTGCTTACACCATATACATCCACATTTGCAAACCTTGTCTTCAAATTGGACTCTTGATCAAACCACTGTATAACAAAAGCAGATGAATGCACTGAGATTGTATGGTGCAACCTGATGGAAGATCAGCCATCACACCTGTGTTGCAACAAGGATTTAACCCACCCAGAGTACTCTGACTGTCCCAGTATTCTCTGAAATCAGCAGAAACCTTCTTTTACTTGAGTGTTTTTCTGACTTAAAAAAAAAATCTTTCCTATTATTGATACTTAGAAAGTATCAGAGCAACAGCAGGCATCTCTACACAATTACACTCTTCGAACAAGGAGTCAGTGAGGTTTTGCCGAGTGATGCAGACAGCAAAAGTTTCTCTCAACTGATCAACCTCCTATCTCTGACCCCACTCTTCCCTCTTGCCTTCCCAAGCTAGAAAAATATTTGAAGTACAGCCACTGAAAAGTGTTTCCAAAAGGCACTGCAGCCATGGACTTCCAGGGATAACAAATTAGCAGTGTAACAGGAAACAAGGGAAGCAGGTGAAAAGGGCTGTTGAACTTTTGATGTTGTAGCTCAGTTCATAAGTGCAAGGCTGAACCCTAAGAAAAAAAAAAGAAAAGGAAAAAAAAAAGAAAAATAAAAAAGAAAAAAGTGGTATTGAAGTCTGCCTAAACCACACTATAAGCACTGTTCCACTCTTAATGTAAGGAGGAATCACAGCACATGCTGTGGTTTAGCTCAAATGTTCCATACATCTGTACTTAACTCTGAGCCAACTTCCTATTCAGGTCACTATTAAATCATTTTAATTAGGAAATAGTTACATGGTACTTACAGTAATAAAAATATGGACCTACTACCAGGCAGGTTTAGCTACGGTGTTTTAAATCTAAGGATCTAACCCCCCCTGTAATTCTGTACTTGACACAAAGTTGCTTTACCCGCTACAAAATCCTGGGCCTTGAGAATGATTTCAGTACCAAACCTGAAGACATTCTTGGGTATTCATCTGCTGCTTTCACGACCATCGCATCCAGACAGTGGTATGTTAATGTGCTTGTTATCAATATGCATCAAAACTGGGCTAGCACATGGCTACATCAACTGACGTTGTTGCTGACATTGTTGTCAAACAAAAGGCTCACAGGAGTGGCTGTAGGAGAGGCTGTCCCCATACTTCCCCTCCCCTCAACCCCCCTCATAGTTTATGCCACCTATTTCAAAAGTCAGCCTGACAGCTGCTAAGTACTCCACAACCTCTGTTCAACTTAGTAATGAAACCCTCAGAAAGATGAACTGGTGTGTTATAACCAAATTAACTTTTACATTAATGTCCATTACTCCGGTGAAAATAATTCACACATGGCAATAGCTACACTCACTGTACTCTGACAGTTAGTTCCATTACACCGCTTTCTTTTAAGCTGGTCAGAGTTCCTCTGCTGTGGTTCTTTTGTGTTCTTCCTTATAAAAGAAACATAGGACAGCAAGAAATGGGTACTTGGACTTTACATTTACGTGGCATCTCCTATGCACAAACTTTTATTTCACTAATAAAATATCAGGCTACCACCAAAGAAAATGCTTCTCACCACAGCACACAAAACCAAGCAAGCTACAGATATAACTCTATAATGCCTTTAAAATTGTAGAACACAGATGTATGGTTGAACATGAAGAGTCTTTTGGGGAATAAAGAAACAAGATCACATCTGTAGATCCTCTCAGTTAAACCCCCTCACTCTTGCTGTTGGTAAATGAGTCTATTTCCATGAACAAGCTGTGTAGGTCTCCTCCAAACCTCTGATTCCTAGGTCCTCACAAAAAGCAAAGGCTGTCTGTAAAACAGTGTAGCTCCAGAGTCCTGCGTTGGTCTTTGCTTATAGAATCATAGAATCATTTAGGTTGGAAAAGATCTTTAAGATCATCAAGTCCAATCGCCAACCCAGGACTACCAAGTCCACCACTAAACCATGTCCCCAAGCATCACGTCTAAGCGTTTGGTTTTTTTTTTTTTAAACGCCTCCAGGGATGGTGATTCCACTACCTCCTTGGGCAGCCTGTTCCAGTGCTTAACCACCCTCTCAGTCAAGGTATTTTTCCTAACATCCAGTCTAAACCTCCCCTGCACATACACATGCACCCAAACACGTATATCTATACTTTCCACGCTGTCCTTCGGAAGTAGAGGCCCCGACTGAGGAAACAAGCAAGCAAACTGTCCAAAGGCCTCTTTCAAAGAGAGCTTTAACGAGGTCTGAAACACTTGCAGAGCAGCCTTATTTTTGACCCCTGACTCTGTAGGGCAGTAAGAGTAACTCCTTGGGTAACCCGCTCTTCGGTACCACTTGAACGGAATGCACTTGGCACAAAGGCAAGAGCCTGACTCCATAAGTTGCAGGGATCAGTACATCTCACATGAGGTAGCCAACCTTCTCCCTGAATCATATTCTCCTGCACCCTGAGGAGTCTTTCTTGCTGACTCTTATTAAAATACAGCTTTTACTCTGCATCACTTTTACTAATGGCTTTGATCTAGACATGAATAACAACTGCACAACATCCATATCCGCTAGGCTACTGTGAAAGTCTGTCTAAAACCAGCTAATAATTTACATGGAAATTGTATCTACCAGAGGGAGCCCATATGGCCAATGTAACAGAACAATATTGACACAGGCTAAAGTAGTTAATGAAACCTTTTAGATAAGGGCTACACAGTTCAGACAAGATACAACCCTCAATTCCAGAGGTGTATGATTTTAGAAAATTCATAGGTAACATATTATATAATTGCATATAGCTTTAGGATCTGCCCTTCCAAACTGAGTTATTGAAATAAATAATATTTATTATTGAAATAATACATATTCTACTGTATGTAACATGTATGAGAACAATAGAAGATGTAATAAAGACAAATGATCAAAATGTTTTCTAGCTTTACTATTATCACCATGAGAGCTTTGAAGCATGATGCTACATCACTGGAAAAAACAAAAAAAAAAACCACCTAATGCAGACCACCCCTGTGATACTCAAGTATTTGGAATGAAACCAGCAGGTCTCTTTACATAGACTACTCAAGACCAGTAAGGTAAATTTTGAACTGGTTCTGAGCAACGTGAAGCAAAAATGAGTAACTCTCAACACAATTCTGAATATGCAAGATGTGCTTGGTTTTCATCAATCTCTGAAGGCAGCTGTCAGTAACTTCACTGACACCAACAGAAAAGCTTAAATAAAACGAAGCAGTTAAAGGACAAGAAGTAAACCCTAAATAGCTGCATTACATTTGCGATTTCTGTAAGCTGCACCAATTCTGATACTTAGTGTCTCAGGCCCTTTGTCCTGCAAAGTCACATGCATTTACCTTTGCACACAGAAGCCATCTCGGGAGTCCAAATCAAGATTATGTCTAGAAGTGTGAAATGCAAACTGTAAATTCTGAGAACTATCTCATTCTGCTGTTCGACAGTGCTTTACAAAATGAAGATTCAGTTTTAGTGAGCCTTCAGAGAGGTTCCTAATAACAATTAAGAAAAAAATTATCTGTTGACATCTTAAACTTACAGCCTTTTTCTAAATACAGATTAAAAAAATCAAAAGATGGGTAGATTCTTATGCAACCCCACTGAAAATGAATTGGTTCCACTATTCACCCTACTGTCTTTAATCAAGATGAGGGCGATTTATACTTTTAAACTAATTGCAAAAAACATTCTATTCCAGGAGTATAAAAGAAAGCTATTTCTAAAGAGGCAAGTAGTTTGAGGTGAATTTCTAGTTTATATGCTCAAACTATGTCCAATTTTCTTTAAGAAGCTAAACAAGACTATTGAAGTGTGGTTTTCTTTGAACTCGCTTTCTCTTCCCTCCTCCCGCCTACTATCACAGAACATCACATGCTCACTTACATAACTTCACTTGTTCTCATTACCTGATTGGTTTTGATGCAACTGTTCATGTAAGTAAAATTAGTCACATTCCTAAGTATTTGGAGATTGCATTTTAAATTTGCTGCTCCCGGATCTGTCCATTGCATTTCCTTGGACTGCAAATAACTTTTTTGAACACTTGGAAGTTACTGTCTCTCTTTTCTCTGTCAAAAAGCCCTCCAAGAAAAACCCATACACAGCCCTAGAGAAAATCAGCAACAACAAAAAGCCAGCTAGGGTGAATACACAGGTTTTTCACAGAAAGAACCTGCAGTAACAGCGTTTGCTCAGCACATATCTGACGGAGCAGAACTCAGAAACCTTCTAGCTTAACAACTTCCGGAAAAGAGCTCAAGGTTCAGATGAGATACCACACAGAGTAAGGCGAGTGTAGTTGCCAACAGTATGCAATAACACCTGTGTGTTGGACTCATTAAAGATTTAACCAGAGAAGTCACGTGCAAGCTGAAAAATGGCTGACAACTGCCATGCCTAACGCATGTCTGAAAAGCTTGGAAAAAAGGAAGCAAAATGGAGTTACCTTTGGATGAGGAGGATGGCACTTTCACCAACATTTCTTTGGCAGATGATTCAGGTAAGAAACTACAGTAATCTACTGATACAATACGAATTCCATGGGTTGTTTAATAGTACTGGGTGAGCACACAATCTGTAGATCCTAATTACCAGGTACAATGTATTTTCAGCAAATGCCCTCAAGTAAACTTTTCTAGTTGTTTAGCTGAATAAGCCTTGTGATTAGCTAAGAATTGAGATTTTGGGGGTATGGAGGATACCACTTTTCACATAATAGCATATGGTAATACACATTCATAATCTGAGCACATACAGCCTTTCAGCGTTTAGAAAAAGTTACAGAAATGTTAACTCGGTAGTTACTACTGTCACAGAAAATACACATAATGTTGGCGCTTTCTCCTGAATATGGAATGCTAATCTCTTTGACATACTCTAGTGAGAGCTCACAAGAAGTGATACAAATTAATTGTAATGGAAATAAGCTGATCCATGTAAAACCCCACTATTACGCATCTAATTATTTTAAAAGAAACTACAAAAGCAAAGACTGCCTCCCTTTTCCCACCCTTCTAGCTGATCGAATAAAAATTATTTGGCACGGAAAATAGGATAGTTCTACATACTGGAAAAATGAAGTGAGTTAATATGAATTGATAATAAATTATTCAGAAAGGTGTGGCCAGAGTATCAAGTTGATCACATCAGCATGGCTGCCACAGAGCTGTGCTAATTTACACTAGCTAAGAATATGGATTTCTTATTAATAATACAAGTCCTAGTCCCCCCTGGTTTTTTTTCTTTTTTTTAATTTTTAGCATAAAGAAGGTTACTGCACATGCCATCTTTACCTCCTATATGAAAACAAACCATGGAGTTAATCTTATTTTTAGAACACCATTTTCTGGCAATTTCATATTAGTGTGATGGTGCTGAGCTGGATGTTCGAATGCACTTAATTTATATAGCATATACCTTAATGACATCAAGATGTGATTGACCCAAAGTATTCACAAGAAGATAAAGTGTCAGACCTTGGTCCAAGTTCTGCAATAATTAAGGGTTCTCCTGACAATGAATCTCACTCTTCCCCCGTAGCAAGGTGTAGAACAGTAAGGAAAAGGTATCCTATGAAACACCATTTCATGACTTGCTGCACAGCTGATAACACAGCAAGAACAGAGGAGGGGCAGCATACAGCAGCAAGATTGTCTAGTCTTTGAAAAGCATCCATAAGTAGCTGATCTAGGGATGACTCCATAGCACTGGATGGATTTGAATCTGCTCTCCCTCACAGATGGGTGTTTTTGCCATATTACTTGCTTAGTCTTTCAGAAGATGTCAGGTTGCTTTCTTTAGAAGGTGAATGCTCACTAGCCTCCTCTACTACTCTAACCTCAGACCCCTGCAGCTTGGAAAACGTTAATACACATGAGAAAACTAAGGCACAAAGTTAAAAACTCTCTAATTCAAGCACCAGCTGACACCAGATACCCAAGTCAACCTAGGCATGCAGGGCTCGATACTCACAAATGCCAAGCCCTGACAGATGTCACTGCTATAAAAGCAGCTGCTCAGCAACAGTGCAAATAAGATTCTACTGCATCTCAGAAACTGAGCACTTCACTTCCACTAGACTCTTGACTTCAGTTACACATCCAAGGTCACAGAAAGCTCATGTTCACAACACAGAGAGGACCACAAATAAGACGACTTTACGTAAGATCTGCTACCAATCTCAGAGCTTTTCCTCTAGCAGGAGGTGGGGACAGTCACTCAAAAGGAGAGAGATAAATTTAGAGTAACTGAAAATAAGTGACATTTTCAGGCAAGCTTTTAGCTTGAAGGCATAGAGGAATAACCCTGGTCTGTTTCATCTGCCAGAAGGAAACACCTGGAGGCTAGAGAGAAAGGTATTAGAAAATTCCTAACATATAATAGAAGAGGCTATCATATACTTTGTAGGAAACAGTCTTCCTTATCTCTCCCAACTGAAGTTAAGACTTATTACAGTAACAGGGGCACAGAAGGCAACAAACAGAATGGGCCTTGTAGCTGTAACTGTAAGGCTGGAGAAGAACGTTAATACTAGAAGAACAGGGAGGGTGAGAGAGAAAAAGATTCCTTACGATGGACAACAGCAAGTTCAAGCAAAGAATAAGGAAACTAGACTTCCAGTATGTAGATTATAAGTGGACTTTGAGGATGACCTGATGTTTTAGAAGCAAGTGTTCCATAATTAAATTTTAAGTAGGATCACAAAGATGCTCTGGTTTTAATGACCTTGAGTATGTTTGTAATTGTGTAAGGCTTTCCCCCCCCCCCCCCCCCCCCCCCCTTCTTAAAATCTACTGGAAAAGATACTGAACAGCCAAGTAGAACAACATGCTATGCATGTACAATCTGAAGCATAATCAGAATACAGCCTTCATATCACAGTTTCTTTAGTACACTGAAAGGCCATTGTGGCAAAGCAACAGGGGTTACTGAGCCTGGTTAACTGAGCGCAATGCATGAAAATTTAATAGCTATTGTTCTTTCAAAATAACAGTTTCTCTATTTAAGTACACAGGTATTAAAATTAAGTTACTTCCATGTAAATCAAGATGAATGCAAAATGGTAGCAAGGCAGAAGTTTCTTGATGTGTATTTTAATAGCAGTATCAAAACCACATGAAATCAAGGAAAGCATTCATTAAAAGCATTTGTGGAAATATTTTCACCTTTGATGAAAGAAGTATTTTCATTTAGAAAGTCATATCACTGGATAAAGTTCCCTCAACAGATGACCTATTCAAACAAGAGCACAGAGGAAATTAAATCAAAAATATACCAGTGAGATGCCCCACAGCTACAACAATTTCTTTATTGTTCTTCTGATCAATGCTGTATAAGTAAATCAAGGCTATCTTTCTTTGTCGTAAAGAACCTAGAAATTATCTCACTTTCTTTCAAATACGCTTTACAGAAAGCCAGCATTGAGGACTACATTTCTCACGTAAAACCCTCCTTTTAAAAAGCAGATACAAACCCCTAAATATTTAGAAATGCAAAAACAATTTTTCATCTCATTAAGTTACCAGTAAAGCTTTATGGAACCCCGCTAAATTTCCTTCCACAAAATCTGATGGCAAACCTATAGCTGGTGATTACCAGGAGGACGGAACTGTTCACAGGCCAACAATATGTCATATACGTCAGTATTCACAGCCTAAAGCTGCAAAGTATTCAGTTGCTCAGTCTATTTAAAATTTTTACACAACCTTGCAAAAGATAGGATGCGATTAGTTAGAAGGCAGGCCTCTTCAAGGTTAAAAAGAAAATATGACTTTCTAAGGCTTTCTTCTTGTAGACTTTCTAAAGAGACTGAATCTTTCTTTTTTTCCTCCAACTGTATGCTCACAGGTTACGTCACCTGATGAGGTCCCGCTCTGATAAAGGACCTAAGGCACTACTAAAACAGTCACAATAAGTAAGGACAAAGACAACAGTCAGACCAATGTAAGCTGAAATAGCTGCTCATTTTCCATCGTTTCATTTGGTTGAAAATGTGCAAACTAAGAACTACTCAAATTCTGCATTTGACAGAGGTCTGTAATTGTAAATTTGCACAAGCCTGTTGAGGTTACTCAGAAAGAGTAACAAGAATTGCAAAGAATTCTGGTGTAAAGCGACATTACTTGAAAAAAATCCTTCTCAGAGCCTGTCTCTTATTTCTGCAGAGAAACAAAATTACCAAGATTTGTTGTAAAGGGCCTTGTGAGTTAGCATTGCAAGGAAAAATAATTAAGCCATTTGTATTCCTTTTTGTCTTTGTGGCAATAATCAGTTAAAGGAGAAAACGGTACGGTTCAAATTGCAAATTCATCTCGGAAATATGTACTATACTTTCCTCTGTTAGTGAAAAGGAGAATACATTTCTATTCTAGTGGTGAACAGCGAAGCCTCTGTCATCAGTCAGCTTATGCAGCCGCCTCTAGTGCCTGTAACGTTGCCAAAAAGGAAGTGAAAGGCTTGTTGGTTTGCACTGTGTACCAAGGAAAAAACAGAACATATACCAGAGTTTTAGACATAAACCATCTGAAAACGTATGTCATTAGCAGCAATGACTTAGAAGCCCAGTCCAGAGCAATAAAATGACCTCCTGTAGTTTTGTAACTGTACGCATATATACATTCAGGTTAACTATCAGTGATGCTCCATACCCTAGTCAGATTGTTGCCATTTTAAGCAAAAACTGCTCCTTCAGTGAAACTGAATTAATTCCTTATGCCAGCAACACGAGCTAGTTTAGGAAAGCTTATTTGGAACTTAGGATACAAGTACAGATAATTGCATTTGTAAAGTGAAAATTGTCGTTCCTATAAATGTAATATAGAAGACAATATTATGAATGCCTCTTCCACTTTAACCAAATGCCTTAGAAACTATAAAACGAATTAGTAAGAAAGAACGGGATTAGCACCTGTTCTTAGTTACCTCCAAGTCAGTTTTGACTTCAGGAGTTCTAACCCACTGCTAAAAATCATGAGCTCTTTTTATAACTCTTCGGTCAGAAAGTAGACTTACCTGAAGCGATCTAACGTGTAATGTAAAACAGTTCAATAAACCAAACGGTGGAACACTACTTAGGGCAGTGTTCAAGTATTTCCAGTAATAAAAGAGAATCCTCTTATTTCTTCTTTTAAACTGCAGAGTGGCTATTAACATGTTGTTACGCTGCTCCACAGAAGAAAACGACTAATTTCCACCATTTGTGAATATTATTTAATTTTCTTGATAAGGTATATGTTCTCTAAAGTAGAGAGCTGTAAGTTTGTAAACAAAACTAAAAAAACTCTGCCCAGTCTCTCAGCCTCGTGCCACATATTACAAAGACTCCAAGCAAACAGCCACATAGCAAAGCTGACAAATTTGCTCACACTTACACATAATTAGTATTTACCCCATTAATTTTGCCTCTCCCAGTGAGTGGGAAACCACAGAGAAGCAAATGCTGCCAGATCCCTGTCAAACAGCAGCCAGTCTTTAGAAGGATTGTTTCAGGTTCTCCTGGGAACAGTCCCCAGACAAGACTTGCCATGCTGACAACTTACAGAACAAAGAAATTACACTTCCTAACACAAGAGTTAACAAAACACTACGGGCTGATAAAAGCAAGAATTGTTACTCAAGGGCTTGAACTGGCCACCTCCAGCCAAAGGGGACACAAAGCACCCCCCTAAAATACAACATACTATTTGGTTACTTGACACACATGCGTAAGTATGCCTTCCCTGGGACACATTCTGCATTATAAGAGGAATCTGATTGTTTGGGATATGCTGTAAATCCCTAAAGCTTCAGGTTCAAAGAGCACAACAAATGTCATTGATGATGTGTTACCCAGTGCAAGACAGGTGAGGTAAGGAATTTGAAAAACCAATGGGTAAGTCATGTAATATGCTACGCTTCTGTCGTTTTGGTCGATCTCTCACAAAAAATACTTTGGCGGTGGGCTTTTTTCTGTGGTGTACTGGGCTTGGGTTTGTGCTTGTTTGTTTAAATCTAGTAGCACATCAGATATTTAGAATACTGGCATTGACTTCTTTGTGCTGGAAAACAGAGAGAGGGTTAGGAAGGCAAACCACTTCCAGGGAAAGCAAGATGAGCAAGGCATTCTCCCTGTGGAATTTGTACCCATCAGCATCAATCCAGCAGTCTCGGTCCCTGGACTCTGCAGACCTGCAGACAGCAGGCTCAGCACTTAGCACTTCCCTCAGCAATCAGGAGATGAAGGACAGGTAAAGAAAAAAAGCAACATGCACGGATCTTGCCATAACAAGGAGCCACGACATAGCCAGGTCACACAGAAACAGTTCCTAAACATTGGGGCTCAGGAGCGCAGGCCAGCTGCACAATCTCAGATACTAAGGTAAAGGGATTCATAGTAAGCACTTACAGTAGGAAGAGGCATTGTGTAAGATCAAATATGTCAGAGTATACTGCAGTACAAACCTAAGGAAGCATCTGCGCGATTGTTTAACACTAACCTAGTAACACACAGCACCATGTAGACTAACGATGCCATCTGTTCTCCGCTGACAGCCCCTCTGCAATGCTAGCAGCAGAGGCTCAGATAAGACAGTTTTCTCTAAAGGAAAACCAAAAGACCTCTCACAAGTTAACTTCTGAAAAGGACTGTCAGCCTAGTGCTCATGCTTAAACATCAGAGTTAAGAATCAAAAGAAAATACTCCAGTCAGAAACCACAATCATGCAAAGTATAATGAACCCTCCTCAGCAGTTTACGTGCCAAAGTGGAAACAGTAGGTAAACCAGCAACTCTTGGAATTACTACTCTGTTTTGGCTACAACAGCATAAGAGCCAATATGTCTGGTTTCCATTCTGTCCCATAATTTCAATGTCAAGGATTTTCCCACTTAGCTCATTTGGGGACAGTTTAGACAATAAACTACAAACGTTATGCACTGAGCAAAGTGGAATTTCCGCAGCAGAGAGGTGCATTTACCCAAGATTAGCCTGCAATATTCCCCCCTGCCCCATCTTACAGCATAAACACTGCAAGATCTTCACCAGGTAAGCAAGCTCTCCATCCATCTGTATATTACCTGAAGACTCGGGCCATAGTTTTCCATGTTAATCAGAGTGCTGGAGACTGTCTCACTAGAAAGAATGAAGAAGCCCGATTTCAAGGCTTGCCACACAGCAAGTGCAGCAAGCAAAATCGTAACAGGGTGAGAAGCACCTGTCATTTTAAAAACAGCAATCCAAGAGAGTTACTAGCAAACCCCTAAAGCCCAGCCACCACCTGAGAGGACTGCTTGCAGGGATTAAGGAGGATTACTGGGTGAGTTAAAAAAGCCTTTTATAGAGAAGGCGATAGACTTTTAAGTAAACCAGCCAATGGAACTGAGAACAACAGGCTCATTTTTCAATACAAACAGACTGCAGGAGTTTAATTAAAATACATTTTCTTAACTTGAACAGCATCCAGTCCAATCTGAATTTAACCAACTGTGAGGTTAAAGAAGTTATTAACACGCTGTTAATACTACTGTGGTGGCACCCAGAAAATGTAAATGATAAACATGTATTTTCTGAAGTGTATTAAAAAAGCACAGCAGAGGGCACAGTTCCCAAAGACCTTATCCCCCTGAGTATTTAAACAGCATCAAATTATTTATTTATAACCAGATACAGTCTTGCAACACATGGGTGCGATATCGATGTATTTCACTGCAATATATGGTTTAAGCTACACAGTCCCTATAGAGATACCATGGGTTATGCAGTGCAGTCACTTCCGTGAGGCCACTAAAACTAGCTTGGGTCCTGCATGTTGAATTTACTGTGGCACACAGGGTCCAAACGCACAAGGTCCAAAGGGAGCACCACACGCAGCACGTTCTACAAGGATTATTCCCTCCAGGGAGTCAGGGAAAGAACACAGAGACTGGGCCTTGGTCTGGAGCTACCAAGCTATGAGATGAGAGCAGCTATGAGAAAGTTTCCACACCATGCGATCTCCAGACGCAAGGAGCTAAACCACATGTTGCATAACCTGGACAATGCTGCACAAAAAGCTTATCGAACTGCCAGGCGGGAAGCTGCTTGGCCAGAGCAGGTGAACCCTGCTGGGCCCCGGCCCAAGGCCCTGCTCTCCCAGAGCTCCAGGTGCTACCCTGAGAGTTAACTGCAACCGTCTTCCAGCTTTCTCCAGCTCCCCTCAGGCTCTGCCAACCTACCGAGCTCCGAGCTCCAAGGGAGCAATGCTGCAGCCTGCTACTGAGGGCTCAGCACACCCTGCCTCGGCCCGAACCCCTGTGCCAGCCCGCCAACACAAACCCCAACGAGCAGAGAAACGGCAATAGCAGTTAAAACACGCGCTTACTAGCGACTTCGACTGTTTTACCTGCAGTTCAGTGGGGTCTAACGGGAAGGGCCCGCGCAGAGTGACAAGAGCCCCTCAGGCAGGCGGGAGGCCCCGGCGGCTGCGCTCCCCTGCACCCGCCTGAGCCACCTGCGGCCGCACCGGCTGGGGCGGGCGGGCTGCGAGTCTCGGGCGGGGACCAGCGGGCAGTGGGCTTCGAGGCAACTATTTGTGTGCGGGGGAGCCCGGCCGGCGCCTGTGTGTGTGCGGGGGGTGCGGGGCGTGCGGGGGGGTTGGGCCGGCCGCGCTGGCGCAGCCCGCACCAGGCCGGAGGAGCGGGACTCCCCGCGCCCCGCCAGCCGGGACACGCGCCCCACACGCGGCAAGGGGCGGGGCGCCCGCGGGGATCCGCCCGCCCGCCAGGGGGGTGCCGAGGCCACGCCCATTGGCTGGCGCGGGCGCAGCCGTGCGCGCGCGCAGGGCCAGCCGGCGGGGAGGCGGCGCAGGCGCAGAGCGGCGGCCGGGGCCGGGCCTGGCCGGGCCGGGGCGGGGCGGGGCCGGGGCCGGGCCGGGCGGGGGGCGCAGCCCGCAGGGAGCCGGCGGCGGCAGGTGAGGAGGCGGGGCGGCGCGCCGGGCCACGGCCGCTCGGGAAGGGGCGGGCGGTGCTCCAGGCCGCGGTGCTGGGGGCGGGCGGTGCTCCAGGCCGCGGTGCTGGGGGCGGGGCGGCGCGGGGTGCTGCGCGGGGAGGGCCGCGGCGCTCCGGCGGGTCCTGCGCTGAAGCCCGCTGCGGCGCTGCCCGCTGCCCCGGCGCTGCCGGGCCGCCCTGCGGGCAGGGGCAGAGCCGCCGGGGGGCGCGGGGAGGGGCGGTGGCCCCGCGGGCTCGGCCTCCGTGATGGCCGCGACGCGGGGTGGGCAGGGCAGGGCCCCGCCGCCGCCTGAACCGCCCGTTCCAGAAGGATCGGCGCTGGGAGGGCGGCAACGGCATCGCTGACACGCCGGGTTATTTCATGCGGATCTAGAGTAAGCCAGAGCTGTTATTTTTGTACGCTGAAGCGTAGTTACTTGAAGAATCATGTTTACGTACTGCCTAAAGCTCTAGGAAGAATAACCCGAGAACGTTAAGAAATGTTGCTCTGCCTCAGGCTGGAGCGCTGGCTTTCAACAGCGGTTAGAAAATGCACCGAAACCCCAAAGGCGGTTAGGTTTACTCTTGCCTCAGCTTTTTATTTTGTTGTTGTTTATCTTTAAGCAGACCATCATTCCGGAATACGCTCTTCAACAGTGGAGAGAGCCCATTCTACAATGATGAATGCCGACATGGATGGTATAAGTTCTTAATGTTCTTGTTCTTCATTATTATTTTTTCTACTTGATGTGATTTCCAGCTGTTCCAGAGGTTGTATTCAAACTCATATGATTTATTGCAGCTGTTGAGGCTGAAAATCAGGTGGAATTAGAAGAGAAAACACGGCTTATTAACCAAGTGTTGGAACTGCAGCACACACTTGAAGGTCAGCAGTTTGATGCATCAGCACTGGGTTTTTTACAAGCAGGCAGCAATGAGCAAAGCAAGAGAACCTTACTGCTCTGCCCTACCTTAGCCAAAGTGTCTAGAAGTATGTCACTTGGGCAGCTGAAGGTACATAAGCAAGGTCTCAACTATTTTTTTCCCCCCTCTTTCTGCAACATGATATTTGCTCGACATATAATACACATCAGGCAGAAGGGGGCAACAGTGAACTTTCCCAGGCTCATTAGCTGACGTGTATCGTTGAGTCTGCTCATCACTGAACTTTTTGTTTCCGTACAGTTTAGTCTGCAGTAGCTTAAATCAAAAATTCAGAAGAATAAAGGTACAGACTAACAGTAAGTTTACGGAACGAGTTGGTCAAAACACTCCGCTGCAAAATAATACAGGAAAAATGGGCTTTAGATAAAACTTGCGAGTAGCACAGTGTCTTTTAAGATAGTACCTTATAGACAACGTTTCCCTCGTGTCTTTTAAGATAGTACCTTATAGACAACGTTTCCCTCATTGAACGCGTGAATAGTTTGATGTAGGCACGTAGAAGGTACTCATTATTGTATGTGATAACGTCTAATATTTTTCTTATCACCTTCGCAGATCTCTCAGCACGAGTAGATGCTGTTAAGGAAGAAAACTTGAAACTGAAATCAGAAAACCAAGTTCTTGGACAATATATAGAAAATCTGATGTCAGCGTCTAGTGTTTTCCAAACAACTGACACAAAAAGCAAAAGGAAGTAAGGGTTGACTCACAGATGATGTCACTGTATTGCTGCTGTCTTTTTTTGTTTTAATTGGCACAGGCTACACGAGCTCAACTACCTTAGTTTGTGGCTTTACTGGATACCTGAAGATTATAAATTTTGGTGATAAACAGAATTAAGAACATATTGAGTATTGTTAAGATTAAGCAATTTGCAAATGTAGCGTAGAGACTTACTAAACTTTTGTATTTGTTTTTAAAATGAGCATACCTTGTTAAAAACTGGATTTGGTTTGTCAGGTGAAACAAAAGTCTGTTGGTGCTCTTTGAGGTCTTAGGGTAGGATTCGTGACTAGCAAAATAATACGGTTACAATAAGTTGGGGAAAATATTTGAATTGCATCACCTCTTTGACTTAAAATATGTTTAGTGTCTAGTACTGTTAATAGCTCTGCAAAGCACCTTTAAACAAAAACCTATAAACCAGTTAAAGAATTTCTGTGAGGTAGTGACAGCATGACCTTATTTGTAGGGCTTGCGTACAGAAAAACACTTAAGATTTTTTGGGAAGGGGGAGGGTAAGGGTAGAGGAACAAGGTTAAGCAACTTCATCAGGGAAATACCAAACTGATGCAGTATCGGAGTGCAAGGTGTACACTTCAAACAGTTTTCACTTTCCTGTTTCCTCAAAGAGTGATCAGGCACAGCATGACGATGTATAATCTTCCAGAAGTTTTTCCGTTTTTGATTAAGAGTTAAATTAAAATCTGAGTAATGAGCTTTACAGAAACAGGTCATCAGTGTTCCTCACGCTCGTTGTGACCAACCTGCCGTGAGGAACAGAGTACAAGTCTTTCCTTGCCACCTGTTACTTCCTTCCTGCAGTGCCAAACTTGTCATTGCTTCAGGCCTTAGAGACACTGTTTTCCTGCCCCAGAGCCTCAGCTTGTGAAGTACTTCTTGAAGGTGGAAGCTAACCGAGGAGCAGCTTCAGTTGTAATTAAATAAGGCGGCCTTGGCACTATTTAGTCTTCCCTGACTATAGAAAATTCTCAGTCTGGGATCTGGCATCCTCTCGGTAAGACCACTTTTACTAAGCTACGATGTGGCTGGTGAGAGTGCAGGCTGCAGAGGTCCAATACTCTTGGAGTTCCAAAGATGACTGAGTTTTAATAGCAAGGCATCCTGGAACTGGATTATCATCAGTTTGTTAATTTCAAAGCACTTTCAAGCAGCCATGATAGCAAGATCAAGTATTTTTCCTGAAATACCTGTTCAGCTATAAATGGACTACATGCAGGAACTGTGTGTGAAACCTCGATGTTAAAAGTGTCAATGGAAGGGTGTTCCCCTTTTGCCCGGCTTTCTAGATCTACAGCCTCAGATCCCCTAAAGCTCTGACATTTCTCCCCCAATTACTAGCATAACACTAGATCCAAGTAAGCCAGCATGCAGAAGGATGTCTTCTATCTCCAGGTTCCAGATAATCAAAGTCATTAAGTCTGTGTTAGAGTGAGACGGGCCATAGAGAGTCAATTACTGCAAACAGCACCCTTGAGTCATGGCCTCACAAGACCATCTTACCCATAACAAATGGCTCCTTATTTACTGAAGCGAGGCACAAGCAAAAATGTTGATGGGGCATTAATTAAGACTTTCTGGGAACCCGAAGTTCAAAACCCTAAGGGAAGACTAGCATCCCCTGCCGGGGTGACCAATCCCTGGGGTAACTATATCACAGCACAGAAAAAAAGCCACCCTGAAACCACTCCCAAATACCAGAACAATTCCAAAGGACTTTTACCAGGCTCAGACAAGATTCATTCAAACTGAATGCCAGACTGTTCCCTGAGAGCTCACAGTAGCTGTTACTAGCGGGATACGGCATTGCTAGCAACTTCCATTGCTGAGAAGGCACAGGCAGGCAAAGTGCTCGCTTCTTAACCTTTTGCATGTAGACCCTAAATAAAGAGGGGGGAACCTGCATTTAACTGTAAAAACCCCAAGCAAAAGGCCAGAGGCCTTTCCGTGTAGTCTGCACAAAATGGAGCCCCAAATAATTAGTTTTTGAACACTTCAACACGAGCACTTGAAGACACTGGCTTCTTCATTAGGGTTAATTAAGCATTCATTTGTTAAGAGACTTCCGTGGAACCTTTGCTGACTCTCCTTGTTGTGAAAATATTTCAGTGAACTAACTTCTTGTCAGGCGTGAGGAAATCTGTTAGGTTCCTTAGGAATTAATGTATTTCTACTTGGGTTTAAGGTATAAGTGCTTTTGCTAGCCTTTTACGTTCTACTAACAGTATTGGCAGCTGCCAAGCAGCAAGAGGTATCTGGTGACTGCAGTTTTATTGTTTGTTCAAGTTCAGCTGTATGTTAAAACAAAACAACGTTTCTTTCACAATAGGCAGTTTATTCAAACTGTATTATGAGAATGCCCAGTTACTCACATCTGTAAAAAACTTTTCTCAATCAAAAATTCTTATCTATATTAATAAATTTCATGTTAAGCAAGAATTAGTAAATATTTTTAGGAGGCAATGTACACTTAGCAAGTACTCTATAAACAAAGGTTATCCCACCCTGGCTTGGAACACAAGAACTATAAAAGTTTGAAAAAGTTGCCCGTGGATCACTTCTGCAGATTTGGTATCTGCATCCGAAAGTGAAACAAGTCATGTCAATTATCACTTGCTCTAGGAATATTCTATTTTAAAATATCTCTTAAAAATAAATTACTGTTACCAATGTCTAAAGTGAACAGGTGACCACCAATCTAACAAGATCAACTAAAATAAATAATTTACAATAAAATTGTAAATCATCATACAAAAACAATTATTGCATTTAGCTCTGCACAGAAAAAGAGTACCTTTTCTCATAGCAATGTGAACTGCTATAGCTGCGACCTATCTCTACTCTCATCCACTTTTAGCTGAAAAGTGTAAACAGCTAATTTTGTGCTAGAGCTGCAAAAATATGATAAATTATTAATTTTAAAAAATACTTGGAATAAGTTTATCCCCAACTAGTATTAATTTCTAGGAATCTTCACACTGTAAGAATCTTCACCTTAAGATCAGTTGGCCAGCTTGTAATTTCACTTCTATTCTGAATTCAAAACATCACTGTACTCCTCACAGACAGTATTTCTCCTTTAAAAAAAAAAAAAGGAATCAAGGAAGTTTTGGAAGGTTAAAAGAGGTTAGAGAATTAAAAGAGGTTACATAGCAGTGAGTCCCTTTTTTTCCTTCAAATCGCAGGAACTTGCATGCTGTGAGGCCTGCTGAAGTGGCATACCAAAAGTTACTGTTAGTCCTACAAATACTAGCTGGAAGTAACTCAGTGCTTTTGTACTCTCCTTTTGCGCACCAATTTCAGCGGACCATCTACAGAACCCGTGCTTTCATCAGCTTCTTTCATCTGAAAAAAATAAAAAAGTCCAGCATTAAAATTGTAAACCCATTTTAATTTATTGAAACCGTCATGGTAGTTTATTCCTCCTCCTAACACCCCCAATCATATTATCACTAAATGCAACACTGAGGCGATAGGAAATTTCTTTTTCCACAATACTAATTTAACAATGAAGTGGGTAGAAGACTTGTCTTTTCTATATTCAGAAGGAATAGTACCATCTAAACTGATGCCAGAAATTTGGTTTTGCCCATTTACTCGCTGGCTTAAAAGCGGTGAGCACTAATGAATTTAGCAACTTCCTTACAGTGTATCTTAGGTAAATTTTAATTTCCCATTCTTAAGTAGTATTTAAAAGATTTTAACTGCTGCCTTTGGAGAGCTACAAAGAGAACAAACTGTTCTTAAATCAGATGTGTTCTTCTCAGTTTAAAAGTGATTTGCTTGCAGAGGTGCATGAAAAGCCTTTCCAACATGAACTCCGCTCGGACAATACGTTGCTCCCTCGCTTTCCTGCACCACCTAATGGCAAGCACCCCATTCAGAAGGAAGAGCTCACAGGATGTGGCACAACCTGAGTGAGGACATGGTGACATGACATCTCTCAAGTAGGTCACTAATTCATGACAGAAACTTCTACGCACTGAAAATACCCAGAGAAAAGCAAGTCATAACCTCAGTGTGATACCGTGTAATGGTATACACACATTGAGATCTTGTAATTACTTTTACGAAGAGTCATATGCATTTTAATGGGGTTTATCAGATACTCTTTTCCTAGGGAAATGTACCAGGAAAAAAAAAAATCTTACAGGAACAAGAGAAAGTAATAAAGGGAAATTGGTGAAGAATCTCAGTGCTGAAACAATGCACAAGATGACCAACATAAATACCGTGGGTGGGTCTAAGGCATTTCAGACATACCCGAGTTCCTAAATGAAAGGATAATGAGTAGCTGACAAGCAAGAAAAGCAAACAGAAATTCCATTCTACAATATTATTTTAATGAAAACATTTTACAGATTATCTAGTGACCGGATTAATCTGCACAAGAAAAATGAAATTGCAAGTGCTGAATTCAAAACCAGTATGGTCATTTTGCTTAAAACCTTATTTTGGAATTAACAATCAAAAAAACCCAACCTGAAAGCTTAAGGTTTTTCTGTGTCTCACTGAAAGGCTATTCAGTTAGAAACATATTTTCTGTTAAGTATCGTGATAAAGAGATTGACATCTACCACAGCACCCGAATTTTCAAGACTTGCAATACATTTAATAATCTGTTAAAAAATTATACTCCTGTAAAAATGCTTCATGTTCAGAGACCTGCACGATCACTTCTATACTACAGCTGTACTTTACAATAAATATCACCTCCTAGCTAAAATTACGCAGAAAGAGACATATTTCACAAACTTAAAACAGAGCATTTGTGGCGTCAAACAAATAAAAACACATTCCCGCCTCGTGATTGGTTTAATGGCTCAACAGAAGAACTCTTTTACTGTAGGTAGCCAGGCTTAGAGGTGCGATGTTGGAGAAGGGCAAAGACAAAACTGGCAGACAAAACGTGAACTTACCTGATCTTCTGAACCAGATTTATTTGACTTATCACCTTCTTCTTGACTTCCATCTGCAACTTCATTTTCTTCTTCCTGTTCATCACCATCAATATCTTTACCACCCTCACCCTCATCTTCTGCAAAGAAATTAATTTTACTTTGTAAACATAACTGCATTAAAAATGCACTACATCCAGGCACACTAGTAAGGAAAAGAAGCCCATGTCGGTCTTAGAAGGAACTGCTTGTTTACAATAACCCATAAAAACATCTCTGTGATACAGAGTAGAATTCTCATGAATTAGTAGAAATCGATCACCGTCGGATCTAATAACGAATTTTAACAGCTTCCAACTAGCCTCTTTTCGCAACAGCATGTACTCTCTTCAGACTTGTAAGTGACTGACTAAAATGAAAACCTTAAGTTGGTTGCCTTTAGGGAAGTGCTGAAGTCCGAGTATTCTATTACACAGTTTGAGACTGGAGTCCAAAATAGGACAACTCTGACTTGGCAAAGTACAATATTGCAGTCACCAGTCATCCACCATGGGGGACACCTACATCCTAAGGTAACCCCCTGTGCAGCAGGGAATTCTTTTGGCACGTCGTTTTGGTTGCGGGACAAGCAGCTCTGTGCTTACCCCCTGCTCGGGCATTGTTGCAATACAGAAACTAGTCAGAAAAGCACTGTACTTCCCTCAGCTCACCTGAGATATGCCCACTACTCACAAATCAGTAAGCTTTCTATGAGACCTGAAGTCAGTTAGACCTTTGAACTGACAGGGACTGGACAAGAAGGAGAGGAGCTGTAAAAACCTTATCTTTTTACTCTCCAGAACCCCCTGGACAAACCATAGGCTAAGCAACAGAGGGGGGTTCTGCTTTCTTACTGAGGCCACGTCACTGCACTAGAATAATGCGTGCCCAAAGTATCGTGAATTCTAGGCTGCTCTCTGATCAGCACATAGGTTGCCCTTCTAGGGTAACCAACTCTATAGATTCTGCGTATTTTATGAAGGAGGCCAGGCACCCAACCGTTTTGATTTCTAGTTTTTGGGCTTCGGTACTTACAAGCAAGCATTCCCACGCCTGCATTTTAGGTATCTATGCTCATTATAAAAGCTAAACCTCAGCAACCACAGCATGATTCAAAGAGAAGTTACTGAGATTTGGCAAGTCTCTTCCCCTACTTCAAACTGAGGCCTTAAAGTGAAAATTTCTAGGAACTGAGTACCCTTTGCAATACTTTCTATCAAGAGCAAACAAGAAATCATACCCACATCTGATAGAAAGGACGTAAGATGGCAATTTACAACTAACAGTCTGCCAGTGGCTCAGTTAAAAACAGTAATGAAGCAGTGCTCAATTCTGTCCTTGTCAGGTCATGCCTACGTCCCATAAGCACCACTTTCAGCGTTAAAAAAACAAAATCAGAAAGCCGACACCACCGACACCTCCAATTCTTACTGCTTCAGCTCAGTAAAACTGAAACAAAAGTAACCATATAAATTCAAACAGTAGTCACATATAAGAGACAGATATAAAATGCAGGAAGTTACGATGCTGAAGTGCTGTACCTACAATTTATGCTAATGTAAAAAATACACGTAGCATAACTACAATAATTAAAGGGCTAGGTAAGGCAGATGGACCAAGGGTGATGTGGCAAGCATTGTGCCAACAATGTACTCGATTCTCTAAGTAGTGGCGTGGGAATATCTGAGGGGATGCTGAGCAAACTTTGAAGTCATACAGGCAGAAGCCGTCACCACTCATGGAACACAGTGCAGAGACAGATGAAACCCACAAAGTTTCAGTCAGTAACACAAAGCAATGTCAGGACTAAGAAAGAAAAAACAAACAAAAAAATGAACATCTGCTAGGTTTCTAGCTTTCCATGCTAGTCACTTGACACTTTCTTTGTTCCTACCAAGGAAAAGTAAAGGGGCAGAATCTTGCAGAGGTCTGAGGCTAAGGATTTTCTTGTGGAAGTCAAGATCATGTACTCTAAAGTTAGGTGATTTGCTTTTTATTCATTCCTATAGACCCTGGGAAAAGCTAAGAGAACCTCCAAGCCATAGTTGAATAGTACCATTAATCTTTGGTACAGTAACAGAACATTATTTTCTCCTTGGATGCCAAAGTAGAGCTCATCTACTGAATCATTAATTTCTCCCTTGGGGCAGCAGGACAGACCTCGGCAGGTATGCAGTGCGTTGCTAGAAGGCAACACAAAGGAAGCAGCGGACTTCAGTATTTCAATTCTACTACGTTTTCAGGCTTTATGAAGAGTTACTAAAATCAGTGACCAACAGAATAGTTCCAGGTAGAAACCCTGACACAGATGCATCAGCCGAAACCTTTACATTTAAGACTTAAAGCTATTCCAGACACGTTTTAAAAACAACAATGTGACTTTATAAACACTTCATGTACCCGAATCTGAACCATTCAAATGTGGTCGATACATGAAACATTTAGAAGGGAGAAAATATGCATCACTGTCTACAAACATGACTGTTGGAGGCACGTTAATTGATTGAAAGTGAAAAAGCACTAAGGAGAGCCGTACTTCCTGCTTGTATTTATCAAAGAGCTATTAGCCACGGACCACCACTCGCTGGAGGTTGCCAAAGAGAAAAAGGAGACCCGGAGCAAGGCTGGTTTCACACATTCTAAAATAACTGGTTGTGATTATTGGCAACGTAAGCTGTGAACTAGTCCTATTCATGTTTTTATATTTAATCAGACTGCAAGCTGGCTTGCTTATCTTACCATCTTCAGCGGTTTCTTCGTTTTCTTTTTCTTCCATTTCATCATCTTCTAACTCCTCTCTCTCTTGTTTTGGTTCTCCCTTTGTAATTGGCTTAGATATATCAGGGGGTTTTAAGTCAATATCTTCATCTGTTTTCTACAACAAATTAAAAATCAATTTACATTTAAGCTCAAATTAAGAATTACACATAACAGCCACTGTAAGCTAAATAGTATCAACAGCACATTAAAAGTGCATCTTATTGCACAGATGCTCAGAGTTTTCAAATAAAATATTAAGAATAAAGCCAAATAAAAATACAGTAAATTTCTCTAACCTTTGCTGGCCAGCAAAACAACACACCTAGGCCAATGGGGAGACCCAATGTCAAGATGTAAAGAACCCAGAGCCATGGGTGGTCTTCCGCAGCAGTCACCAGTTGACTAAACATACCAGGCTATATTAAAAACAATAATAAAAAAAATTTGCATTTACGTCCTTTTCAACATTTTAATAGGTTTATAAAGTCTACTGTATGTATTTTAAGCTTTACCTTGCCCAAAGTAAACCCCTCTTTACCTTCGCTTTTTAATGACTAAAACAATATTGATTTCAGAAGTCGTAAAGGAGCAGCTTAACACACTGCAAATAAACAGCAGGTGCTGGGTAAGAAGGAACAAACCTGGTACTCCAAACATACCAGACTGGCCACTACTCAGTTTTGTAAAGTGGCATTTGGAGTCTTGGCACCTCACACTTTACACCCTTCCCAGCTGTGCTATTTTTTCCCCATGCTGTACTAAGTCAGCTGAAAGATCCCCAAGCATCAAGAACCTCAGAGCATCAGCCGGCCTCCTGAAGAGCAATGTCTTGCTGCGTCTGTACTACCATAGTCTCTCCCCTGAGAGCCGATTATTCAGGGAGTAAACTGTCCTCCCAGCCCAGTTCTGACTTACACGGTAGAGGTAGGAAGGCAAGTGCCTGGTCCAGTAAGACCTCTGAAAAGGGTACATCAGCAGCTACGGTAGGAAATTGGAGAGGCACAGGGGAGGGAGGAGTCTCAAGGGAATGGTTTTTGCTATTGTGCATACGGGTACAGATGCAAGTCCAGACAGAAACCCAAAGATTTCAGAAAGGGGAAAGACACTGGGAAGAGGTGGATTTCCTCATTGCATGGGCTGATTTGCTGTTGCTACTTGCTCATCCTGTGACAAACAGCAGCTGTCAGGAATTGGCCACATTTGCCACCAACCCATCGCTTCTTTCCCACAACTGCTCTTGCCACTCCAAGAAAATACAGGCCCGATAGAAAGAAACTGTGCTCGGTAAAGGCAGCCACTAGAGGGGCTCAGGATCCCACACGTCAGGACAAGTTCATCCTACGGCACAGGAAAGAGATCTAGAAAAAACTGTGGCAGCTGGCCAAGTGCAGTATACAAACAAAACGTGGATGCAGACGTAGAAACAGAAGAACAGATGCAACTCCGTAAACATACGTACACTATTTTCAGAGCTGCAGAATATACGTCTAGAGCAGCCAGAGGCATAAAATTACTAAACAAAAAAACCATATGACTATTTATCCATTTCTCTCCCATGAGGAATATCTAAAGAACATATATAATGGAGTTAGCCACAAGGGGAGGGGGGGAGAAAAAAAGAGGTCTTTGAGTGTAAGTAACTCAGCTTCCATTTGCTGACAGGTACTGAATTTCTAGCATCACCATGAAAAGCAGAAATCCCATTAACTATAACGCGGCCCATTTCTCGCTAGGTGTTTAAGGAAGGTGTTACAACCTTTTAATTCAAAGAGCATATTGATCTAGGAAGGGCAAAATGCCAGACTACAAGAAAAACCCTATCATAGTTACTCAGCAAGATTATTAACTGAAGACAAATTAATATTGTCAGCATTAATTGACAGAAAATTCTTCCAACAGTTGCACGTCTTACTCACTGCTTTCAGCCATCGAGAACATAGTAAAGTTTATACCTCATTAGCACTTGCTACGAATTTCTTCAAGCCCCAGCCATCTGCTGCCCAACGGTCTGCTACTTCTTTTTCTGAACATATGATGAAGTTATCAAAGTAGATATCAGGTGTCATAGACCAGAGTTCTAAACCAATAGCACTGACAGTGGTCATCTTGAATGGGTGAAGATCTTCAAAATAGTCTGGGTTCTGTATTTTTCGAGGGCTCCAGATCCCCTTTTAAGGAAAAAGTATGTAATCGCGTTACCTGTCCCCAACTCAAAACCAAACTGAAACAAATTTTAAAATAATTAGAACTTCCTGATTATTTTAAATGCATAATTTAAAAAGACAAGCAGTAGGGTTTAACCTCCATAAAAACCAGAGACTGGCAGATGGGTGTCAATTTTCTGGCTTAGAGCAGACCTCTTAAAATTAGGGGGTTTTGCCCACACAGGGTTACAGTAGTAACTGACTGTACAAAGTATCTTGTCCTCCTGGTACTGGTGGTTCCAAGCACAGACTTTGTAAGCTTCCTAGAGTAAGCCTAGGAAATACTGCAGGAAAGTAAGGCATCCGTGTTACTTCTTCCCATAGTCTCTCCCTATGTAATGCACAGTTTTGGCTTTTGTTCATCAGTGTGAGCGGACTGAGGACTGGCTGAACGGCGGAGCCGAGAGGGCTGTGACCAGCAGCGCAGAGCCCAGCTGGAGGCCTGTGGCCAGCGGTGCTGCCCAGGGCTCAGTGCTGGGCCCAGTCCCGTTCAGCCGATTCACCGGTGACCTGGGCGAAGGCACAGAGCGTCCCCTCAGCAGGCTGGTGGCTGGTACAAAGGCGGGAGGAGCGGCTGATGCCCCAGAGGCTGCGCTGCCATCCGGCGAGAGCTGGGCAGGCTGGAGAGCTGGGCAGGAGGGACCTGATGGAGCCCAGCAGAGGCCGGTGCCAGGCCCTGCCCCGGGGGGGCACAGCCCCACGCACCAGCAGGGGCTGGGGGCTGCCTGCGGGGAGGCAGCTCTGCGGGGAAGGGCCGGGCAGTGCCGGGGCACAGCAGCTGCCCCCGGGCCGGCAGCCAGCCCCGGTGGCCCAGGAGGCCGGTGGCGCCCTGGGGGGCATGAGGAGGAGCGTGGCCAGCAGGCGCAGGGAGGTGACCCTGCCCCTCGGCTCTGCCCTGGGGAGGCCGCCCCGGGAGCGCCGTGCCCAGCGCTGGGCTCCCCAGTTCCAGAGACGGGGAGCTGCTGGGGAGGGCCCGGCGGGGGCTGCGCAGGGGGTGAGGGGCCTGGGCACCTCCCGGGGGAGGGCAGGCCGGGACACCTGCGGCTGCTCAGCCCGGGGAAGGGAGGGCTGAGAGGGCTCTGAGCGATGGCTGCAAACAGCTTCAGGGCCAGCGCCAGGAGGACGGGGCCAGGCTCTGCCAGCGGTGCCCAGCGACAGGGCGAGGGGCAACGGGCACACGCCGAGGCACAGGCAGCTCCCTCTGAACGTGAGGGAGAACTTCTTCACCGTGAGGGTGGCAGAGCGCTGGGGCAGGCTGCCCAGAGGGGCTGGGGGGTCTCCTTCTCCGGAGACACTCAGAACCCGCCTGGACGTGATCCTGTGCAGCCCGCTCTGGGTGACCCTGCTTTGGCAGGGGTTGGGCTGGGAGGTCTCCAGAGGTGCCACCCAACCCTGACCATTCCGTCATTCTGTGACTACAGCACATACATTTCCATAAATGTACAATATTTTGTGGCCAGTGATGAAATCTTCCAAGGTAAGCATCTATTGCCTGCTGGCCTAAGACTGCAGGGGAAATGCCTTCCATGATCCACATGGTCCCTTCCAGTATATAAACTGACAGCGACTGTAACCAGAGAGGTTAATGAAAATTTTAGGGTAGGAAAATTCAGCCTTGTAACACCTGTGCAAATCGGAGCCAAATTTTGTTTACAAATGTGCTTAGGCCCTTAGGCTCAACACAATCCCCAGCCATAACTAATACAATGTAACTACCTTTAATATCCAACTGACTACCTCTTCTATCTGGAGGGGAGGGGGGGAATTTAGTTATCCAAAATTGATGCTTCCTCTAAAACTTGACCTAGTACATCAATCTGCTTACTGAAAGGTTTCATTCTTTTAACAGACCCATACTTCAAACCCCAACAAAAGAGAAAAGTATTTCATTAAATGATAACATAATTCAGAATACAATTCTACAGAGCACATTAAATAAGCGGTACCAGTGCAAATCATTGCAAAAGCAACTTCCAACAGAGAAAGTGTTTTACTATAGAAAGCATTTCTATTTTCTAGTATACGTAAAGAAAAAAAGGTGCATTCAATACAAAAAAGCTCAAAATGTTCAGTGAGTGTATTCAAACTCATTTTAAATATAAATATACTGTGAAAGAGCCTAGCTAAATATACTTTATATTTAAA
Source organism: Falco naumanni (assembly GCF_017639655.2). NCBI lineage: Eukaryota > Metazoa > Chordata > Aves > Falconiformes > Falconidae > Falco > Falco naumanni. The sequence continues at coordinate 12,473,604 of NC_054054.1, forward strand.
TATAAATATACTTGACTCGCTCGCTCTGTTGAAATCTCTACCTTTTAACAACCTACAATATTGCTATTACCTGATAGTTAGGATTATCGATCAGAGGTGCTTTCCATTTTCCTTTATAGTTTGGGTTATTCTTCATAGGACGCACCCAGTGTCCACAACCAGGTGCAGTCTCACACTTTGGATTAGGGATCTGAGGAGCTTCCCACTCCCCATCCATTTCTTCATCCCTACAGGAAAAAAAAAAATAAATTGCCAACAACCTATTTGAGATTGAACTAGCCTGAGCCCTAACACTCAGTCTGAAGTTAGGGTCCACACACATTTTGCTGTAACAACCGCAGAATTTTGACCAGCTCACAGAACTTTACCCAACAGTATAAACACTTTTTTTTTAAGGAGTACTACACCATTTTGTTTTGGATTTGTTGGGATTTCTTTAAAAAGGTCACAAGATCCTAACTGCCACTTGAAACACTTCTCTGTAAGAAGCTTAGCAATACCCTTGAGACTATAAATTGGTAACTTGAAATTATCATGTAAAACTGTTTCATGGTTTAACGCTGTAGCAAATTCTCTCAAAGGCACTCTTCATATTCTGTTTTTGTTTATATATCTTCAGAGAACAAAAGACAACGGACACGTTCATGTTTTTCTAAAAGCAGTCCCAAACCAACAAATATTTGGCCATACCTTATAAATTCCAACTTACTGCCTCAAAAGACTGTAAGATTTGGATTGAATTCTGATCCACAACTCCTATTTTGCCACAGAGAATAGGTGGGCTTACCTGTAAGATGCATTAACTACCTGCACTTACTGAACCAGGTTCTTACCAGTCCTTGGGTTTTTTTGCATTAGGGTCTGGAACATACTGTGGTTCATCATCAAGCCATCCCTCGGGCTTAACAGCATCATGGTCTTCTACTTTGGAAGGCTCATCTTCATCCCTTCAATTACAGACTTATGTTAGGAAATAACAGCAGTCTGACTTTGAACCAACACTCTGTTCAAAGGACTGAAACTGGCATGAAAGGGATGATTTTCATAGGCACCACAGAATTAGACACACCAAATTAAACCTCCAATTAACTGTTTCTAAATATCTGAGTTGTATTTACATTATTTCAAAGTACTACGTAGCCCAGAAATTGCTACTATCAATCAGAATAGAAGGTGTCAGTCAGGTCTTTCTATTAAGTTTTTCCCTCCTCTTCCCACATTACCACATGAACCACAGTTGAGGAAGCAGAAATCACTGAAGGTAAATTAAGACTATTCAGTGAAAAAAAAAACCCTCTTCCTAATCTTTCAGGTACAGTAATCTTAGCTATTAACTGCAATCATGGAAGGTACAAAATCAGCAAAAAGCACAATTTTTATTTCTCTCCTTAGAAGACGACCAGATCCTTGTACCCACAACAATTATGTCTTCAACTTTAGTGCTTTTAGTAGTGAAACACAATCCCATTGTCATTAGCAAAAAAACAAAACAAAAACAGTCAAATCCTTCAAATTAACAACCTGCATGTGAGAAGTAGTGTACAGATAAAAATGTTCTCCTCACCAATCATCTGGTTTGACAGCATTTGGATCAGGTATTTTTGGTCTCTCATCCCAATCATCAGGCTTCTTATCACTAGGATCCTCTATTTCTTTGGGAGGGTTTACTGGAGGAACCATATCCTCAAGAAGACTTCCTTTACTAACAACCGATTGGTCAATTAGCATTTCAAATGTGTCATCTGGCTTTAGCACTACATTGAAGAAATTTGTATGAAAGAAATAAGGGAAGCATTCACTTTACAAATATCTTTAACCAAAACCTATATAATAAACACAGACTTAAGACAATTAATGGCAAACAGGATCCTCGCTATAGCAGAGCAAGAGACAGACTCCCCACTCAGGTACTGGATCTGGACACAAAACGTTAAAGTGGCTACAACTGCACAATGTATGACCAGCGTCAGGCCCCCCAAAATGAAGCCTCTAACAAATTCAATTGCTGGATCACATCCAAGCACATTCTAAGAGATTTTTCAAAAACCTACCACTTAGCCAAAATTCTGCTTCATTTATTTATTTAAAAATAGAGACAAAGACAAACCTCTGCCCCAAAAGGCATCTGTGCTACCAAATTACAATTTCACACTTGAAAGCATAGAAATACAAGAACTGTGTCAGCAACACAGCTGAAGGATCATCAAAGAAGTAATTTCTCTCCGATTCAAATCTCTGATAGCTATTTCCCTCAAATGCCAGACTGCAAATGCAGAAAATCCTCTTCAAATGTTTAAGTATTTTAGCAAGTGTGAATAACTGAGAAGCCAGGGTCACAGAACTAGGCAGCGTCACTCAGTAATAGACATTGTATCCAGATCCATTTCTCATAGCCGGTAAGCATATTTATAAGTGCTTAACAAGTATATTCAAATGTCCATTCAACACAACAACGGTTATTAATTCAAAATAAATACCGTTCCACTTTTACAAATGGTTTTCTAAAGATGGATCATGAAAACCAGAGTAACAGCGTTACAATGACAGTCTGGTAATACGTAATTTAGCTCTTGCAGCCTAGAAGTTTAACAGTATTAAAATATACATAAGTGCAAAAATTAAACACCCCTTATAACTTTAGATACAACACAAAGAATTTATTTTTAAACTTCTGTTATCAGTCGCATTAGAATCACACAGCTCTATGGAGTCTATTTGAACAATTAGAATAAATGCAACCAAGTTTAAGTAATTTTAATCATAATTTCTTATGAACAGCCTAAACATAAGAACACATGCATTCCCTTACCATAAGGACAGTGTTTACTTTCACTTATTAATACTATCTAAAAGTGAAAGTCTGCCATGGCACGCTACAGTAATCTATTTTAAAAAACAGTGTTTCCCCATGGCACAACAGTTGAATATGCCTTTCATTATTATGCAATGGAAGTTCAAAAGTACAGTCAATTTTGCTGTATTTGCAGCATGCCACAGATGAGCCTTTCTCTGACTGTTTATACTGTTTATTCTTCCTCAGAAATTAGAAAGGGGTGGGGGGGGAAGAACCAAGAAATTCAACTTCTCTGCTGTACTGTTCATTGGTACAGAAAGAGATGTCCCATGAATTAAAACCCGTCCATATTCATTTATTCACCTTCAGAGAATGTGATTAACATATCTGTTCATGCACACTGCTGCAGATGCAGGTGTTAGCGAAAAAATCTTAACACACAGGAGAGTGGCAGGTGGCATGCTGCAGATTTAACTGAATTCCTGTGAATTCTTAATGTCTTCCCAGACTATTCAACAGTTGTATGTCTTTTAATATTTTTCTTAACAAAAATATTTTTATCATGATAAGTACCTGGAGTACTAAGCAATTCTTCACACTAAAGGCTGGCTAGGGCTGATAACGTTTTTTCCTGTAATCGAATATTAAACAGCAGCATTTGAAAGCCACTTTTATGTCCTGCAGTTAAGCCCAGTCATTACATCATTTAAGCACAAACCATTAAGCAGCCACCCCTCAGAATGAGCAAACAAACAAAAAAGCAGACAAATACGAAGCTTCAGCAGACAGAAATATATTTTTAATCTTTCCAATTTAAAATTTCAAGAATTAAACAGTACCTAGAGTATATAGATGTGTCTTCTTGTCCAAATAGAATTTTTTTAGATCTACATCTGGACGTTTTGCATGTTTTTCATCATATTCTCCAGTTTTAGGATTCTTATGTCTGAAGATAAAGTGTAGTTTGTAATCTTCTCCACATTTATCTGGTCCAAACATAATAGTATAAGGTGTTTTGTCAAAAAAGTATTCCTGTAGAAGCAAGAAAGCTAAACATGCGTTATACTGTACAGTTTATCAAGTGATTTTGGGTACTTTTCCTTGATGCTGTGGCATACAGCATAGTCTCTTGAAAACTGGTATGATACGTCATGAGAAGAACTGAACAGTCCTCATGGGTTTCGGGTGCTCTCTGTTCTCAGGGAACAGCCTAACCATAGAGATCACTTAAGCCTCCTCAAGGAGGACGAATATATTTATTTAGAGCTTACCCTTACATAGAAATGCCTGTTACAAATCAAAACACCCCATATTTATATCCTTCTACAAACAGTATACTAAAAGATGGAAAGGAAGTAGGTACTTTCTTTGTAACACTTATTCTTCCATAAAGATAAAACCCAGGATATTCTTATCCTGTATTTTATCAGTCCCCTTGCTCCACATTAAATGACAACAACCACCAACACTGGAAATATCAGGTATAGTTATTCTCTCCTTCAGAGTATGTTGCATGACGCTGTTCAGACATGTCAGTATTTTTCAACTATTTATATGATTTTTCTATTTGGAATACGCAGTAATGCCTTATATTCTTAAACAATTGCTTGAAGGAAGAGGACCGCATGATTTCTGGAAGTTTTCTCCTTGAAGATATATTCTGACACAAATGTATTGTTTGAAATGAGTCTGTATTTTTAAAAATGTTTTGAATGCAAAGTAAAATATTTTCAGTTCACACACTAGAGAGTGCATGTATTTAAGCTTGGTCCTTCTTACAACATTCTGCAGTCTTAGGAAAATGTTACTGATAAGAATTAACAACAATTAAGTGACTATTCTAGTAGCAATAAGCATATATACAGCGTTGAGACATGTCCAATTTTAAAGTTAAAACCCCCACAAAATAAGAAAGAGAGAACACTGACTCTTAAATTACCTCAACACACAGCCAGTGAAATTCCAGAAAGAGTACCGGATGAATTGTGAGCCAGGCCATAAACAGGCAAACTTTGCATTTGCTGTCTTCTGGTTTACCTTCTAGTAAGACGACAGATGCTGGAGAATTACAATTTCATGTGTAACTGAGCTGAATCCCTTTGTCTCACACCTTTTAAAACGTAGAACTTTTCAGTTTTACTACCATTTACACACCTTTCTGTTATGGCAGATGTCATGCCTCTACTTGTTCTCCTACAGCCTGGGTTTTTTTCTTATCTATTAGTACTCAAGTTATTTACGCACAAAACACATACTGCCATATGAATTTTAGGAAAATGGAAGGGCATTAGGAAGCTGCATTAAAGCTTTTATCACTTCTTAGAAATGCTTGCAGGTAACTTCTTATGTATGTCACCATCTCCTAAACTCTTGCAGAGGTACATTATACGTCATGAAGAGTCCCACTGTTAAGTAGCTCTTCCTGACTGATGACTTGTAAGTCAGGTCAAGCAATGTCTTGAGCCTATCCTTAGCAATCTGCTCTTCATTTTGCACATACACAGGGCATCACACTTCACTGCTGTTCTCCTCAGTACTTGAAAGTCAAGGGTATGGCCTCACAGGTCAAGGCAGTAGCAGCAGCACAGACATCTCAGGGATAAAAGCACAGGTGAAGAATCTTACCCAGAGAGAAAATTATGAATTCCACCTGCGCTCCTGTTAATAGTTTTTTTTTTTCCAGACTATTCCTTATTATTTTTCCCATGAGCTTGCCTTTCTAGCTTACCAAATCTTGGTGAGCAAATGAAATAGGCTGATGCATCTCAAACACAACAACTTCTATAGCCTATACAAATTATTACTCCGATTGCCCTGCAAACTTCTGTTACTATACTACTGCATGTTGGTTCAAGAACACCAATTAGCCACAACCCTGTAGCAGTTAGGGTAGTCAGCTTTCAAGTAGCTCCAGCAGCCTGCTTCAGGATTGGAAGTACCTTTATTTCGTGTTTGTACTGCTGACTCAGCACAAGTCCACCAGCTCATGATGTAACATAACATTTTGAAACCACACTGGTTATTCCAAGTCTGTCCAAAGCACGACCCTGTTCTGTAACTGTTGCTATATACCAAAAGCACCAGCTCCCATCAAATCAGCTGCAGCTACCACTGTATGCATCAGCCACCCTTACTCTGTCAACACAAAATCTGCATTGCCCAAGCTCCTAGGCAACAATTCACTGCCAGTTCTGAACATTACAAAAAAATTTGCTAAAATATCCTTTATTACAGGCTAGAAAGCTTACATCTACACCTCAGTGTAGCGTCAGAAATACTGACAGCAGAAACTACCAGTCTGCTTATGCTACAACCAAAACTTGACTAGAACAGGCACTTTAAGTAAGAAATACTTGATTGCACTGGCATGGTAATAAAGAGTTTTGCAGACAAGTTTGGAAAAGACAGGCAAGTTCACATCAATATACTGAGAAACAATCTACAAAATGGTCCAACATACCAAGGCACTTACTAATTTTTTCACATCTGATCATTCAGACCTTTTCCTGAGAACAGAGATTCTCCATCACTTTCAGTTTCTAAATCCAAGTTGTGGCCCTTTCTAAGATGTCACATTGCATGCCATCTAGTAAAAACAATTGCTTCACAAATTATGAGTTGAGATTCTATGGCTTCTATTATTGCAGAAAGACAGACTAAACAGATGCAAAAGTCTTTTGTCCTGGGCATAAGACATCACTCGTGCAAAACTAAGAGTATGTTAACCACAGCAAGCTATCTACATAGCTTACTTGAAGTTTTAGACTACCTATAAGTTTCATTAAAATAAATGGAAATTATAACAAGAATAGCATTATCAAATGTTCCACCAGTAAAAAATGCACAACTTCAAAGGTTTTGTGTATATATAATAAATTATATGTATATTATCTTGCCCAATCTTCTGCTTAAACATTTAGGAAGCCTTTAAGAATTTAGGATGCATTAGGAATTAGTTTCTTATTGACATTTCACTAGAACAATTATGCATTCCTCAAATGAACAACTGATAGAAAATGTTAAGTAAGAGGACATACCAGATTCAAGTCATCACTACTGGAGAGAAGTTTAATATATGCACCGCCACAGTCAATGCCTTCTTGAAAATTCACTTCGTATCTGGGCAAAGAGCAAGTTAAAAAAGCCATTCCAAGTATCAAATACAAATTAACTTCTAATCTGCAGTTCTAATTATGAATACATTAAGACCGTGCATTAGTCACTACTGCCAAAACACTTCTACAGGACCAAAAGGTTTTACATGCCACACAAGCTATGCCAGCCACGATACCAGTCAAAAACCACCACAGTAACAATTGCTAACTAACAATTGGTATTAACGGTAAGAAAAATGTCAAGGTGGTATCAACAACATGCAAATATCAACGTGAAATAGAAACCGGAGAGAGTTCTAAAAAGTTTGTGCCATCTTTGAAACTGCCTGTATGGCACACTAACTTTAGCCCAAGGAGTTATCTGCATATCTGTTAAGTACAACAAAGCAAGTCCAAGTATCCGAAAAAATGAGTCATATTGCCACGGTGCTCATCATCATTAATATTGCTATAACACATTCAAGATTCAATTTGCTTTTACAACCTACACAGAAGTATTCTGTAAATGGAAAAACACTGTATTAAGACTACACAATTTAGATCTTTTAGAGCAAAGACTGAAAATTAATTAGCTTTTTCAGCTATCTCATAAAACATTAGATTTCTGTCCAAAAGTATTTTACAAGAGTTTAAATATCACTTCTTAACACATATACTACAATCTTACTTGATTATTCAATCATTAATACATATAGTTCTGATGGCTGTGGATATGATAGGTCAATGCTATACGGAAGCCAGTATTTTCTACAGAGGTTCACATTACTTTGACTTAAAGACTCCAGTAATAATAAATATTATGTAAAAAAAATGAGGGATTACTTACTGAACAATCAAAGGCTTATTATTGAAAATAAATGCTTTTGTTAACTTAGCTGATATTGCATGGTGCTTTGCCACCGATTTTAACACTAATCCTCTGTCTCCAGGCATTGCGTTTTCTTTCAGCTCTTCTACTTCCCATCTTCCTAAAACAGACATACACAGTCTTTCAAAAAAAATATAGGCTGAAGTAAAGAAATCAGTCTTGTTGAAAGCAAAGAGTTAGCAGCAAATAAAGACTAGTTGCCAAAGCATGGAAAAAATCTTGATATCTGATGACAAAGAAGTTAAACAGTAATCATCCAATTAATTATTGGCAATTCTACTGTGGCTACAAAACATTGCTCAAGTCCAGCTTACACTTCCCCAAATCAAGTGCTCTACAGCACTCAAAACCCCCCACATTCATAGTACACAAATTTGCTGCTTTTATCTTTCTATCAAATCAGGGATAGAGTGTTCTAGCCCGTACTTTTCAAGAATTGGAACCAGAATTCCAGCTCCACAGTTAGGTGATAAAATAAAAGTTGTGTGATGCCGAAGACCCATCTAACCCAATGTTCTGGCTTAGACAACAAGGAGAAAAGAAAGCTTAGGGAAAAAGACTGCAAGCAGTTGTAACAAGTGAAAAGCTGCTTCTTTCTTCTTTCCCCAAGTAGCTGTTTCTACAGCAGTAAAAATCCCTGTTTCACAACTGATTACAGCCAAAAGAAAGAAAATTATCAAAATCTCAGTTTTATTTGTTAAACAGAATTTTCCAAATAAAATAAAAAAAGCCAGTCATGGACACCAAAGTAGGAAAGAACCGCATCTTTACCATAATCCACCGTAAAGCAATGAAGCTGAATAGAAAAGCATATACATTTAACAAAAATTGTTTTATATCCCAAAATTAAATCTATTGCACAAACCTGTGGCATATGTGAATATCCACTGGATCTCTGTTTAATTGCAATATTGTATGAAAGAATCAATACATTCTAGATACGTCATTTTATTCAAGCCTAAAGCTTGCACTGCTAATACAGAGACTGTTTCAAAGCTCTGGTTTGTATTTAACAAGTTTTATTGTAAAAATCTATTCCAGTCTTAAAATATTGGCAGATAATTAAAGAGATGCTTACACTTCAGGTATGCATAGCTCTACACAGAAAAGCCTACTCTCCCATTTCACTAAAAAGGTATTCATTCTAGACTATTAAGGTAACACCAGCTTTCAGTATTTTAAAGATGACACGTGTAAAGTATATGTTATTCCTTGTTGCTTTCATATTTACAGAAATCTACAAGAAAACTTTAATATTGTGGATCTCTATACTTAGACTGTGGTATCACACAGTGCCTAGAGGAACATAAAATATTTCTCCAGATTTCAGATTTTAGATTTATTCCTACCATCGTCACAAAAAGCATTAGTCACAAGGCACTGTGTAAGCTAGATATCCACATGGTTCCTCCACTCCTGCTTACATAGAATTAGAATCTTTCAGGTCAAATCTAATCACATGGGAGATGAAGGTCCCCATGCAGAGTCTTTCCAAGAATTAGCAGATTTCATCTTAAAGACAAACAAGCAAGCATACAGCTTTAAAAATAAAAATTACATAATTATAAATTCTCCAAGTTTGGCAAAAATACAGTTGATTAGACATGTGGGCAATATCCAAAGAACAAGATTTCTAAGAGGGTAGTTGTATTTTCTCAGAGATTAGCAGCACAAGATTCACTGATTTTTTTTCCAGGAACGAACACAGCACAAAAGAAATAAGACTTTGACAGCTCCCTGTAATCTTGTAAGAAGCCTGTGACAATGTGAACAAGAGGAAGGAAATGTAACTGCAGCATGTGTTTTAGAGAGATTCATAAACTGCTAAATCCAAGTGAAACAACTATTGACTTTTATTCAACTGAAGCACGATTTGTGAAAGGTCATTAAGGAAAGGCTGATATGTATGTCAACAAATCCCTAGTTTCTTCCAGTCTGCTCAACAGAAGAGAGGAAAATCCCCTCCTCTTCAATAGTGCTCCTTCCTGGAAACTAAGGCCAAGCAATAATGCCAGGCAAAACAACAAAACCAAAACAAAAACCACTAAGTTGGAAAACAGTTCAAAAAGGTCTTTTCACCACAGACTTAATGTTGAATTGTCTGGGTGACTTTTAGAAATATGACTGTTTCAACATCAGAAACAATTTCTATCTGAGGCCAAGTAATGAGATGTCTGTTCTTACAAGCATCTCATCTGTATGGGTATCTGCTCTGCAGCTTCTTTTACCAGTTACATCTGGTAACAACTAAACCTAAAAACATCTATTCTGTACCATTTTGCACACCAAAGTCCTACAAGTTATGTTTGCTTACCACTTTCTACTAACATTGATTTTATTTCACATAAGAGCAGTAGCAAATACTTTTCTTTTGCAGCAGTAACTTTTTCTGTTCTCCCCACTTGCTCTTGAATTGGATAGATGCATGTTGCAAAATTGTTGCCACAGATGATGTATCTGTCAAATAGTTTAAAATTACATTCAAGGAGGCAGTTCTAGCCTATGAATTTTTAAGTCGAGCGCAAGCCCCAAAGATAAAAGCCATCGAAACAACTTGTTCAGTATTACTTCCCAAATTTTAGACTACTGTAAAAAACCATTCAAGAAAGACTGGAGAACGCTACATGCAAGTACAGATGATCTGAAAAAGTATTTTAAAGAAAAAAATCATTCCATTTAACTTTTGTTTCAGAAGCTAGACTGGGAGACCAACCCGTGAATGAGCAGGACAGACGCAGCAACATGGAACATGCTGCTTTAGAAACATGTTTAACAGCTGAAAACAAAGCGGTAAATCTCTCTGATGCTTTCAGAGAAGGCATTCTCAAGAAGCACTATTCATAAACAATCCACACTGAGCACTCAGATGCCAGAGGGTATTCTAGTATGACTCATTGCAAGAGGTTGTTGGGATGACAAAAAAATTATCTTCATACTAAGTAACCCAACAAGCAACATTTCACATCTTAGTTTCAGGATAACAGTTGTTACACAAACCAACATTTCTGACCCATGTAATCTCAGTTTTCAAAGATAAGTTCAGTGTAAGGGGTAATTACTTCTCAAAGAGCAACAGAACAACAGAAATTATATAGTGGAAGTAAACATTAAAACCACTTACCATCGTATTTAGCAATGTTATCATCCGTGTCTTCTTTCTTGGTTTTAGACAACACCCACCTAAAACAAGAAGTGTAGCAGTTACTGAACTGTGTAATGCTGTATTATTTAACAAGCACAGGAAAACCAGCTTTTGCTTCTAGGCTGTGAACCTGTGATGATGATTTTGACAGTCAGCATCATGGAACTTAGTTTAGTTCAAAGAACATGGAAAGAAAAATTAAAATGTATTAGTCTAAAATAGCATTTCAAAATACTTCCTAAGACTATAGATGAATATACAGTTACAACTCTAAAGTCATTCAGTTGTTCTCAATAAACTTCAGTTTTACATACAAGCTGAGTTTGACAGAATGTAACAATATTGCATAAGCATAAAATATCAAAAATACATGGGTAATAGCAAGGTTCAAGTGTAAAACCTTCAATATGATAAGGAAAAAAATTGCCCAAAGAAACCTTAACGCTATCTGACAGTAACAGTACACACACATAGCAGAGGATGAAAGGAAGAGGTAAAAGTGTCCATATGATGCAGGAGGGGGCCTGGAAAGCAGGACCACAAGTAACAACCAGTTAGTTGAAAGGAATGTGCTCGAGCTTGTGGGTCACAAGCCCTGGTGATAAGGGACATGAGAAGTTACTGAAGGGTATAGAAACAGGGACTAAGTATCAAGTTCAGACTATACAAGGAATAAGGCGGTCTGTTTGTCAGCTTGCTCAAGGACGTGCACAAGAACTGCAGACATTGTTATCTTTAACTATTGCTGAATTGCTAAATAGCAAGAGATCTCCACGCGAGCTGCCACACAGTTATAGAATAAGCAAGTTTTTGGACCAATCAGAATAAGATGTAACAATTGCTTGTGTGTATATAATCAGATATTAGGCTAATTAAAGTGACATTTGCTTGCATCAAGCTGCGTCCCATCTCTCAATCGCGGCAATATCACAAATGTAATTATGGACTGAACAGATTCCAACTGGGATCCCAACAGGACAACAAATTCCTGACCTCCTTGATAGTACGAACAAGGCAAACTCAGCTTATCATATTAAGGGGATAAGCACATACCCTACATACAAGCATTCATCTGGAGCAGAGAAGTAAAAAAAAAAAAAAAAAAAAAAAAAAAAAAGAGGGCAGTCCACTCATCTGGTCATACAGTGGTTCTATCCCGAGCCATGCACAGGAATATCTTAAGCCAACACTGTCACTGAACTCTTCATTGTACCAACTACAATACTACATTCTCATGCTTACTTCTGTAAAGCACTATTTTCATTCATTCTGAACTATCCTCTGCATAGACTATTTCAGGGATGATTTTTTATCTTGTCTGCCTTGAATTTCAGTCAGATTTGTTCACTGTTAACAGAAATACTGGGAAAACTTCACAGTATAAATGGCAAACTAGAGCCTTGGTCTACCAGAAGACCGACCAACAAGGAAATAAAACAACTCTACAAGTCATGCAGATTTTCAGGGCCCATTCTCAAGAAATAATTTCTTTTCCAGTGATTTACCTAGTCAATTTATATGTACACTTTTCCCTAATTTTAGGGAAGAAAGGCAACATGCTGCTTACTTTCTCATACTTCCATACTTGTTATTGTTATGTAAATTATGTACAGCTAGACCAAAAATCCCAAGCACTGTAGCTAAAGCTTGTAGTATTAGATTTAGTAAGACGACTAATCTTTGAACAGATGACACAAAACTAGAAACTGAGATAAATTATATCATTCAAGTACCCCAGTTAGGTTTTTGCATTTGTTAATCAAGGTTTTCAGTTGTTTGGTGTTTCTTTTTAAACACCACTTACAACCTCTTCTATTTTATAATTTTCCTGTCATCATTGGTACTGCTTTTGTATTGCACTTCTTAATATTTAGAAGTAACATTAAGACAAGTGATACATTGAAGACAGGAGCTTGCTAACTTATTGTCCTTCTACATCTGATCTAAATATATATCTAAAATAAAAGAATATGAAAAAACATAATGTGAGTAATGACAGGCTAATGTTCAGTGGCCTGAAGTTCCCTGTAACTCTACAGAAGAGAACAGTTCAGAAACAACTGGAAAAGGGAGTAAGATTCTATCTTACAGAAGTTACTGGTGCTTGTTACCATGCTATTTTGTTTACAGTTTAAATAGTGCATCCTCAACAGACATAAGCGTCTTAGGATTGTAAAACCTCACTCCTACAGTAGCTGGATCTTAGTCTTCTCACAGGAGGTAAAATATAGGCAGCTTTAGGTTCTATCACAATGAATATATCACAATGCATCTCCTTTCACCTCTATGTCTGGATCTTCATAGGAGAGTTAGTAGTTCCATTGATTTTAGTAACATAGGAAAACACCTTTTCCCATGATTGTTCACAAATCAAGGAGATGGGTCTTTTGTTCAACAGCAAAAAAAAAAAACAGGAAAAAATATACCAATGACAAGGTCTGGCTTGTCATTAGAAGAGAGACTTACTTTCATATTTTAAAATCTTTTTTCATAGTAAGAAAGTACTCTTAACAACTCATCACACCAGCTCTTATTAAAGAAATTTCTACTGTATTCACAGATTCTGCTTGGATACACACTTACTTAACTTGAGCCAGTAACAGCATACTAATCTGGTTTGATTCAAAAAAGAAAAGTCAGTGATCATACAGATCACATTTACATGGTACTCATTTGTTTTTCACTGGTATTCTACACTCTTTACATCTGAGCTAGAAAGAGGACTGAAAGCCAAGCTGTTTCCCACCTAAAAGTAGTAAGTCTATTCCAGAAACAGAAAATAATAGATTATATTCACTCTTATTGACAGTCCATCAGCGGCAACTGACTATAGCTCACAACACACAGGTTTTCATTGAGCAACACAGATCACCCAGAGTACAAGTTACACCTTACACTGCCATACTGTTGGAAGAAAACTTGTAAGATACAGACAAGACAAAAATGTCTGGCTTAAGAATTGTGAGATAAACCTGAAGATTATTCTAAAATTTCAATGCGGTAAGGTCAAACTACCTAGAAAATACTTCAGTAGTCTCAAATATATATTTCTTATTGAGTATGGGAAGTAATACAATAAATAAAAAAATCCACTAACAAAAAAACTTAGCTACAATGCTGAAGACACTGCCCTCTTACACATAAATAAGCGCATATGAAGAGGAGGAAAGAGTTTGCTACTGCAGTGTAATAGCTATGCACTTCACCTTGCAGCTACCTGAACTGGCTAAATCTTTAAATTATATTTCTTTATGTTGATTAACGTAGAGTTTATTACAAGCTTCCTTAAAACACAAAAAATAGCAACATACCTGAAATGTTACCTGTCCAGCTTAACATTATGATGTATTTGGAGCAAGTATTACCAGCCTTTCCAATTCTAACCCCTGTAAAACTTAACTTTTATAAAGATACTAGCAAAAAATTAATACAAAGTCAGTCTGCCACTGTAAGTTAAACTGCCGAAAGTAAAAGTTTATGCCTTATAACTTTAAACTTACCCAGTCAATACTCCATCAAAGGTTTCTGTAAAATACACTTCCCCAGTTGGCTTTGGAGTCTGGTACACAACCTAAAAGACATGTACAAACATACACACTAACATAAATTACAATTTTTCCATTTGAAATACACTATCATACCTCCAAAAGTAGCCCACCCAGACAGACCACCAGATTTCGTTCGTTAGAAATACCTAGCAGCATAAAACACTTTTCCCTGTCCCCAACTCCTCTCATTTCTACAGTCTGGCCGCATCCCTCTAACAGTGAGCAATTTCACATCTGTGAAGTTTAAAAATTGCTTCCCGTGTTCAAAGCTAATAACATCTTATGTGTAACAAACACCCTGAAAATTTACTGAACTTGCACCAGTACTCTGCTTCCTCCCTACTTCTTTCTGTATGGGTTTGCCATCCTTCTGTTTTCCTGTCTACTTGGCACATCACAGCTGGGCTACATATTAAAAAGGAAAAGTTGAAAAAAATAACTTACGAAGTACAGGATAATAAATGCAGAAAGATTTTCTGGGAATAAAGACAGTGTCAAAAGGCAGCTGTGACAGATGAAATCAAGAAACTGGCCTAAAGTCAAAATACCAGTAAGACCAAGATTCTTTCTGCTTTCTTCTCTAGAAATGGCATGTTAGGATTTACAACAAAAGGTTCTGGCACCTAGATTGAAGCACAGACTAGCGAAACCTTCTTTATGACTATTTACCACAGGCAGATCTATTTTACACGTTGGCATATTACAGTCATTCTTTAAGCCTGTCTTACACATCACACACAGCAACTAAAAAACTCTGGCTGATGGGTTTGACCCACTCAATTGTCAGCTGCATATTAACTTGCTTTTTTTAAAAATGCATTTGTCCACCAATTTCTCTGCTAGTTATAACTGCGTATCTTATAATTAAACAAGCTTTAGTTAAAGACTTCCGTAATCTTACCTCTAAGGAAGATTTATCTCTGTCGACATCAGCTTCTTGAGACTGCTTGTCAAAATCCTCCACTTCAACATCTGCATCCAGGTTTTCTTTGTTTTCAGTTTCTGCAGTCACTGAGCTAATTATCAGGACACCCAAGCACAGCCAATCCCACTGGAAGTGCATCCTGGTTATATGAACTGAAAGTTTTAAATATCATCACAAGGACATTACCAATACTATTACAATTTTACTCCAGACTTTACAGTAAGAAATAAAGATCATCAAGTGTTGTCAGTATAGTATTTTAGTATAGCGCTGTATCTCAATTTGGAAAAGTTCTTACTACACAGCCCTGACTCAGATTCTTTTTCCCTTCCTGTTGTCCCTCCAGGAGTGCTTGTAGCCTGTTCTCTTATCTTGCCACATCATTCATACCAAGAGTGAATCCGACTGCAGTATATATGTGTTTTTAAGAACTAGGTAAGACTGCTCTTATTTTTCTCATTCCTTAACAAGCTGAACAAGTAATCAAATTTGATCAGTCTCTATAATGTAGCAAAAATAACATCCCTTTTCATTAGGGACAATAAAATGGATAGATTTAGGACACATCTACTGCCAGAATTACTCATTTGTATCTGGTCTTCTTCCACTGTCTGTCTTTACAAGAGTGCAGAGTTTATAGCAACTCCAGCTGAAACTGTCAAAAGAAAGTATAAGATTGTTTCAGAAAACATTTTAAAATTATTCAACAGCAAAAGTTTCAGCTTAAATGCAAATATCTTTCTAAGATCAGGGAAACCAAAAAATCTTTAGTCTGTGTGACTATCAGTAGCAGGTAACGACCCCAGCCTCTCGATCTAACCTGCTGGCGAAAAAGAAAAGATTTTGCCCAGTATTTTTTGCTTCACATCTTACGTAAGATACAAAACATATTATATTAGAACATCCAGTTGTTTGGAGCAATGCAGTATCAAGCACAAGTTTCCTCAATGGTCCTGCCAAAAATGCTTGTTTCTGAATCTGGTTTTGTCTGAATTTGGAAATAGAAGGAAGACAGATTCTAGATACCACCGCACAGGTATTTATCCTTTGGTTCTTACTAATTTCTATCCACAATAAGTTTAAAAAGATAGACGAATACTGATATTTAGTTTGCTATTGTAAGACATTTCCAAACCTTTCATTACTTTCAACTAGTCATACTAAATATGCTGCTACTGAGGTGCTTTCTGCACCTGAGAAAGCAGTCACCCTCTTAGTTGTTTCATTACTCTTCAGAGATTAAATTAACTCTACAACCCTAAATATCCCAGAAATTCAAGACACCACCTTATATTGGAAGTGTGAGTCACCTTCATTCTTCCTGGCTTTATCAGATTTGCTGAGCAATTCAAGCATTCAAGTTTCACCAATAATTACTAATCATTCAATTTATAACACCTGCAAGTTCTATCAAGCAACACATATAGAGATCAAACAGTATCAGGGCTAAAATACCCCACATCCCAGCATGACTGTACTACAAGCATCCAAGAAGAAAACTAATTATTTTTCCTTATTTAAGATCTATTAATTTGATATTGACTGCACTGATTATACTTACAGCCAAAACCTAGAAGTATCATAAAGAACTAAAGTGTTTCGCACACTAACACTATGTCAGTATCAGGAAATCATCAAAAGCTTCCTTTCTTGGGACAAACACCTATTTTCCATAAAACTAAATTAATTACATTACCATTCTTTTTTTCTCCCCCACTATTAACTACAATCCCTACCACATGTTGTGGGACTTTCCACCCTGCTGTGCATTTCACTTGAGGGTGGCAAGTCTATAGTTCCCTCTTTTTTTCAGTTATTAACACAGTGATGCATCTCAAAAGTTATCTGCAAGTTTCAGTAGTTTTTTGGGTTTAGTTTTTTTAAAAAATGTTAAATACTGCAGATACTGTTAATTCATGCACTTCCTTGGCCAATTCTAGAACTTCAAACAATCCTGCCCTGAAGACTTCAAGTCTTTCAATTTATCATACATAAGTATTCAATCTTACAGTGCACTTTTGAACACCATTGTCTGGAGGTTATCACAGTTAGTTCTACCATCCCTGTTTTCTTGTTCTTAATCATATTAGGACAAACAGTTGAAGAACGTCATATCAATGCCTTCTGGGCTTCCTTAGCTCTTAGCTAAAGTGCTATATATTAACCAGGTATTAGACTTGCTTTCTTAGCATAAAATTTTGCCTACATTACTTTAGCTAGTTTGTCACACAGGTGGTCTCCTCCTCTTCTCCTAAAGCAGATGAAGAGATACATCTTTCTTGGTCAATATATTTCAAGTGTATTTTGACGATCCAAAATGCCTTTCACTTACATAGCTGTAATTTTACTGTAATTGGCCCCATCTACTTTTGTTCCATACACACACTAGCAAGGGCATCCAAGAAATCAGACTGGTACTCACCTTTCCCACAGTTCCCTTCCAAAACTACTGATGCTTTCACTTCGTTCACACCAAGTCTTATGACTACTCCCTGACCCTAGCCTAGGACACTCCTAATTTCATTTAGTCTTCTATTGTAACTCTTACTTTTCCCTTCAAGAAGAGAAGGCACGCTTTTTCACCTTTAACTTTTAAACACTTTTAAAATAATCCCAGAAACACTGAAATACATCACCAAGAACAATTACAGTTATCACTAAATTGCCAGGCAAAGATGGTTTTAAACAAGACCATTACATTTTTTACTTTTGTGAACTCTGCCAGCACTACAGTCTTAGAATGTCCAATAAATCTATCAACTAAGCTGAAGATTCGAAACAGAACTTCACACTACACATCTGTCTTTACACCCTACTGAACTTTCATAATTAACACATGAAGGCCTATGAAAAACTTCTCTTATTCTTTCCTCAAGGTGACCATAAAAACAAGGCGAAACGATCCCCACTGTCAGAAGTTCCTCAGCAGAACAGAACGAGTTATCCCAGTCTATGACACTCACACAAACGACGACCATGTTCACTAGCAGTACTGGCTAAAGGCCAAAGACCAGGGACTTCCAAACCATCTTTCACGGAGCTACAGCAAATAGGTAATTGCAAAACCATACATCTTGACAGTAGTTTCAATTAGGAACATGATAATAGTTACAGTATGACCCATGAGAGAACTGGATAGCTTTCTTCAGATTTCAAAGCTGTAATCACAGAAATTCATCCAATAATTGCACCTCCAAAACAGGATTCCAAATCATTCCTTTTGGGATGGGCAGCTTATATTCTGCTTGCTCTCTATGTATATATTGATGGAATTGTCAATATGTTTCACTTCAGACCTGTAATTTTTAAACTTAATTACTGCATGGCTTGGTCGCTCTTTACCATGGGGATACAGGTAACTACAGCACTTTTGACACACCAGAAGAGACACCTGAGCCAGCAGTACTACTGCAAAGCATGCTCTTGGGACCAGCCACCATGCTGCAACATCAGCATACTATTGCACCTAAATTAACGAGTCACAGTTTCTGAGACACATACCAGTATTTAGGAAAGACAACGGGCATAAACTGAGAAAATATTCTGACTAGACTATTAGAAATTCTTTTCCCCATGAGAGCAGGGAAGCTGTGGTACAGGCTGCCTAGTCACAGTCCTCAGGGTTTTCCAAGACCAAAGGAATAAACCTCCGAGCAACCTGAACTGGCATCAAAGCTGAGCCTGCCGTGGTGCAGCACGTTGGAGCGCAGACTTCCTGGGGACCCTTCCCACCTGAATGACTTCATTTCTGTGGATGGTTGAACACCACAAGTACATCAATCTTCAGACCTCTGCACCACGATCTTTTGAATATTCTACACATGCTATTACATTAATGTCATTGTCATTCCACTTGATGCAGAACTACGCAGAGGTCAGGATCCTTTAGAATATTACTAACCTTTCCCTGGACTTTGAAGGGGGCTCTGCCTTTTTCATGAAACACTCAGTTCTGCATTCTCAAGCAGAAAGGAAATCAGACTGCTGTTAACAGCCTTTCTCTCTCAGAGCTCTAAAGCTCCTGCATCCAGCACCATCTGTACCCAGTAGCAACACATGGGCTTCTCCTATGGCCACAAATCAATTCCATCCAGGGCAACAGAAAATAGGTTTTTTTTCCCTTCTTCCATCCATAATCATGTGCTGCCTTATTACTCACCTATACAGCTGCACCGGCATCAACCTCACCAAGGACAACATCCATCTAAAACTAAAACTGCTCCGCAAAAAGCACCCAGGAGTTCTTACACAACTTTCTATTTTTTATTTTGTGTGAAAATTATACTATCTTTTGCTAAAGTGTTAAACCCACTTACTGAAGTGAATACTAAATGCATAATTTAGCAATTACTCAAGACACAACGCTGCCGTCGTGCAAATGCTTTTTCAAGCTATTTTATTGCTAGAGTTAGCTTGACTAAAACCTCCAGGAAAACGTTATTAAAAAAGGAAAACAAAAGTTTGCGTCAAGCGGCCACTCAGTGTTCAGGCAGCGCCCATGACAAACCAGCTTCCCGCGTGTCATACGGAGCCCGCTTCTCGAAAGACCACGGAGGGAGGGTCCGCAGCGCCGCAGGAGCGACCCCGGCCCCCACGGGGCGGCTCGCCTCGGGCACCGCACCGGGGCCCCGGCCCCCGCCGAACCCACCGCCGCGGCCCCGACCGGCCCCCGACAAACCCACCGCCGCGGCCCATAACCCCCTCCCACGCACACACACACAACCCCCAACCCCCCAAGGCCCTCAACCTCCCTCCCCGAAACCCACCCCCAGGGTCCCGACCCACCCGCTCCCACGGCCCCGCCGCCGGCCAGGAGGGGCGGGCGGGCTGGGGGCGCTACAGCTCCCCCCTCCCCACCGTGTGCAGCCTAACGGACGGCAACGGCCGGCGCCAGAGGACCCCCCACGGGAGGGGGAGAACACGCACGCTGAAGGGCGGGGGGCCCCACCTCCACACGCGGCGCGCCGGCGGCGAGCCGCCCTCGCACCAGCCGGGCAGCGGCGAGTGAACGGGCGCTGCAGGGGCCCACCGCCGCGAGCCCGGCCGGCCGCCGTGCCCCCCCGCCCCAGTTACCCAACACCGCCACGCAGACAGCGGCCGCCCGGCGCCGAGGACCAGCCCCCGCGGCGGGCCCAGCACATCCCCTCCCCGCGGCAGACGCGCTACCTGCGGCGGGATGCGCTCCGCGTCCCGCTAGCGGAGCCCTGCCGCCGGCCCCGAGCATTAACGGGCAGCGCAGGCGCACAACCCCCCACCGCTCTCAGAGCCTCGGCCGCCGAGCAACAGGTGCTGGCGCTGCGCCGCCTAAGCCAATCAGAGCGCAGTAAGCGCAGCACTGCCCAATCCGCCCGCGGATCGCCACCACAGCTAGGCTCCGCGGGAGCGTGTGGGCGGGAACGACGGGCAGGTAGCCCCGCCAATCGCGGGCGCCCTCCGTGCGGCATGCACCAATTGCGGCCTCGCCCGGAGATGACAGCCTCCCCGCACGTGGTGCCCGAGCCAATCGCCCCGCAGCACCGCCCCAGGCCGCTCCTCGGCCTCGCCGCCGCGACGGCGTTGGGCGGGCGAGCTCCGGGTGCGGGAGCGGGATTGCCCCCCCCGCCCCTTCCCCCGAGTCTGTCTCCTCCCCGACCTCCCGCCGTAAGGGAAAGATTCGGTCACGCTGGGTTTGACGTGATTCGGGGGGTGTGTGCTCCAACATGAAGGTGTTAAGATGGACTCTGGTGGCAGGACTTTCAGACGTGAGGGCCACAGCCGGTGGGACATGATGTTTATGCGTGGTGTTACCATGCTGTGGTCAGTGATGAGAAAAAAAGGGCTTTTTCTGCATCTCTAGTTGGAGTGATTTAGCTCAAATGAACATCACCCTTTATTACAATTGGAGACACAGCCTGGTGATCCAGTCTGCACTTGAAGGATCGCTAGGTACTGCTTCAGTTCCTCAGTTTTGGAAAACCTTGCCCAGGCAGGCCCAGGGCTGCTACTCTGAGGTGATTCCTGGCTCGAGTCAAGTCGTACCTTTACACTTCGGGCAGGGCACAATTTATGAGCATTTAAAACATCACTCACAGCACCGATACTCAAAACGTGCAGGAGAGGGCTGGGACAAAAGCGATTCCTTGAGGGATCAGGAGGAACACAGAAGTTGTTCTATTTGCCCAGTTGCTGACAAACTGGGTCAGGGATTGGTATATTTGTATGTGACACTGTGTCACTTGGTGACTCACAACGTCAGAGCCTCCTAGCCAAAGGCTGTAGGGGCTGCCGTCCTCATTTCAAGCTTGATGTTTGTTGGGGACACCAAGCATGATGCCAGTACTTGTGAGATGAACCATATAACTACTGCCACTGCCTTTCATTCTTACTGTTGAATCTCTTCAAAGGGTGCATCCGCAGCTCTTCACAGAAGACTGAGACTGCTTTTAAAAAGTACACTTTCAGGCAGCCAAATGTACCATTGCAGTACCAGCCACCCCCTCCAATGTGGGCAGATTTCACTGCCCAAGAAATTCTATTAAGGCACATACACAGAGTTTTTCTTTCTATTGCCAATGAACTGTGGGTCTGTGGAAGATGAGAAGGAAGGAAATCCCAAAATTGTTGATAGCCATAAGAAAAAGTGTTACTTTTTACTCATAAGTCAGCCTCTTTCAGTCAGTGCTCAGGCCACAAGAATCTGGTTTATGTTATTTAGTTCTTACCATGTTGAGGAAACTGTCTTTTGGACTTAACAGTTATGATCTATACACCATTAAGCTAAGCTTCCCCCTCTCCTAGAATAATTTATAACTTACAATAATTTTTATAGATTCCTCCATTTCGTTTATGTCTATCACATACTAGTTTGTTGACTCAGAATGGTTTGGAGTTGCCATTAGAATGTGTAATAGAAATTGTAAATCCAAATGCTCATTTTTTTTTGTGATATTCTGCCTTTCAAGTGTTCCAAGGTCACTGTAAACTGATGCACAAGCTTAAAACTTACATCGATTATATTTCTCTTTTGATAGCGTCATCAAAACTTAAGCTTGCCATAGATTATTACAAGCTCCAAAGAGCAATGTAACCTTCACAACTTAAACACAGTGCATATTTATGTCATAGAAAAATGGCAAAATTTCTTCTCTTGTTAAGGCTTAGCTAGAGCTGTCTAATTGTTTAAGATTCTGTAGGACTATGGCACCATTTCTCAATCATATGATTCTATGATTCTAATGCTGATCAGGAAAATCTGCTGTGCCTTAATTCAAATCCTTAATTGTACTTAATTCAAAAGTACATTATTTAATGTACTTTTGAGAAATGGTACCATAGTCTTACAGAAACTTCAATACAGCTAAAAAAAAAAAAAAAATTAATGTTCTCGAGCAATCCATCATGAAACCAAGTGTTGTAGTTTAACCCCAGCTGGTAACTAAGTACCATGCAGCCGCTTGCTCGTTCCCCCCTCACCCATGGGTGTAGGGAGGAGAATTGGAAAGGAATGTAAAACTCTGATATTAAGAACAGTTTAATAATTGAGATACAATAAAAAACAAAAAAACAATAATATTATTAACATAATATTATTATGTTAATAATATTATAACAGTAACAGTTATAATGTAAAAGAGGGAAAAGGAGAAAGGAATGAAATCCAAAGGGAAGGGAAAAAAGAAAAGCAATGATGCACAACACAGCTGCTCACCACTGCAGACCAGTTCCCCCTATTCCTCAAGCAATGATCAGCAGACCCAGCCAACCCCACCCCCCACCCCCAATTTATACACGAAGCTCGTTGCCCAGTTTGGGTCAGCTGTCCTGGCTGTGCCCCCTCCCAATTTCCTGCACTCCTCCAGCCCTCCCGCCTTTGGCAAGGCCTGAGACACCATAAAGTCCCCAACCACACCATTCCCACACCAAATCTAAAACACAGCGAGGCACTAGCCACCAAGAAGAAAATTAACTCTGTCCCAGCTGAAACCAGGACACAAAGACAGATGAAAACTATCCTCGCAGCTTGAAGTACACATACATTCTTTTAGAAGCATTTGCAGAATTAAAGATTTCTGTTTACTGCAGAATTGTTAATATTCCAACCGTTCATTGTAAGCCCTCTGTGAAAGATTTCTCTGGAATATTATATTTATGCAAATAAATGATAGTTTAAAAAAAATCCCACAACCCAAAACGCTCTCAGATAAAACAATTAGTATGTGCAACCGATAGTATAGCTAACAAATTTGTGACTTACGAGTAATAGAAAAAGTAAATGTTGGGGGAAACTGGGATCCTTGTGTAGTGGACACTATCCACTTACTTCCTCAAATGTGACAGAGAAGATTTTCAATTCAGTAAGCAAATACATCTTCAGCTTTGGATTAAGTATCTCCTGAATAATTTTTAATAGATATTTGTGTTAAGAGTCTAGTGTCTTCTCAGTGTACATTTAGCATGCATTAGCATTTACAGTACATGTTTGCTTGTATTAAGCTGTGCAAAAAGTCACAGTGACCCTGATGAGATTAGGGGCCTACATAATGAATGGAAATAAAAACATTTTAAAAAATCGGTAAAGCCAACTTCATAACTGCCTTTGAAGACAAGTGTTATTCCCCTTTCAAAAAATCCCTCAAAAAATTTAAGAACAGAGACACACTGTTCAGAGGAATGAACAACTGTGCTCCAGCAAAAATCAAATTGGGTTGAATAAGCCTTCATTAATATTGAATTACCTTGAAAAATGTGCCTTCTTCCCATGCAGGCATTTAACCTGATTAGGTATATGTACAATGAGCCTGAGGTAGTCAATATTTTTGAGACTATGTTTTAAACTACGTGGAAGTACTGAAGTAAAATTTCCTGCGGAAAGAGCTTGGTAATCTGGTATGGAACCTGAAATTTCTACCAGTGCTCTGCCACCCTCACGGTAGAAGAAAATGTATGTGCTGCATTCACAGAATCACGGAATGTTTGGGGTTGGGTGGCACCTGTGGAGACCTCCCAGCCCAACCCCTGCCAAAGCAGGGTCACCCAGAGCGGGCTGCACAGGATCACGTCCAGGCGGGTTCTGAGTGTCTCCAGAGAAGGAGACCCCCCAGCCCCTCTGGGCAGCCTGCCCCAGCGCTCTGCCACCCTCACGGTGAAGAAGTTCTCCCTCACGTTCAGAGGGAGCTGCCTGTGCCTCGGCGTGTGCCCGTTGCCCCTCGCCCTGTCGCTGGGCACCGCTGGCAGAGCCCGGCCCCGTCCTCCTGGCGCTGGCCCTGAAGCTGTTTGCAGCCATCGCTCAGAGCCCTCTCAGCCCTCCCTTCCCCGGGCTGAGCAGCCGCAGGTGTCCCGGCCTGCCCTCCCCCGGGAGGTGCCCAGGCCCCTCACCCCCTGCGCAGCCCCCGCCGGGCCCTCCCCAGCAGCTCCCCGTCTCTGGAACTGGGGAGCCCAGCGCTGGGCACGGCGCTCCCGGGGCGGCCTCCCCAGGGCAGAGCCGAGGGGCAGGGTCACCTCCCTGCGCCTGCTGGCCACGCTCCTCCTCATGCCCCCCGGGGCGCCACCGGCCTCCTGGGCCACCGGGGCTGGCTGCCGGCCCGGGGGCAGCTGCTGTGCCCCGGCACTGCCCGGCCCTTCCCCGCAGAGCTGCCTCCCCGCAGGCAGCCCCCAGCCCCTGCTGGTGCGTGGGGCTGTGCCCCCCCGGGGCAGGGCCTGGCACCGGCCTCTGCTGGGCTCCATCAGGTCCCTCCTGCCCAGCTCTCCAGCCTGCCCAGCTCTCGCCGGATGGCAGCGCAGCCTCTGGGGCATCAGCCGCTCCTCCCGCCTTTGTACCAGCCACCAGCCTGCTGAGGGGACGCTCTGTGCCTTCGCCCAGGTCACCGGTGAATCGGCTGAACGGGACTGGGCCCAGCACTGAGCCCTGGGCAGCACCGCTGGCCACAGGCCTCCAGCTGGGCTCTGCGCTGCTGGTCACAGCCCTCTCGGCTCCGCCGTTCAGCCAGTCCTCAGTCCGCTCACACTGATGAACAAAAGCCAAAACTGTGCATTACATAGGCAGAGACTATGGGAAGAAGTAACACCGATGCCTTACTTTCCTGCAGTATTTCCTAGGCTTACTCTAGGAAGCTTACAAAGTCTGTGCTTGGAACCACCAGTACCAGGAGGACAAGATACTTTGTACAGTCAGTTACTACTGTAACCCTGTGTGGGCAAAACCCCCTAATTTTAAGAGGTCTGCTCTAAGCCAGAAAATTGACACCCATCTGCCAGTCTCTGGTTTTTATGGAGGTTAAACCCTACTGCTTGTCTTTTTAAATTATGCATTTAAAATAATCAGGAAGTTCTAATTATTTTAAAATTTGTTTCAGTTTGTTTTTGAGTTGGGGACAGGTAACGTGATTACATCCTTTTTCCTTAAAAGGGGATCTGGAGCCCTCGGAAAATACAGAACCCAGACTATTTTGAAGATCTTCACCCATTCACGATGACCACTGTCAGTGCTATTGGTTTAGAACTCTGGTCTATGACACCTGATATCTACTTTGATAACGTCATTATATGTTCAGAAAAAGAAGTAGCAGACCGTTGGGCAGCAGATGGCTGGGGCTTGAAGAAATTCGTAGCAAGTGCTAATGAGGTATAAACTTTACTATGTTCTCGATGGCTGAAAGCAGTGAGTAAGACGTGCAACTGTTGGAAGAATTTTCTGTCAATTAATGCTGACAATATTAATTTGTCTTCAGTTAATAATCTTGCTGAGTAACTATGATAGGGTTTTTCTTGTAGTCTGGCATTTTGCCCTTCCTAGATCAATATGCTCTTTGAATTAAAAGGTTGTAACACCTTCCTTAAACACCTAGCGAGAAATGGGCCGCGTTATAGTTAATGGGATTTCTGCTTTTCATGGTGATGCTAGAAATTCAGTACCTGTCAGCAAATGGAAGCTGAGTTACTTACACTCAAAGACCTCTTTTTTTCTCCCCCCCTCCCCTTGTGGCTAACTCCATTATATATGTTCTTTAGATATTCCTCATGGGAGAGAAATGGATAAATAGTCATATGGTTTTTTTGTTTAGTAATTTTATGCCTCTGGCTGCTCTAGACGTATATTCTGCAGCTCTGAAAATAGTGCACGTATGTTTACGGAGTTGCATCTGTTCTTCTGTTTCTACGTCTGCATCCACGTTTTGTTTGTATACTGCGCTTGGCCAGCTGCCACAGTTTTTTCTAGATCTCTTTCCTGTGCTGTAGGATGAACTTGTCCTGACGTGTGGGATCCTGAGCCCCTCTAGTGGCTGCCTTTACCGAGCACAGTTTCTTTCTATCGGGCCTGTATTTTCTTGGAGTGGCAAGAGCAGTTGTGGGAAAGAAGCGATGGGTTGGTGGCAAATGTGGCCAATTCCTGACAGCTGCTGTTTGTCACAGGATGAGCAAGTAGCAACAGCAAATCAGCCCATGCAATGAGGAAATCCACCTCTTCCCGGTGTCTTTCCCCTTTCTGAAATCTTTGGGTTTCTGTCTGGACTTGCATCTGTACCCGTATGCACAATAGCAAAAACCATTCCCTTGAGACTCCTCCCTCCCCTGTGCCTCTCCAATTTCCTACCGTAGCTGCTGATGTACCCTTTTCAGAGGTCTTACTGGACCAGGCACTTGCCTTCCTACCTCTACCGTGTAAGTCAGAACTGGGCTGGGAGGACAGTTTACTCCCTGAATAATCGGCTCTCAGGGGAGAGACTATGGTAGTACAGACGCAGCAAGACATTGCTCTTCAGGAGGCCGGCTGATGCTCTGAGGTTCTTGATGCTTGGCGATCTTTCAGCTGACTTAGTACAGCATGGGGAAAAAATAACACAGCTGGGAAGGGTGTAAAGTGTGAGGTTGCCAAGACTCCAAATGCCACTTTACAAAACTGAGTAGTGGCCAGTCTGGTATGTTTGGAGTACCAGGTTTGTTCCTTCTTACCCAGCACCTGCTGTTTATTTGCAGTGTGTTAAGCTGCTCCTTTACGACTACTGAAATCAATATTGTTTTAGTCATTAAAAAGCGAAGGTAAAGAGGGGTTTACTTTGGGCAAGGTAAAGCTTAAAATACATACAGTAGACTTATAAACCTATTAAAATGTTGAAAAGGACGTAAATGCAAATTTTTTTTATTATTGTTTTTAATATAGCCTGGTATGTTTAGTCAACTGGTGACTGCTGCGGAAGACCACCCATGGCTCTGGGTTCTTTACATCTTGACATTGGGTCTCCCCATTGGCCTAGGTGTGTTGTTTTGCTGGCCAGCAAAGGTTAGAGAAATTTACTGTATTTTTCTTTGGCTTTATTCTTAATATTTTATTTGAAAACTCTGAGCATCTGTGCAATAAGAAGCACTTTTAATGTGCTGTTGATACTGTTTAGCTTACAGTGGCTGTTATGTGTAATTCTTAATTTGAGCTTAAATGTAAATGATTTTTAATTTGTTGTAGAAAACAGATGAAGATATTGACTTAAAACCCCCTGATATATCTAAGCCAATTACAAAGGGAGAACCAAAACAAGAGAGAGAGGAGTTAGAAGATGATGAAATGGAAGAAAAAGAAAACGAAGAAACCGCTGAAGATGGTAAGATAAGCAAGCCAGCTTGCAGTCTGATTAAATATAAAAACATGAATAGGACTAGTTCACAGCTTACGTTGCCAATAATCACAACCAGTTATTTTAGAATGTGTGAAACCAGCCTTGCTCCGGGTCTCCTTTTTCTCTTTGGCAACCTCCAGCGAGTGGTGGTCCGTGGCTAATAGCTCTTTGATAAATACAAGCAGGAAGTACGGCTCTCCTTAGTGCTTTTTCACTTTCAATCAATTAACGTGCCTCCAACAGTCATGTTTGTAGACAGTGATGCATATTTTCTCCCTTCTAAATGTTTCATGTATCGACCACATTTGAATGGTTCAGATTCGGGTACATGAAGTGTTTATAAAGTCACATTGTTGTTTTTAAAACGTGTCTGGAATAGCTTTAAGTCTTAAATGTAAAGGTTTCGGCTGATGCATCTGTGTCAGGGTTTCTACCTGGAACTATTCTGTTGGTCACTGATTTTAGTAACTCTTCATAAAGCCTGAAAACGTAGTAGAATTGAAATACTGAAGTCCGCTGCTTCCTTTGTGTTGCCTTCTAGCAACGCACTGCATACCTGCCGAGGTCTGTCCTGCTGCCCCAAGGGAGAAATTAATGATTCAGTAGATGAGCTCTACTTTGGCATCCAAGGAGAAAATAATGTTCTGTTACTGTACCAAAGATTACTGGTACTATTCAACTATGGCTTGGAGGTTCTCTTAGCTTTTCCCAGAGTCTATAGGAATGAATAAAAAGCAAATCACCTAACTTAGAGTACATGATCTTGACTTCCACAAGAAAATCCTTAGCCTCAGACCTCTGCAAGATTCTGCCCCTTTACTTTTCCTTGGTAGGAACAAAGAAAGTGTCAAGTGACTAGCATGGAAAGCTAGAAACCTAGCAGATGTTCATTTTTTTGTTTGTTTTTTCTTTCTTAGTACTGACATCACTTTGTGTTACTGACTGAAACTTTGTGGGTTTCATCTGTCTCTGCACTGTGTTCCATGAGTGGTGACGGCTTCTGCCTGTATGACTTCAAAGTTTGCTCAGCATCCCCTCAGATATTCCCACGCCACTACTTAGAGAATTGAGTACATTGTTGGCACAATGCTTGCCACATCACACTTGGTCCATCTGCCTTACCTAGGCCTTTAATTATTGTAGTTATGCTACGTGTATTTTTTTAAAATTGGCATAAATTGTAGGTACAGCACTTCAGCATTGTAACTTCCTGCATTTTATATCTGTCTCTTATATGTGACTACTGTTTGAATTTATATGGTTACTTTTGTTTCAGTCTTACTGAGCTGAAGCAGTAAGAATTGGAGGTGTCGGTGGTGTCGGCTTTCTGATTTTGTTTTTTTAATGCTGAAGGTGGTGCTTATGGGACGCAGGCATGACCTGACAAGGACAGAATTGAGCACTGCTTCATTACTGTTTTTAACTGAGCCACTGGCAGACTGTTAGTTGTAAATTGCCATCTTACGTTCTTTCTATCAGATGTGGGTATGATTTCTTGTTTGCTCTTGATAGAAAGTATTGCAAAGGGTACTCAGTTTCTAGAAATTTTCACTTTAAGGCCTCAGTTTGAAGTAGAGGAAGAGACTTGCCAAATCTCAGTAACTTCTCTTGTAACCATGCTGTGCTTGCTGAGGTTTAGCTTTTATAATGAGCATAGATACCTAAAATGCAGGCGTGGGAATGCTTGCTTGTAAGTACCGAAGCCCAAAACTAGAAATCAAAACGGTTGGGTGCCTGGCCTCCTTCATAAAATACGCAGAATCTATAGAGTTGGTTACCCTAGAAGGGCAACCTATGTGCTGATCAGAGAGCAGCCTAGAATTCACGATACTTTGGGCACGCATTATTCTAGTGCAGTGACGTGGCCTCAGTAAGAAAGCAGAAACCCCCTCTGTTGCTTAGCCTATGGTTTGTCCAGGGGGTTCTGGAGAGTAAAAAGATAGGGTTTTTACAGCTCCTCTCCTTCTTCTCCAGTCCCTGTCAGCTCAAAGGTCTAACTGACTTCAGGTCTCATAGAAAGCTTACTGATTTGTGAGTAGTGGGCATATCTCAGGTGAGCTGAGGGAAGTACAGTGCTTTTCTGACTAGTTTCTGTATTGCAATAATGCCCGAGCAGGGGGTAAGCACAGAGCTGCTTGTCCCGCAACCAAAACGGCGTGCCAAAAGAATTCCCTGCTGCACAGGGGGTTACCTTAGGATGTAGGTGTCCCCCATGGTGGATGACTGGTGACTGCAATATTGTACTTTGCCAAGTCAGAGTTGTCCTATTTTGGACTCCAGTCTCAAACTGTGTAATAGAATACTCGGACTTCAGCACTTCCCTAAAGGCAACCAACTTAAGGTTTTCATTTTAGTCAGTCACTTACAAGTCTGAAGAGAGTACATGCTGTTGCGAAAAGAGGCTAGTTGGAAGCTGTTAAAATTTGTTATTAGATCCGACGGTGATCGATTTCTACTAATTCATGAGAATTCTACTCTGTATGACAGACATGTTTTTATGGGTTACTGTAAACAAGCAGTTCCTTCTAAGACCGACATGGGCTTCTTTTCCTTACTAGTGTGCCTGGATGTAGTGCATTTTTAATGCAGTTATGTTTACAAAGTAAAATTAATTTCTTTGCAGAAGATGAGGGTGAGGGTGGTAAAGATATTGATGGTGATGAACAGGAAGAAGAAAATGAAGTTGCAGATGGAAGTCAAGAAGAAGGTGATAAGTCAAATAAATCTGGTTCAGAAGATCAGGTAAGTTCACGTTTTGTCTGCCAGTTTTGTCTTTGCCCTTCTCCAACATCGCACCTCTAAGCCTGGCTACCTACAGTAAGAGAGTTCTTCTGTTGAGCCATTAAACCAATCACGAGGCGGGAATGTGGTTTTATTTGTTTGACGCCGCAAATGCTCTGTTTTAAGTTTGTGAAATATGTCTCTTTCTGCATAATTTTAGCTAGGAGGTGATATTTATTGTAAAGTACAGCTGTAGTATAGAAGTGATCGTGCAGGTGTCTGAACATGAAGCATTTTTACAGAAGTATAATTTTTTAACAGATTATTAAATGTATTGCAAGTCTTGAAAATTCGGGTGCTGTGGTAGATGTCAATCTCTTTATCACGATACTTAACAGAAAATACGTTTCTAACTGAATAGCCTTTCAGTGAGACACAGAAAAACCTTAAGCTTTCAGGTTGGGGGTTTTTTTGATTGTTAATTCCAAAATAAGGTTTTAAGCAAAATGACCATACTGGTTTTGAATTCAGCACTTGCAATTTCATTTTTCTTGTGCAGATTAATCCGGTCACTAGATAATCTGTAAAATGTTTTCATTAAAATAATATTGTAGAATGGAATTTCTGTTTGCTTTTCTTGCTTGTCAGCTACTCATTATCCTTTCATTTAGAAACTCGGGTATGTCTGAAATGCCTTAGACCCACCCACGGTATTTATGTTGGTCATCTTGTGCATTGTTTCAGCACTGAGATTCTTCACCAATTTCCCCTTATTCAGTACTTCCTCTTGTTCCTCTAAGAATTATTTTTTTTTTTCCTGGTACATTTCCCTAGGAAAAGAGTATCTGATAAACCCCATTAAAATGCATATGACTCTTCGTAAAAGTAATTACAAGATCTCAATGTGTGTATACCATTACACGGTATCACACTGAGGTTATGACTTGCTTTTCTCTGGGTATTTTCAGTGCGTAGAAGTTTCTGTCATGAATTAGTGACCTACTTGAGAGATGTCATGTACACCATGTCCTCACTCAGGTTGTGCCACATCCTGTGAGCTCTTCCTTCTGAATGGGGTGCTCGCCATTAGGTGGTGCAGGAAAGCGAGGGAGCAACGCATTGTCCGAGCGGAGTTCATGTTGGAAAGGCTTTTCATGCACCTCTGCAAGCAAATCACTTTTAAACTGAGAAGAACACATCTGATTTAAGAACAGTTTGTTCTCTTTGTAGCTCTCCAAAAGGCAGCAGTTAAAATCTTTTAAATACTACTTAAGAATGGGAAATTAAAATTCACCTAAGATACACTTTTGTTACTGAAATCTTGGAATGATGAACTTATCAACACCAATGTGATGTAGATAAGCAGACACTTCTTTATTAATGGCCGGCTGCGTGAGTGAGTCCTCTCATGATCAACGCACACCAAGTTTCAAAATCATACACGATATATAGAACTTATTCATGCATATTCATTAAGTATTCATGCATAATCATAGTATTTCCCAAAAATCATTAACATACTGCCCTCCCATATGCGATTCTGCGCAGTAAAGGTTAGAGAGGTCCACAAATGGGTCTGGGGTACGATTTGGGTAGGTGGTATATGAGTCGGTGGTCGCGCTCTCCCCCTGCCGGAATTACCTTTTACTGAAGTTCATGGTTTCTTGGCAGGTCACTACAAGTTGTTCCAGTCGACTCTCCCCAGTTCCCATTAATTCTGTATTCCGACATTTCAATACACTTTCTACATACAGAAGACTAGTCAAATGCAAAGAAATCTGTAAAACCCCAAATCTGTTACCTAAGTTTTAAACAATTCTAGCCCATTCTTCTGGCCTTGGTACAGGGCTGTACAAAGGATTTCATAGCAGCTTTTGCTGTGCAACTACAAGTTTCATTAAAATATATTTCTTATTCCAAATGATTTTATAAAATAAAATAAAATCAATTAATTCTAACTTATTAGCAGATCTGTAACATTTCCCCCCTTTGAAAGTGTTGAAAGTTATTATTTCAATACTTTCACATTATTTACATAACATTTGTTTCAGCATATTTTGGTGGTGGACTTTATCTTGGTGGAATCAGTTGCTACTTCTCTCATGATCATGCGATTGACTGCAATTCTATTGGTAAACTGTTTCTTCAAACAAGCATATACTAGCATGAGCATCAGAAAGACAATCAGTAACAGAAACAAAGTTTTGATTATGGACTGTATCCAAGAGCTTAGATTCCATCCTAATTTGCTAAAAATTTTTCCCAGCCATTCTTCTGACATATTTTCTTGAATTGATTCTGTTTCCTTTTCAATTTTACCCAGTAACTCCAGATCATGTTCCACATCTTGAGTGACATTTGGAGTATGAATGCAACAGTGGTCTAATCTATCCTTGAGATATACACATACCCCATGCTCTTTAAATAAAAGCGTATCTAATGCCATTCTGTTTTGTAAGGTCATCCTGGAAGTCGCCTGCAACTGTGTAGTCAATTCCTTAAACCCTTTCTTGGTGATGTTTGCTAACTTTTCTCCTTGACCTGTTAACTGATAAAGCCGTTCTCTATTTCTATATGATGCTATAGGATTCAAAAGTGATGCAAGAGCCCAGCCAATTTTTACTCTGGTTGATGGTTTGTTCCAAGTATCATCATCTGTTTCAGACCTCTTGGTTCATTTTAATTTCAAACTTTCCAAGGGTCCTTTAAATGGTAATTTTTTCCAAATTGGACACAATGTTGACATGCCTAAAGTAATTTGTTTCACCTTACTATCTAATGGTAAATGAGTTGTCCAGGTTCCATCACTTAATGCCCAAACTATATGTCCTGGATTTTGAATAGTAGATTTTCTGCAACTAAACAGAGTTCCTTTCCTAGGTGTAAAGGTGCTGGTTAAATTGAGAGTATTCTTAAGACCTCGGCAAAACCAACCATATTTTAAAGCAGCTGCCAAAGGAGGAATTCTTTGAATTATTAAATCTGCATTGCTGCAATCGTACACCTTTCCACATTTCCACCGTGGCACTATTTTGTTCTCCTTCTCTCTCAATGAAATTGCTTTATCATTGACTGAGGGTAAAACTGCAAAAGCTTTTCCATCCCAAATAAAACACCAAGGAGTTCTGGCCATGTACTGGAATTGGGAAAATATGGACATGGACCATATAGAGTCCCATTGTTCTACTAATTGTGTACCTTGGCCAGTTTTGTTACACTTCCATTCCATGATACTTTTGTTCACATTGGTTTTAAGTTGTACATCATAAGAACACCATCCTAACTGGGGATTTGGACCCCCAGGAAGAAGAACTTGAGCTATGGCACTAGGTCAGGATCCTGTTATAAAATCATAATTCAGTAGTTTTTTTACAATCTTTCTTTACCTGGCGACTTCCACTGTTTTCTGATAACCTTTACTTATTCATACCATTGAGTTACTGGCCTTTGTTCACAATAAGTGGTTTCATTTTTATGTTCCAGATTGGTCAGATTCATAGTTAAAATTCCCCATGGAATAGATTCATCTACTGCCCTTGGTATTGGTAAACAAGCAGTGATCTGCGTAACATTTTGCAAAATGGCAAATCCTTTAATCAATCCTAACATCAAATTTTCCTCAAACATTTGTTTGGCAATGTTAATCACTTGTTCTGTTTCTAATTGTCTTTTGTTCCTGTCCACCAAGTCAGTCCATGATCCTACCAACACTACTGACCAAAATAAAAGAACAAGCAAAACCTGATATTAAAAAAATAGACATGTTTCAAAGTCAATTTTAAAGTCTGAGTCACAGTTAACAATCTTCCATGGAGTAGGTGCTTTCTTCACCCCAGTATAATGTATCCAAGTACCTGATTCTGCAACCTTGATAGCTGTAACAGTGGTTAACAGCATCTGAAAAAGGTCCTCTCCAACGTTCCTGCAAAGGTTTGGAGGTCCAGGTCTTCACATAGACATAGTCTCCTGGTTGGAAATCATGCATTGAATTCTCCAGGGATAAAGGTCTATTCCAAACTACTGCACTCCAAATTGCAGCCAAAGTTTTCCCTTGAGAAAGAAAATAGTTACACACATCCTGTTTTCCTTTTACATGTATGTTTGGATTTGGTTCTGGAGACTCATATGGTTTTTCATATAATAATTCATAATGACTGACTGAGGTTCCACTCTTTGGCTGTACCCTGTTTCGTAGTAATGCCAATGGAAGTGCCTGAGGCCACTTTAGATTAGTTTCTTGACAAATTTTACTTATTTGTCTTTTTTAAGTCTGACTCATCCTTGCTACCTTCCCACTAGCTTGTGGCCTCCAGGACGCATGTAAATCCCAAATAATACCCAATCCTTTGCTAATACTTTGAACTACTTCTGCAACAAAGTGTGGACCTCTGTCAGAAGAAATTCCAATAGGAACTCCAAATCTTGGAATTAATCATTGTAGTAACCAGTTCACTACTTCTTTTGCTTGTGTGGTGCGACAGGGAAGGGCTTCTGGCCATCCTGTAAAAGTATCAACCCCCACCAGGATGTACCGATACCCATTTTGTCTGGGTAACTCTGAATAATCTACTTGCCAATAATCTCCAGGTTCTGTACCAGATTTCAATCTACCCATTTAAACTTTTTTCTTAATCACTGGATTATTTTTCAAACATACTTCACATTTTGCAGTTATCATTTTAACTATTCCCAACATTTTAACTGATACTTCTTGTTTCCATAAAGAAGTTACTAAGGCTTCCGCTCCCCAGTGACATTCCTGATGTCTTGTTTGAATTACCTCTCTCATCAAAAGAGGTGTAACCACTACCTGTCCATTAGGGGTTACCCACCATCCGGCTAGGTTTTTCTTAGCATTTAATAACTGACCTAATTTGTCATTTTCTTCTGAATATCTTGGTTTCTCCCTGGGAAGGATTACTGTTTTAGAAGGAATTACTGCTATTTGTAATGCTTGTTTCTTTGCTACCTTTCTTGCCATTTTGTCAGCCAAATTGTTTCCAACAATTATTTTTGTGTTCCCAATTTGATGTGCCTTACAGTGCATGACTGCTACTTGATCTGGTTTCTGAACTGCTTGCAGTAATTGTAAAATTTCCTTTTGATGCTTAATGTTTGATCCTTGAGAGGACAATAGCCCTCTTTCTTTCCACAAAGCCCCATGGACATGCACTACCCCAAAGGCATATTTTGAATCTGTCCACATTATTTACTTTCTTGTCTTTACTTAATTCTAGGGCTCGAATCAAAGCAATAAGTTCCGCTTTCTGGGCTGATGTGGTACTTGCCAATGCTCCTGCTTCTATAACTGTAGTATCTGTTGTTACCGCATATCCTGCATATCGGACTCCTTGCTCCATAAAGCTGCTTCCATCAGTATACAATTCCCAGTCTGGTCGCTCCAGTGGTACATCCTTCAGATCTTCACGACTGGAATAAACATACTCAATAGTAGCCAAGCAGTCATGTTCCAGTTGTCCTTTTTCCTGTATAGAACTTAAAAACACTGCAGGGTTTACCAGGTTAGTTGTCTTTAGATTCACATCATCCTGTTCAGTCAGTACCACCTGGTACTTCATCATTTGGCTCGGAGACAGCCAATGTGTCCCCTTCTGTTCTAAAACAGTTATCACCATGTGTGGGACATAGACTGTTATTGTTCTTCCCAAGGTCAATTTCCGAGCTTCTTGTATGAGCATCACTGTTGCTGTCACTGCTCGAAGGCAGTTTGGCCACCCTCTACTCACTGTGTCCAGTTGTTTGGAGAAGTATCCAACCGGTTGTTTCCAGCTTCCTATCTTCTGAGTTAACACACCCAGTGCAAGGCATTGTCTTTCATGAACAAACAACTGAAAATCTTTGGTTACATCCAGAAGTCCCAAAGCAGGTGCAGACATTAAGGCACGTTTTAACTCTACAAAAGCCTTTTGCTGTTGTGGGCCCCATACAAAGGGGGAATTCTTTTGGGCCTCATACAACGGTTTAGCTATTAGCCCATAGTTCATAATCCAAAGGCGACACCACCCTGTCACTCCCAAAAACACTCTGAGTTCATAAATATTTTTTGGCTCAGGTATACTGCAAATGGTTTCTTTGTGATCTTTTCTAATTGTCACTGCCCTTTTGAAATTTCAAAACCCAGATATATCACAGTCTAGGAGGCTATTTGGGCTTTCTTCCTGGATACCTTGTACCCATTTAGTCCAAGAAAATTCAAGAGGTCAATAGTCACATAAACCTTTCTTCTGGTATGTCATACACATATTGTAAATGTCCAGGCCTTGATTTGTCCTGTTTCCAGATTTCAAGCTCCTTTGCCAGCTGATTTCCAAAAATTGTTGGGCTGTTTTTAAATCCTTGGGGTAATCTTGTCCATGTTAACTGCATTTTTCGCCCAGTTTGTGGATTTTCCCATTCAAAAGCAAACAGTTTTCTGCTTTCCCTTTCCAAAGGTATACAAAAGAAAGTATCTTTCAAATCAAGCACTGTAAACCACTGGTAAGTCTCCTTTAACGCTATTAACAGCGTATAAGGATTTGCTACTACAGGATAAATATCCTTAACTGTTTGATTCACTGCTCTCAAATGTTGCATCAGCCTATATTCACCCAAAGGTCTTCTGACTGGTAAAACAGGATTATTATACTCAGATTCACATTCTTCCAAAATTTTATACTCCAAAAAATGTATCAATCAATTTCTTTAGTTCCTGTCTAACTTCTGGTTTGATTGGATATTGCTTAATTTTTACTGTCCCTGCTCCTTTAAGTCTATTTTGACAGGCTCTGCTAGTTTCAATTTTCCAGGAATATCAGTTTCCCATACTGTAGGGACCACTGCCAAATCTACCTCCAGTGGAATTTCTTGCTCCTTTACTTTTTCTTGTATCATCAGGATTTCTCTCGTTTTGGACTCAGGTATTTTCAAGAAAAATTCTCCTTCCTCAAAAACAATTTGTGCATTTAATTTGGATAACAAATCCTTTCCTAACAAAGGTATCGGACATTCTGGTACATACAAGAATTCATATATAATTACCTCATTTCCAAATTTCAAATCCAGGGGTTGCAGGAATGGCCTGTTCTCTTCTTTCCCTGTTGCTCTTATTATATTGGCTGGTTTTGTTCCAATTTTTCCTGTACAGGTATTTAATAACAAAAATGTTGCTCCTGCATCCACTAAAAATTTAACTTCTTTTTCTCCCAGCTTAATTATAACCAGAGGCTCAGCTGGGTTCCCCTCCAGTCCCCTTCAATCATCTAAAACCATTACTTTGGCTATCTCCTGCTGAACATTTCCATCAAATCCATAACTGAAAAAGGCACTTTCACGTACAGTGGCCCATCATTACCAACTCCCTGTTGCAGGGGAGCTATTGTTTGTGTCTGCTGTCGAGCTCTCTGGGAAACAGGGGTATGAATTACAATCTCGGACAGTCCCTCCTCCACATCCTCTATTCCACTACTCTCCGGTTCCTCCACCTGCTCCTGTTCCCTAAATTCTCGACCCCAATTCCTTTCTCTCCTAGGAGGGGATATATCTAATTCTGGTCCTTCATCAATTTCAGAGGCAATTCTCTCCTTCAAACAGTCCTTCCCAATCTCACAGGCTGAGCAACAGGGTTTTTTTTTTCATTTTCTTATTATCAGAGAGTATAGCCATTACCAAATTATCTCTAATAGTTAGCTTACATTCATCCTGCCAATCTTTTCTTTGTCTTAAGTAAAAAACCAAATCCACATATGGCATTTCACTCCATTTCCCCTCTCTTTTACAGTCCGGCATTAACTACAGAATAGTGTTATAATTTAGTGTCCCATTCATGGGCCATTTTTCCTGATTATCCAACGTATACAGAGGCCACCAATTATTACAATACTCAATCATCTGTTTTTTTCACAAATCATCATGTAAATCTCCCCAATGTGCCAATAAACATCCCAAAGGAGAATTTTTTCGGGATTTTGTCATTTGCAGTAAGATTACCCGTTCTTCTACTTTTAAACAACTGAGTTAACTTAGATGCCATGGTATAATCACTTTACAGTACAATACACAATCACTCAAATCTGTCACTCTGATCCGCAGATCTGAACTCCACAGTCGCTTTCGTGCTCAGTTGCACATCTCACCCTTACAGCCACACTCACACTTTTCCACAATTGTTACCTTAAACAAAGTTATATAACACAATATTACACACTTAATTTTCTCCTCAATACACAACCAAAGTAAACAATTCTGTATCACACAAAGAAAACTTCTATCTTCTTGTTAAAGGTGCTACCTTAGAGAACACTATAGCATATAGGTTCTTTTATCTCCGCTATGTTCTTTTATATCCGCTACTGTCCAACCCTGCAATAGCTTTCGCTTATGTCTTACAGGCAAATGCCTAAACTTCCACTTCCACAAGGATCCTTTAGTCCAACCCTGCGCAGCTTTCGCTGCGTATTACAGGCAGACAAATACAGTGGGACTCTAACCACTTCCTACAGTGCGCTTACTTTAGTGGAACTCTAACCCACTTACTACAATTACAAAAAAAGAAGTGTCTTACCAAAATCCAGGGAATGTTGCGAAAAGCCTTACAGATCGGGAATCGATGGGTATCCCCGAGAAATCCTCGGTGCCGGCTGGAACCGATCAGGTCCCCGACTCCTCCAGTCTCCTTCAGCGAGGTCCCATCTGGGTCGCCAAAACCGTTACCGAAATCTCGGAATGAAGAACTTATCAACACCAATGTGATGTAGATAAGCAGACACTTCTTTATTAATGGCCGGGTGCGTGAGTGAGTCCTCTCATGATCAATGCACACCAAGTTTCAAAATCATACACTATATATAGAACTTATTCATGCATATTC
Source organism: Falco naumanni (assembly GCF_017639655.2). Taxonomy (NCBI): domain Eukaryota; kingdom Metazoa; phylum Chordata; class Aves; order Falconiformes; family Falconidae; genus Falco; species Falco naumanni. The sequence goes on from NC_054054.1 coordinate 12,513,170, forward strand.
ATTAAGTATTCATGCATAATCATAGTATTTCCCAAAAATCATTAACATACTCTCCTCCCATATGTGATTCTGTGCAGTAAAGGTTAGGAAGGTCCACAAATGGGTCTGGGGTACGATTTGAGTCGGTGGTCGCGCTCTCCCCCTGCCGGAATTACCTTTTACTAAAGTTCACGGTTTCTTGGCAGGTCACTACAAGTTGTTCCAATCGACTCTCCCCAGTTCCCATTAATTCTATATTCTGACATTTCAATACACTTTCTACATACAGAAGACTAGTCAAATGCAAAGAAATCTGTAAAACCCCAAATCTGTTACCTAAGTTCAGAACAATGATTCTAGCCCATTCTTCTGGCCTTGGTACAGGGCTGTACAAAGGATTTCATAGCAGCTTTTGCTGTGCAACTACAAGTTTCATTAAAATATATTTCTTATTCCAAATGATTTTATAAAATCAAATAAAGTCAATTAATTCTAACTTATTAGCAGATCTGTAACACTTTAAGGAAGTTGCTAAATTCATTAGTGTCACTGCTTTTAAGCCAGCGAGTAAATGGGCAAAACCAAATTTCTGGCATCAGTTTAGATGGTACTATTCCTTCTGAATATAGAAAGGACAAGTCTTCTACCCACTTCATTGTTAAATTCGTATTGTGGAAAAAGAAATGCCTTATCGCCTCAGTGTTGCATTTAGTGATAATATGATTGGGGGTGTTAGGAGGAGGAATAAACTACCATGACAGTTTCAATAAATTAAAATGGGTTTACAATTTTAATGCTGGATTTTTTTATTTTTTTCAGATGAAAGAAGCTGATGAAAGCACAGGTTCTGTAGATGGTCCTCTGAAATCAGTGTGCAAAAGGAGAGTACAAAAGCACTGAGTTACTTCCAGCTAGTATTTGTAGGTCTAACTAACAGTAACTTTTGGTATGCCACTTCAGCAGGCCTCACAGCATGCAAGTTCCTGCGATTTGAAGGAAAAAAAAGGGACTCACTGCTATGTAACCTCTTTTAATTCTCTAACCTCTTTTAACCTTCCAAAACTTCCTTGATTCCCTTTTTTTTTTTTTTTTTTTTTTTTTAAGGAGAAATACTGTCTGTGAGGAGTACAGTGATGTTTTGAATTCAGAATAGAAGTGAAATTACAAGCTGGCCAACTGATTTTAAGGTGAAGATCCTTACAGTGTGAAGATTCCTAGAAATTAATACTAGTTGGGGATAAACTTATTCCAAGTATTTTTTAAAATTAGTAATTTATCATATTTTTGCAGCTCTAGCACAAAATTAGCTGTTTACACTTTTCAGCTAAAAGTGGATGAGAGTAGAGATAGGTCGCAGCTATAGCAGTTCACATTGCTATGAGAAAAGGTACTCTTTTTCTGTGCAGAGCTAAATGCAATAATTGTTTTTGTATGATGATTTACAATTTTATTGTAAATTATTTATTTTAGTTGGTCTTGTTAGATTGGTGGTCACCTGTTCACTTTAGACATTGGTAACAGTAATTTATTTTTAAGAGATATTTTAAAATAGAATATTCCTAGAGCAAGTGATAATTGACAGGACTTGTTTCACTTTCGGATGCAGATACCAAATCTGCAGAAGTGATCCACGGGCAACTTTTTCAAACTTTTATAGTTCTTGTGTTCCAAGCCAGGGTGGGATAACCTTTGTTTATAGAATACTTGCTAAGTGTACATTGCCTCCTAAAAATATTTACTAATTCTTGCTTAACATGAAATTTATTAATATAGATAAGAATTTTTGATTGAGAAAAGTTTTTTACAGATGTGAGTAACTGGGCATTCTCATAATACAGTTTGAATAAACTGCCTATTGTGAAAGAAACGTTGTTTTGTTTTAACATACAGCTGAACTTGAACAAACAATAAAACTGCAGTCACCAGATACCTCTTGCTGCTTGGCAGCTGCCAATACTGTTAGTAGAACGTAAAAGGCTAGCAAAAGCACTTATACCTTAAACCCAAGTAGAAATACATTAATTCCTAAGGAACCTAACAGATTTCCTCACGCCTGACAAGAAGTTAGTTCACTGAAATATTTTCACAACAAGTAGAGTCTGCAAAGGTTCCACGGAAGTCCCTTAACAAATGAATGCTTAATTAACCCTAATGAAGAAGCCAGCGTCTTCAAGTGCTCGTGTTGAAGTGTTCAAAAACTAATTATTTGGGGCTCCATTTTGTGCAGACTACACGGAAAGGCCTCTGGCCTTTTGCTTGGGGTTTTTACAGTTAAATGCAGGTTCCCCCCTCTTTATTTAGGGTCTACATGCAAAAGGTTAAGAAGCGAGCACTTTGCCTGCCTGTGCCTTCTCAGCAATGGAAGTGGCTAGCAATGCCGTATCCCGCTAGTAACAGCTACTGTGAGCTCTCAGGGAACAGTCTGGCATTCCGTTTGAATGAATCTTGTCTGAGCCTGGTAAAAGTCCTTTGGAGTTGTTCCGGTATTTGGGAGTGGTTTCGGGGTGGCTTTTTTCCTGTGCTGTGATACAGTTACCCCAGGGATTGGTCACCCCGGCAGGGGATGCTAGTCTTCCCGTAGGGTTTTGAACTTCGGGTTCCCAGAAAGTCTTAATTAATGCCCCATCAACATTTTTGCTTGTGCCTCGCTTCAGTAAATAAGGAGCCATTTGTTATGGGTAAGATGGTCTTGTGAGGCCATGACTCAAGGGTGCTGTTTGCAGTAATTGACTCTCTATGGCCCATCTCACTTTAACACAGACTTAATGACTTTGATTATCTGGAACCTGGAGATAGAAGACATCCTTCTGCATGCTGGCTTACTTGGATCTAGTGTTACGCTAGTAATTGGGGGAGAAATGTCAGAGCTTTAGGGGATCTGAGGCTGTAGATCTAGAAAGCCAGGCAAAAGGGGAACACCCTTCCATTGACACTTTTTAACATCGAGGTTTCACACACAGTTCCTGCATGTAGTCCATTTATAGCTGAACAGGTATTTCAGGAAAAATACTTGATCTTGCTATCATGGCTGCTTAAAAGTGCTTTGAAATTAACAAACTGATGACAATCCAGTTCCAGGATGCCTTGCTATTAAAACTCAGTCATCTTTGGAACTCCAAGAGTATCGGACCTCTGCAGACTGCACTCTCACCAGCCACATCGTAGCTTAGTAAAAGTGGTCTTACCGAGAGGATGCCTGGTCCCAGACTGAGAATTTTCTATAGTCAGGGAAGACTAAATAGTGCCAAGGCCGCCTTATTTAATTACAACTGAAGCTGCTCCTCGGTTAGCTTCCACCTTCAAGAAGTACTTCACAAGCTGAGGCTCTGGGGCAGGAAAACAGTGGCTCTAAGGCCTGAAGCAATGACAAGTTTGGCACTGCAGGAAGGAAGTAACAGGTGGCAAGGAAAGACTTGTACTCTGTTCCTCACGGCAGGTTGGTCACAACGAGCGTGAGGAACACTGATGACCTGTTTCTGTAAAGCTCATTACTCAGATTTTAATTTAACTCTTAATCAAAAACTGAAAAACTTCTGGATTATACATCGTGATGCTGTGCCTTATCACTCTTTGAGGAAACAGCAAAGTGAAAACTGTTTGAAGTGTACACCTTACACTCTGATACTGCATCAGTTTGGTATTTCCCTGATGAAGTTGCTTAACCTTGTTCCTCTTCCCTTACCCTCCCCCTTCCCAAAAAATCTTAAGTGTTTTTCTGTACGCAAGCCCTACAAATAAGGTCATGCTGTCACTACCTCACAGAAATTCTTTAACTAGTTTATAGGTTTTTGTTTAAAGGTGCTTTGCAGAGCTATTAACAGTACTAGACACTAAACATATTTTAAGTCAAAGAGGTGATGCAATTCAAATATTTTCCCCAACTTATTGTAACCGTATTATTTTGCTAGTCACGAATCCTACCCTGAGACCTCAAAGAGCACCAACAGACTTTTGTTTCACCCGACAAACCAAATCCAGTTTTTAACAAGGTATGCTCATTTTAAAAACAAATACAAAAGTTTAGTAAGTCTCTACGCTACATTTGCAAATTGCTTAATCTTAACAATACACAATATGTTCTTAATTCTGTTTATCACCAAAATTTATAATCTTCAGCTATCCAGTAAAGCCACAAACTAAGGTAGTTGAGCTCGTGTAGCCTGTGCCAATTAAAACAAAAAAAGACAGCAGCAATGCAATGACATCATCTGTGAGTCAACCCTTACTTCCTTTTGCTTTTTGTGTCAGTTGTTTGGAAAACACTAGACGCTGACATCAGATTTTCTATATATTGTCCAAGAACTTGGTTTTCTGATTTCAGTTTCAAGTTTTCTTCCTTAACAGCATCTACTCGTGCTGAGAGATCTGCGAAGGTGATATTGTAAGAAAAATATTAGATGTTATCACATACAATAATGAGTACCTTCTACGTGCCTACATCAAACTATTCACGCGTTCAATGAGGGAAACGTTGTCTATAAGGTACTATCTTAAAAGACACTGTGCTACTCGCAAGTTTTATCTAAAGCCCATTTTTCCTGTATTATTTTGCAGCAGAGTGTTTTGACCAACTCGTTCCGTAAACTTACTGTTAGTCTGTACCTTTATTCTTCTGAATTTTTGATTTAAGCTACTGCAGACTAAACCGTACAGAAACAAAAGTTCAGTGATGAGCAGACTCAAAGATACATGTCAGCTAATGAGCCTGGGAAAGTTCACTGTTGCCCCCTTCTGCCTGATGTGTATTATATGTCAAGCAAACATCATGTTGCAGAAAGAGGGGGCAAAAAATAGTTGAGACCTTGCTTATGTACCTTCAGCTGCCCAAGTGACATACTTCTAGACACTTTGGCTAAGGTAGGGCAGAGCAGTAAGGTTCTCTTGCTTTGCTCATTGCTGCCTGCTTGTAAAAAACCCAGTGCTGATGCATCAAACTGCTGACCTTCAAGTGTGTGCTGCAGTTCCAACACTTGGTTAATAAGCCGTGTTTTCTCTTCTAATTCCACCTGATTTTCAGCCTCAACAGCTGCAATAAATCATACGAGTTTGAATACAACCTCTGGAACAGCTGGAAATCATACCAAGTAGAAAAAATAAGAACATTAAGAACTTATACCATCCATGTCGGCATTCATCATTGTAGAATGGGCTCTCTCCACTGTTGAAGAGTGTATTCCGGAATGATGGTCTGCTTAAAGATAAACAACAACAACAAAACAAAAAGCTGAGGCAAGAGTAAACCTAACCGCCTTTGGGGTTTCGGTGCATTTTCTAACCGCTGTTGAAAGCCAGCGCTCCAGCCTGAGGCAGAGCAACATTTCTTAACGTTCTCGGGTTATTTTTCCTAGAGCTTTAGGCAGTACGTAAACATGATTCTTCAAGTAACTACGCTTCAGCGTACAAAAATAACAGCTCTGGCTTACTCTAGATCCGCATAAAATAACCCGGCGTGTCGGCGATGCCGTTACCGCCCTCCCAGCGCCGATCCTTCTGGAACGGGCGGTTCAGGCGGCGGCGGGGCCCTGCCCTGCCCACCCCGCGTCGCGGCCATCACGGAGGCCGAGCCCGCGGGGCCACCGCCCCTCCCCGCGCCCCCCGGCGGCTCTGCCCCTGCCCGCAGGGCGGCCCGGCAGCGCCGGGGGCAGCGGGCAGCGCCGCAGCGGGCTTCAGCGCAGGACCCGCCGGAGCGCCGCGGCCCTCCCGCGCAGCACCCCGCGCCGCCCGCCCCCAGCACCGCGGCCTGGAGCACCGCCCGCCCCTTCCCGAGCGGCCGTGGCCCGGCGCGCCGCCCCGCCTCCTCACCTGCCGCCGCCGGCTCCCTACGGGCTGCGCCCCCCCGCCCGGCCCGGCCCCGCCCCGGCCCGGCCCGGCCCGGCCCCGGCCGCCGCTCTGCGCCTGCGCCGCCTCCCCGCTGGCTGGCCCTGCGCGCGCGCACGGCTGCGCCCGCGCCAGCCAATGGGCGTGGCCTCGGCACCCCCTGGCGGGCGGGCGGGCGGATCTCCGCGGGCGCCCCGCCCCTTGCCGCGTGCGGGGCGCGTGTGCCGGCTGGCGGGGCGCGGGGAGCCCCGCTCCTCCGGCCTGGTGCGGGCTGCGCCAGCGCGGCCGGCCCAACCCCCCCCCGCACGCCCCGCACACACACAGGCGCCGGCCGGGCCCCCCCGCACACAAATAGTTGCCTCGAAGCCCACATGCATAACCCATGGTATGTCTATAGGGACTGTGTAGCTTAAACCATATATTGCAGTGAAATACATCGATATTGCACCCATGTGTTGCAAGACTGTATCTGGTTATAAATAAATAATTTGATGCTGTGTAAATACTCAGGGGGATAAGGTATTTGGGAACTGTGCCCTCTGCTGTGCTTTTTTAATACACTTCAGAAAATACATTTTTATCATTTACCTCTTCTGGGTGCCTCCACAGTATTATTAACAGTGTGTTAATAACTTCTTTTTACATGATAATTTCAAGTTACCAATTTATAGTCTCAAGGGTATTGCTAAGCTTCTTACAGAGAAGTGTTTCAAGTGGCAGTTAGGATCTTGTGACCTTTTACAAAAAAACCCCAACAAACCCAAAACAAAATGGTGTAGTACTCCTTAAAAAAAAAAAAAAAAAAAAAAAAGTGTTTATACTGTTGGGTAAAGTTCTGTGAGCTGGTCAAAATTCTGAGGTGGTTATAGCAAAATGTGTGTGGATCCTAACTTCAGACTGAGTGTTAGGGCTCAGGCTAGTTCAATCTCAAATAGGTTGTTGGCAATTTTTTATTTTTTTTTCCTGTAGGGATGAAGAAATGGATGGGGAGTGGGAAGCTCCTCAGATCCCTAATCCAAAGTGTGAGACTGCACCTGGTTGTGGACACTGGGTGCGTCCTATGAAGAATAACCCAAACTATAAAGGAAAATGGAAAGCACCTCTGATCTATAATCCTAACTATCAGGTAATAGCAATACTGTAGGTTGTTAAAAGATAGAGATTTCAACAGAGCGAGCGAGTCAAGTATATATATATTTAAATATAAAGTATATTTAGCTAGGCTCTTTCACAGTATATTTATATTTAAAATGAGTTTGAATACACTCACTGAACATTTTGAGCTTTTTTGTATTGAATGCACCTTTTTTTCTTTACGTATACTAGAAAATAGAAATGCTTTCTATAGTAAAACACTTTCTCTGTTGGAAGTTGCTTTTGCAGTGATTTGCACTGGTACCGCTTATTTAATGTGCTCTGTAGAATTGTATTCTGAATTATGTTATCATTTAATGAAATACTTTTCTCTTTTGTTGGGGTTTGAAGTATGGGTCTGTTAAAAGAATGAAACCTTTCAGTAAGCAGATTGATGTACTAGGTCAAGTTTTAGAGGAAGCATCAATTTTGGATAACTAAATTCCCCTCCGCCCCTCCAGATAGAAGAGGTAGTCAGTTGGATATTAAAGGTAGTTACATTGTATTAGTTATGGCTGGGGTTGTGTTGAGCCTAAGGGCCTAAGCACATTTGTAAACAAAATTTGGCTCCGATTTGCACAGGTGTTACAAGGCTGAATTTTCCTACCCTAAAATTTTCACTAACCTGTCTGGTTACAGTCGCTGTCAGTTTATATACTGGAAGGGACCATGTGGATCATGGAAGGCATTTCCCCTGCAGTCTTAGGCCAGCAGGCAATAGATGCTTACCTCGGAAGATTTCATCACTGGCCACAAAATATTGTACATTTATGAAAATATATGTGCTGTATTCACAGAATCACAGAACAATCGGGGTTGGGTGGCACCTCTGGAGACCTCCCAGCCCAACCCCTGCCAAAGCGGGGTCACCCAGAGCGGGCTGCACAGGATCACGTCCAGGCGGGTTCTGAGTGTCTCCAGAGAAGGAGACCCCCCAGCCCCTCTGGGCAGCCTGCCCCAGCGCTCTGCCACCCTCACGGTGAAGAAGTTCTCCCTCACGTTCAGAGGGAGCTGCCTGTGCCTCGGCGTGTGCCCGTTGCCCCTCGCCCTGTCGCTGGGCACCGCTGGCAGAGCCTGGCCCCGTCCTCCTGGCGCTGGCCCTGAAGCTGTTTGCAGCCATCGCTCAGAGCCCTCTCAGCCCTCCCTTCCCCGGGCTGAGCAGCCGCAGGTGTCCCGGCCTGCCCTCCCCCGGGAGGTGCCCAGGCCCCTCACCCCCTGCGCAGCCCCCGCCGGGCCCTCCCCAGCAGCTCCCCGTCTCTGGAACTGGGGAGCCCAGCGCTGGGCACGGCGCTCCCGGGGCGGCCTCCCCAGGGCAGAGCCGAGGGGCAGGGTCACCTCCCTGCGCCTGCTGGCCACGCTCCTCCTCATGCCCCCCGGGGCGCCACCGGCCTCCTGGGCCACCGGGGCTGGCTGCCGGCCCGGGGGCAGCTGCTGTGCCCCGGCACTGCCCGGCCCTTCCCCGCAGAGCTGCCTCCCCGCAGGCAGCCCCCAGCCCCTGCTGGTGCGTGGGGCTGTGCCCCCCCGGGGCAGGGCCTGGCACCGGCCTCTGCTGGGCTCCATCAGGTCCCTCCTGCCCAGCTCTCCAGCCTGCCCAGCTCTCGCCGGATGGCAGCGCAGCCTCTGGGGCATCAGCCGCTCCTCCCGCCTTTGTACCAGCCACCAGCCTGCTGAGGGGACGCTCTGTGCCTTCGCCCAGGTCACCGGTGAATCGGCTGAACGGGACTGGGCCCAGCACTGAGCCCTGGGCAGCACCGCTGGCCACAGGCCTCCAGCTGGGCTCTGCGCTGCTGGTCACAGTCCTCTCGGCTCCGCCGTTCAGCCAGTTCTGTCCACCTCACTGTCAGCTCATGTAAGGTGCTAAAGCACTTCGTGTTAGGAGAGAGAATTGCTTCAAATAACTCAATTTTGCCTTTCATTCATGTAAACTAAGTTGTGTGTTACTCCCTTGTACAAGTTCTTGTGACTAAGTATCTCAGACTCCTATATTAGTAGAGGGAAAAACATGACCTGAAAGGTGATTCTGAGCAAGGCCAGAGGGAGGTGGCTCTGCCCTCCTCATGCCAGGTAGTTTGCTGCAGAGCCACTTTATTTCCCTTTTTTCCCTAGCTGCAGTTTTAGCCACTGCTTTTTAACAAGACACTGGTCTCAGTTTCACTCAACCCTTCTTTTTACTGTAAGCGCTGATGGATAAAGTTGTCCCTCTCTGTTTCTCTAAGCGTTCTGGATTGCTGCATTACTTCTTAACATGCATTAAACTCTTAATCTAATGAAGGCTGCAGTATTTGATCCAAGAAATATATGCATACGTACATGTATATATATATACACGCACAAATATCTAGCACCACAGTGTGTAAGCGATACTGTAAATTATCAAAATATTATTAGAGGTGGTCTTTAACGAAACTCCCTTCTGAACTGTTTTAATATTAGAAAATTATTTTCATCTTATTCTAAATAAAAATACTCTTACATTAAGAATACACTTCTACATTAATTAACCCATTTAATACAAATCCATGCACAAGTGTACAGTGCAGTTTATTTCTCGCTGTCTGCTGTTACGATGCAATGCATGTGCAGGAGAATGAGGGCACAACCATGCTGCAAGTATTAAGGAAGCAATCCAGGAATTCTGCACATTAACAGGTAGATGTCCAAGGTGGATTGTAATTTCTCAAAAACATTTCAAATCAGACTACTGTGGTATACCTTCTGTTTTCAAATTTATATTGAGTTTTGCCTTGTGACCAAGAATTAAATATCAGTACATACTGACTGTCAAATTATAGGATCCAAAACTTTATTTAAATAATTTACTTTCTACAAAAATATAGTCATACATAATACCCTTATTATTTTCTGTATTTAATTCAATGCACAATTCACTGAAAAGATTTACAATCCTCCAAACAATACCTCTTTAATTTTCAAGTTATTCAAATGGTAAATTGTAGGCACTTCCTATTTAAAAAATATTAAACATAACTTATGCTACATTAAGGCTGAAACACACTTCTGTTAAGTTTGAGATTCATTTTCATGTTTTCAAGTTGTTCCTATTTCTGTGGACTGCTCTAAATACTTGCAATGAATATTGACAACTTTTTTTTCAGTTTCTATTTTCCCTCCAAAACTGACTAGTTCTTAGTGGAGTTGAAAACTGTGTCCTTAACATTTTTCAAAAACATCCATATTTTTAGTTCTGGTGAAACTTACCATACTTTTTTGCTTAAGTCCCTGAGACAGGCTGTTAATGCCTTATCAATTGCTTATCACCATATGTATCGAATGTTGCCATGCTAAGGTGAGATTTTTATATAAGACACCTTATCAAGAATATCTTATAGAAATTACTAACATAACTGGGTTCTTTATATCTCTTAACTATTAAATCTTTATATAAAGAATATTATCTCAACTCTTTCCTAATACACAGTATTAAGAATTAAATGGGTTTGGATTTGTTCTTTTTACCCAGCCAGTTTTTTGTTGCTGTTGGCCTAGTTTACAAGCAATTTGTAACAAGTGACATGGCAAAAGAAATTGTTTTTTTCAGTTTTCAGATGCCTTGATAAGTACCTGAAAAAAACCAAAAATACATTATTTTCTAAAATCTGCAGAAGCATTGCCTAAGACATTAGCTTTTCCCTTGTTCCAACTATAGCTATAGTTTAAGGCTGTAGTAATTCTCAGTAATTCTCTCCAGTTACTTCTGCCAAATACTTTCTACTTATGGGTTCACATGCATTCAGAAACTTGGGTGAAACATGAATAATAATAAAAAAAATATCACATGTTCATCTGGAAAAATTTGCACATTATACCTAATATCCAAGATAGTGACTGGAAAAGCTAGAAAAGTCTCCCTGTCTCCTTTGGTTGGTTGGTTTATCATGACCCAAATTCTGGTGGCTGTACTTACAGCACTGCAGAACTGGAGAATTGCCCCATTTGAGTATTTCCAGCACTTTCTATGAAGTAAATTTAAGTTCTCCCCTGAATAATTACTATAATTCAAAGTTCCATTCGAAATTAAATAAAAATTAATGATTATCAATACTGTATGGTAAGAAGAACTGAAATTCATTTAATAAAGTTTTAATTAAAATGTTTTTATTAACATGCTTACCTCACTAATGATTGCCCATACAGGAGAATCAGAATTGACCAATAAACGAATAGCCTGTATTTTTCCTATTGACTGATCGACACTGCCTTCTGCAATTCCATTTTCAAAAGCCCCTAAATAAAAAATAAAACAAGACCTGTAAAAGCTTATATCAGAATGAAATACGCTTCCAAGTAAATTTATACAAAAGCTCTAAATTCCAAATTATAAATTAACTCCAGCGATATGACATTAGGGGAAAAACTCTTTTGGAAGAGGTCAAACAGTAAGATGAAGCTATAAACAAGAAGGATTCATTCCTTCAGTTACAGCAACTAGGAGCTGGAGAAGAATACAAGAAAATAAAGAACCTATAGCTACAAATGTTAAAAAAAAAATTTATATGTGTTAGTAGTGACCACATACATATGGCGCACATGTTCATGTAAATAATCTAAAAGAGCTTTTTCTGAAAAGTAAGATTATTTTTAAAAATACATTTTTAGGAACCATGGACCAGTTCTGCTGCATTTTTTCACCAGTTCAATGCTTTTGAACTAACCTTGTTAAACTGGCAGTAAATCGCTGCAGACAAATGAAAAACGCTCATCCCATGTATGATATTAATTTTTGATCAACTTGCTTGTGCAACTGTGAGTTGCCAGCATTTCAGTTTGGACCTCTACTTAGAACAAAACAGCCATGAGGAGCTAGGAGAGAGGAGCCGAGGTGGGAGAGAGGAGCAAGTCAAAGCAAACCAGAAGCCCTTGTGAGGTGCAAGTGGTTCATTGGGAGAAAAGTGCAGTTATGTGGTAGAAAAGACAGAAGAAAGTGGCAAGCAAAGCATATCTCCCAATAGTCTGTTTCTGTTTGCATAGTAGCATTTTAGTTGAGGTAACAGCAGAACCTGGGCCTTGGCAAACACGCGGAGAATCCCCAGTTCATTTAAGAGAAGCCCCGCACCACCCTGAGGAAGGAAGAAGGGGAAGCAAGGGTGGGGGTCAAAAGGGGGTTCTCCATTGCCTTATGCTTCCCCTTCATTTCAGGTTGGAGCACAAGCTAATGCTGTCATAATCAAGAAATCCTTATCTTCAGCTAAGGCTGCAAAATCCAAACCAGAATCAATTATCCGATGTTGGGGGCTGACCCTGGCTGGACACCAGGTGCCCACCGGAGCCGCCCTGTCACTGCCCTCCCCAGCCGGGCAGGGGGAGAGAAAATGCAGCAAAAGGCGCCTGGTTGAGACAGGGACAGGGAGCGCCCTCCGTTACCGCCATGGGCAAAAAGGACCTGACTTGGGGAAATTAGTTTCATTTATTACCAATCAGGTCAGAGTAGGGTAACGAGAAATAGACCCAAACCTCAAAACCACCTTCCCCCCACAGCTCCCTTCTTCCTGGGTTTACCTTCCCGCCCGATTGTCTCTCCCCCGCCACCCCCCAGCAGCGCAGGGGAGCAGGGGTCACCTCAGCCCCCCACACGCTGTCCCTGCCGCCCCTTCCCCCGCAGGGGACCCCTCACACCCTGCCCTGCCCCAGCCGGGACCCCCGGCAGGCAGCCCCCCACCGCAGCCCCTCAGGCCCGGCCGGCTCCAGCGTGGGCCGCCTGGCATCGGCTCCATCAGACACGGGGGAAGCTTCCAGCAGCTTCTCACAGAAGCCGCCCCTGTAGCCCCCCCCCGCTACCAAAACCTTGCCACACAAACCCAATACATCCTGTTAAGACCTTGCAGAGACTGCAGTTAATGTGCAGTAGCGCAAAGGGTTTCTTTTTGTCACTAGTTCACCTTGGAATGTTGTATTTATTACAGAGTTAATAAAACTCTCAAATGCAGAAATATTCTATATGTAAGAACAAAATTTCTGGTTCCAAAGTGACAGTAATCAATTTACCTATTTTTAAATATCCGTCTTTGGTTGCTGGGTAGTTAAATTTACCTCCATTGTCAACCAGTTCTTTCCTTAGCATTTCCTGTAAAAAAAACAAAACAATAAAATCTCCAGAAATATTTTCTAGGGCATGACATTTTATGCTGAACATCACTGTGCATTACAGTTGGAAATGAGAGACTTACATCAGCTGGCAACACTTCCACGGTGGTGTTAAACAGTTTGTCACCTGGGTGCTCCATGTTACCACTCCTGAAAAAATACCTGATGATATGAAGGTATATTATTTCCAGGTATTCTATACTTTAGAAAAGTTCTAGGGAAGTAATTCTTTCCAGATTTGATAGAAAGTTTTAAATACCTTTTCTTTAATTAGTTGTGGGCTATAAAGAACAGAAATAGGCGTTGAAACTTCCCACTGTGTGATCAAATCATATTAGAAGCTTTTTATTTTAAACAGAACAAGCATTAAAACAGTCTTTTGCTGGAGCCACGAATGCAAGTGTTCCCCCTTTCCAGTGCTCAATTTCTAAATAAAGTAACTTTCCAGGTTTAAACAGCTAAGGAAGATCTGCCCTCTGATCTGTTCCTATCATCCTACAGCCAAGGTGAGATGGGCCTTTGGAACGCAATGGCAGGAAAAATCCCTGTTTCTGCTAGACCATATGCTACATGCCAAGAGAATCCCCCTTTTTATCAATACTGTTCAATTCAGGTGCTTCTAAATAATCTCCTTTATAGCCAATGAACAGCAGCACTGTCAAAGCTAGAATCCAAGCAAAAAACAATTATGGGATTCAAAAAATAAGAATAAAAATCCCTGTTTGGTTTTAAACGTCTGGCATTAGAGTTCTTAGGCTTTTAGATCCAAAAAGGGCTAATTAAATTTAAAGCATCAGTCTCTCTTTTCTGGTATCAAACATTCAAGACGACCACCAAATATTACAGGATTAACTATACGTTTTCACAGGATAGCAATGGGATGAGGCTGGGACTAGCGATTAGGCAATACCATCTGTAAATGAGTTTCATCCAGTACAGCTTCCTAATGACAGGGAAATGCAAAAATACAGGCTACCCAAGCTTCCCAAAGCAAAATCTAGTTAACTGTTGATCACAGAACACCAGTGTTTATTACGACTGTTATTTAGCGCAGCTCACTAGATGGAGATACAGGCTTGCTTTCTTAAGATTTTTTTTTTTTTTTAAATACATGAGACATCTACAGTCTTTGCAGAAATGGAAGTCTCAGTTTTGTGGCCAACTTGGCGAGGAAGTGTAACAACTGTGAAGGAGTTTTCTCTCTGAATTATCATTAGAGAGATACGGTCATTATGGTAATTTGTGTCAGAGACACTCTCCTGGAACCATATTTCTTGCTGGGTTATTTAACTCAGATCTGTTCTCCAGTCTGACACAGAGAGAAGAAGAAGCTTTGCTGAACCAGGCAGAACTGCTTCTTTTGTTGCCAACCTCAGTTTGTATTGTTCATAAAGTCCTTCTGAAAAACACTTCCCTGTCTTCAGCTACAGGTGTCTCTTCCTTTCAAATACACCCAAGCTGAATGATTTGAAGATAGAGAAGACAGTTTCATCTTTTAGAATGAGAAAAACATGCAAGGTGGATTTTGGCTGTGGATCCAAACACATGAAATTAGAAGTTTGGCTGTGACCCAAGTGTTCAAGTTGTCATTACAGGCAATGGAGATACACTCCATGCAGTCACAGCAACTGACTCAGGTGACCAAATAGAGAACGAGATGAAGGTGTCTAGCTTCCACTGACTGCATCAAGTAGATCTCTGCCATGTATAGTAGGAGCTTACACATCTGCCTTATGTAGACATCTCTGCGGTAAACACCTACATTCAAGTCTTTGAATCTTCAATTGAATCCCACCTTTATTAATTCACTTTTCATCATTTCCCCACAATACTGGTATTTTCGCTTTGCTTTCACCTACGCTGCTAAGTGTGTGGTCTGGGACATGGCCTTTGACTTGACATCATGCAAACAACCTTTCTGTTGACAACTATAGAAATAAAGCTTTCACTGACTCCATTGATGAGTTATTACATTATATATATTATACTATATATTATAATATATCGTTAATTAAAAACAAATTCCTTTGAGAATTATCTTAAGAGAATTTAACAGAAGAAATAAAGGGGAAAATATCCAAGAAGCTCTCTAATTACCACGGAAAAAATGTATTTCAGGAGGGAAGGTCAAGAAAGGGAGCAGCTAAATTGCAAATCATTGATTTTTTGTCAGTAAAGAGGCTATGGTTTATGTGCATGGTTGAGCCCTGGTGATTTTGAACAGACTCAGTAATTTCCAAACTGGACACATGTAGTATCATGTAATACTTACTTTTCAACTTTTAGTGGATTTAAAAAGGTGAAGCTGATGTAGTCCCCTGCCACTGGAGCTGAAGCCCAAAACCAGTCTTTTCCTTTATAAACTTTTTCCAAGGTATATTGCTGGTATATTCTTAGGCTTGTATCCACTTTTGCAGGTGGATTATTATGTGCTTTATGTAGCACGCTTTGGCCAAAATCTTTATCCTGTTGGATATAAAGAAATGTAATTTCGTTCATACAATGAAAAAAAAAAAAAAAAAAAAAAAAAAAGTGCTCCAATATCTTGAATTACTACAGGAAGCTATTCCAGAAAATAATTACCTCAGTGTCAAAAATACACAATCTATTTCTAACACAAACAGAATATTCATTTCAGTGTAATCACTGAGACTTAATGTTATAATTTGCAGACAGAGCTGTACCGATTGCTTCTCAGTTGCCCAGATTTCAAAATAAACTTCACCACAGTAGGCTATTTCATAGTTGTCTACTATGCCTTCTGCCAGAACATCTGATACCGGTCTCCGCTAGAGGCTAGGTGAACCTCTAGTCTGATCCAACACAGCAATTCCAATGATCTCACAGCTGGTCTAAATGGGGCCATCAGGACATCCCTGAAGTCTGGGGATTGCTCTTGTCCTTATCAGATACACGGTAGATCCACAGTTTCCCCTCCAAACTCTCCCTAAAAATCTCTGGCCGTCACAATAGCCACACCCTTACGGTACCAGTATACCTTCTTCTTAATAGTCCATGGTAGATTATTCAGCCAAAATAAATCATCACAGCTGTTTGTGTCTGTAATGGTGCAGAGCACGTGAAACCTTGTGCTGCAGAGAGGGTTCCTACATGCCATGAAATGCTACTATGACTGGCACAAGTGTTCAGATTAGAGATGCAAAGATGTCTGTGGAGCAGCAGTGTGCCCCACCTGCAGTTCAGATCCCAGGTCAGCGTTCTCCTCCAAATCTGTAACTGGATAGGGAAATGCCATCTAATGCCAAAGATGCAATGCTTGAAACTGATTTGAGAAACAAGTTGGAACACAAGCTTATAATTTAGAAACAGGGCATTAATTTCTTGTCCTTACTTTCAAATTTTGTATCTTCCCAGCCAATGATGAATAAATTCCTACATGCTGAAAGAGAGATGGTTTAGCACGGATACGTAACTTTGCCTTTTCCTTTTCACAGTGTATCTGGAAAGAAAGTAAAATAAAAGGGAATGAAGGTGTACTTAAATAAAGGAGAGAGACAGAGACACTAAGTTCCATAAAGCAATTTCATTCTGTATTTAATATCTATATTTAAATGAATAACTGTTAGATTAACAGTCACCTTATTTCAAATACATTGTTTCTAGACCTGAACTTGTAATTCCAGTCATGGAGCTATGTAGATTTAAAGGCTCAACCACCACTAATGTAGGGATTTCTGCACTGTATGCCATCAATCACACCTAAGAGTGGCAAAAATGGATCTCAGATCTGAAACTGATTTTTTTTTTAACTGTTTCTGGCAAATTTCATTTCAACTCTTGGCCTTGCCATATCATTCTAATTAAACTATTTTGACCAACAGTGACCTTCTTGAGATAGGTTCTGGTTACATTTCAACCTTTATCATTTTGGCTCTTGCTGCTATGTTTGAGAGGCTTATAATGTACTGTACTATAAGTTATGTATCTTTTACCTTATAATCTGATAAAGCACTTGGGATACTGTATTTCAATCCCGATTTTCCAGTTAAGTACACTTTGTGACATGATATATACCATGGAATTACGTAACTGTAATTGGTACTAATCTTGGAGTTTCTTGATTTTTGAATGATAGCAAATGACTATTTTAAATGTAATTTTAGCTCTGTATCTATAGAGCATCATAGTTTGATACAATGAAGTGAACATGCTACAATAATTAATGAGGTGTAATGAAGCATAATGGCAGGGAACAGAACAATGAGCTAAAATGAGACTCCTTGGGCTCTGCCCTCGGTTTTGCCACAGAATTATTGTATGAGTTTGGAAGATCATTTAACTTCTCTGTGTCACAGGTCTTACATCCTTAGATTTGAGGGGATAATGTCTTTACCTCTTCAGTCAAGTGCCTTCAGTTCTATAAAAGAAAAATGTTACATAAACTTTATCAATACCTTCTGAAGCTAGAAGGGATAAAGACTTCACTCAGCTGGTTTAAACACCAAAACTCATGGGGGATTTATGGTTTCCACAGTAGTACTAATTAAAAGTTCAAAAACACCTGGAAGGCTATAAAAAGAACCAAGTATTTTTATGTTTGCCCACAGCAGATGTTCAGCAAAACAATGTAAAAACACAATGCATGCAAACTGATCCATTGGCAGCTGTTTCTTTGAAAAGCACGCTATACTTTTGTTAGAAAAAAAAATCATTAGAAGAAAATAAATTTGCGAACTTTCTACTGACAGGGTTTGCAGTTCATCCCCTATAATAACGCGGTCTCTAGCATGTCTCCTGTTATGCTACGGCAGCACCACCAAAAGAGCTGCTTAGGGTAGCAGCTGAGAACAACCAGCAGCACTGGACTGGTGTGGTCATTTGTGCAGAAACTGAGGTAAGGCTCCTCGCTGGGGCAGGGCTCCCGTCTGCAGCCTGCTGGTCCCCACCACACTTGCTAGGTAACGTGCTGCTGCATATGATCACAGAGCCACAGTCTGGGTTCAGAGGGACCTTTAAAAATCATGTAGTTCCAACCCCCTGCCATGGGCAGGGACACCTTCCAGTATCCCAGGTTGCTCCCAGCCCCGTCCAGCCTGGCCTTGAGCACTGCCAGGGATGGGACACCCACAGCTGCTCTGGGCAACCTGGGACAGTGCCTCACCGCCCTCATAGTGAGGAATTTCTTCCTAATACCTAATCTAAATCTACCCTCTTTCAATTTAAGACTGTTGCCCCTTGTCCTGCCACAACAGACCCTGGTAAAAAGTCTTTCACTGTCTTTCTCATAAGCCCCCTTTAAGTACTGGAAGGCTGTAAGGTCTCCCCGGAGCCTTCCCTTCTCCAGGCTGAACAACCCCAGCCCTCCCAGCCTGTCCTCACAGGAGAGGTGCCCCAGCCCCCCGATCATCTTTGTGGCCCTCCTCTGCACTTGCTTTAACAGGCCCACGTCTTTTGTACAGTGGCCCCCAGAACAAATGATGGTTCACAGGAGGTAAACATGAAGTTTCTGAACCACACAGAGATCTGATGGCTCTGATCATCACAAACTGTCTTTTGCAGCTCAGTGAACAGACGTGGCTGAATCTTGCTATGTTAATACTCAGCCCAGGCTGAAAACACGCCAGACACCCATCACCACAGGATGGCACATAAAATCCACAACCAGGTGCCCCGGTGGCGCTCCTGTGAGGCACAGCGTGCGATCACTTAGCGACATCCTTAGTTGCTCGGAAAGGGGAAAGCGTGAGGATTTCTGTCAGCTTGCCCTCTCTGGCGCCTGTATGAAAGCCCACTGCCTTAATCTGTTGAACAGAGGAGTAGCAGCAGCTGGGACCCTTGTTCTTCTCCCAGCCTCCACTTTCTGCATTCCCACGAATAGTCCAAGCAGGTCATGCCGCTGGTCATTCTCACCCCAGGGCTGCTCGAGACTGACGTGTCTCAATAGGTTTTTGCTGCCCGCAGCAATTGAAATTGCAATTGCAGAAGTGAAACTCACTAGAAACTTGCTGATACCGCTCTGCTTCAGCTCGGCCAGGGCAGACGCGCCTGAGCTGCCTGCCTGCCTTTCAGGAGCACAGCTTCGTTTTAAGGGTGAATCAGGTCTTATAAGCTAGAAGACTCATTTAAAAAATAAAAGTAAAATGTTTCATTGAGTTGGCACATGTTAGAACAGATCTAGAATAGGTGATGTTAACATAACAGTATCTTGTTTTTTAATTCTGTTATCACAGTTTGGCAAGAACCTAAATTAAAGGTACTTGAGGCTCACTCTGACTCCTATGAGCCAGCCTAACCCATGCAGTAGGATGTCTTACTCTTATCTGTATGAAGTGGGAATAGAGACTCCTCCAGTGGCCTCACTAAGTGTAGAAGCAGGGACCTTCCGTTATCCCCAGGGGTCACCCCTGCTACGCAGTAAAACTTGAAGCTTGTTTGTTCCGCTCCCCTCCATCTCCAGCTCTGCACAACTCCTGTCTGTCTCTTCTCCCTTCTTTATTAATGCAAAAGTAAAAAAAAAAACTAGCTACACAAATCAAATAAAACTCTTCAGCCTTAAAAACCAAGAAGGAGCAGAAGCTCTGGTCAGTCCTCTATGGCACAGTCTGTTATACAAGAAGCGTGTGGGCAGTGACCAGCACCAAAGACTGGTGAGAGAAAGAACGCAAAAGGACATACAGAAATACTCAGCATATCATTTGGCTCACCTGTAGTGCTAGAAACGGCACCTTTTGCAATTCAACACAACTCTTTCTTTCATTTTTATTGAAAAGTGTCATTTAGTTCGATCAATCTACGTGTTTCCCTGCATGTTTGGTTATTTTTCAGGCAAACAGTCAGTGTTTTTCCCAGATAGCAAAAGATTTAAAGCAAAACACTTAAGTTCAGCTTCCTGAAAGAAAGGAATTGGTACGCAAAATTCAGAATGACTGTGATTGCAAAACTGTATGCTTTACTGACTTTCATATTAGCAGGTCAGCAGAAAGTTATGCAAGTGGTAGCCCACGTAGCTTTACATATGCAACATTTTCTTTGGTGTTGCAGGGTTGCCTACGTGACCAGCTGCAGGCAGATGTGAGCTTGTGCTGTCCATGTTGTGAGCTGATGGAGGCAAAACAGCTCTGGTGTGGAAACGTGAATCTCTGTGTCAGGCACCTCCACGTGCCCTAATGGGCTCAAACACTGTGCCACTCTGTGCAGATCTGCCGCAGATCTTTCCCCACAAACTCCAAAGTAAGTCAGGTTTGAAAGATTTCTATTCTGTTTTTTGAAAATAAATTATTTTGCCACCAAGAGTGTTTGAATATTACTTATGTTCATAAATTCATAGACATACTTACTGCGTCCTTTTCTGGATTGCACACTTTAACCCAGAGCAGGTGGTCCATAAGCCAGTCTATGGGCTTATCTTTATAGAACATGAGAAAAAAATCCACTATGAGTGGCAAGTCTTCTGATTTAAACAATTTTCCTGAAAGCAAGACAAGAAGTTGCATATTCAGATATTTTCATTCCTCTGCAAAAAACACCAGCTTTATGTTTACTCCTGTCTTAAACACATGGATGTAATTCTGATATTTAGTGAAAATTTCACACAGAGTCCAGCTTTGAAGAATTGCTTATCCTCCAGCTTGTTAGGATCTTGAACAGATTTCCATCCCATGCCTGGAGATATTCTCACATAGCCAACCAGTCAGTTAATAAAGCACACAGGTTATATCCTGGTTCCAAATACAAATCTGCCAGTCACCTCTATCAGTGTGTTGGATAAAATGGAGTCTGAATAATTCCTTAAAATGCTACACATGCAATTTCACTGGCAATACTATACTGACTAAATTAAGACCTAGGTATGAGAAGTGTTGCTTTTAAAATACTATCACTGTTCATTTCATTCTCTTGCTGTTTGTATCAGGATATTTTGTTAGGTTTCTTTGTTTGACCTAACACGTGTAAGGTGTTATCACAAGTAAATAGTATTAGAACCAGAGAAAAAATATAAAAAGAAAATTAGACTAAAAATAACAACAATACTTCCCTATGATATGGGATGCATGTTCTGCTCCACAAAGGAAAGGAAGTGGATTTTTTTTTTTTGGTTGACTGTTCAAATTCCATTCCTGAAAAGACTACACACTACAGGAGCACATAGTACCCTGAGATGAAACAATTTGCTTCTTATGGGAACCCAGCCACTAGATCCTATGCTGAGGACACTCTGCATTAAAAAGACAGTTTTAAAGAGCACAAAAAGTAAAAGACTTTCGGTAGGAGCTTTCCTGAAGAACCAAGGGAGTTTTGGTACGAGACCTTCCATGCTTTGAAATGTAATTCTGAGTGAGAGCTACTTGACCTATGCAGCTCCAAGTCCAACTGACCCTGCTGAGGTCTTAATACTTACCAATAAATCCAAGCTGGGAGAACTCCAGAATCATCCACTCTTGGGACTGCTTAGCAGCAAAGTCTTTTATACTTTGAATATAACCAGGTTTGGCTATTATATCATCTTCTAGCTAGGTGAGGGAAAAAAGCAACAAAAAAGAGAAGGCAAGTGGTAGTTTTATTGCTTGCAGAGGGGTGGTGACGTTGCCGTGTGTAAGCGATAACTGGATTGTGTTTGACTGGTGTGCAGTGTGCACCGAAGCTGTGCCAAAGTACAGCGGATTGCTATTTAGCTTCTACATATATCTCTGTTTCAGTATCATTCACTAAGTATTTATTTACACAAGTGACTATAACGCCATGAGTGCTCCTCACTTTCTTGAGTAAGGACGGCCTCCCTACCTTAAGGGGATCTCACTTAACAGAAAACATGAAGCAAAAAGCTAGAGGTTAAGGAAGAAGACAGCAGACAGTTTGTACTGAAGTTGTAGAAGCACTGGTAAGCAGCAGGAGCAAACTGTTTGAGAAGGGAGGCATCTAAAGCAAACGGATGGAAGATCTGTAGAGCAGCCTGGGCAGGCTTTGTCGTACCTAAAAGGTGACTGAGAAGAACTGTGGATGAGTCCTGAGACACTAGTAGAAAGCAAGTTGTTTCAGGGAATACTAGTCATGAAAGAAGGAACGTGCTGTGAATCGCACTGAAGGACAGGAATACACAGAGCTTTTGAGGCGTTAGGAAGGCTGACGCTGAATACAGCAGTAGAGCCAGCTAGAGGATACTCGGAAAAGGAGACTGACATCCACCAAGGAAATGGGAAAGGCCTTGGCTGCATTTTTGCACGGCTTTCAGAGAAGAATAAGGGGATCTGAAAAGCCAGAAGCTGTTCCATTACTAAAGCTGAGGATAATGAGTCCAGACAAGGAGTTTAGAGGTAACAACACAAAGGAAATAAATGAATTCCAGAAATAATTAGGGAGCAAGTAATTCAAAGTTTGAATTCAGTACGGATGTGAAAAACACAGGAAGAGGAGGCAAAGCCTTCAGGAGAATGCTGTTGGGATGCAGTGTAATGATACAGTTAATTTGATCTAACTGCTGTACTTTGTTGGCCCTGGGGCTTGCCTGGTGGTGCTGGAATCTGGTTCAGAAAGCTAAATAAGTAGGAAATGACTGTTAGGAAAAAAAAAAACCCAACCCATGGATTCCTGCTGGGTTTGCGTCCTCAACTGACTCAGCACAGAGTCAGCAGAGCTTCAGAGAGCAGACCCACAGGTTTTAGCTAAATTTGGCCGTTATTGCAGGTGTAGGGGTGGCAGGGGAGAAATGCCTTGTCAACAGGGAACCCGGGAGGAAGCAGAACAAAGTTTGCAAAACAAGATTAAGAAATCTGGTTTGACCCTGTGAAGAGATCTGGTTTGACCCTGTTAGCTTTTGCTGATGGTAAGATAACAAAACCCAGACAGATGGAGACAAAACTGATCAAGATGAACGCATATTAACAGATTCTGAGATCTGGCGATGGCGTTGAGGTGACAGTCACGCAAAAGAGAACAACAGAAAAAAAAAAACCCCAAACATGAACTTACAAGAAATTTTGCATAACATTAAGTAAGATAAGAGTATTATCCAGTAGCTACATGTAAAGGGAGAAGAACAAAGAATCAGAGAGTTTCAGAGAATACTTAGAAGGAAATTGAGGAGCACCCAAAAAAAGACAAAGGGCAAAAAGAGGAGTATCTCAAAAACCTAGTGAGACCACCCTATCGAGAAACACTAGAAGAAAGCACACACAAGTAGTAAAGATGAAAAATACAGAGGCTGTGATGTAAAGTGAGTGTGAATGTGGTTACGAACTGAGAGCAGTTTTGCATAGTGAGAAGCCCGAAACAGTCTTGTCTGAAGCTGACATTAAAAGGTGAGTATTAGAGAATGTAGTTTGAAATCCTACGTAGCACAGGACGTTAAAAGTTATTTATTTAACCCTGTACTGAACCCTATAACTTGTGTTCAACTAAAGCACGTCTTCTTGAAAAGCATCTGCCATTGCTTAAGAGATTTCAGTATCGGTTCTTTTTCAGTAAGTTACACTATGTGTGATTATGAACGTTTAGGATGTGGTACCCAAATTCTACTTCCAGTTTTTCTGGCTTCAGCTTACAGTCACTTGTTTTTCATATGCTCTTATCTACCAAAGGAGATAATGCAGTGGTTGCACACAGCTGGATCCGGAAGTTTAAGATATGAACTGTCTATTTCACTTGCCCCATTGTCATGAGGACACCAGCAGAACACACAACCGCAGCTGATTTCCCTTCACTCATCAGCACTTGGGGATGAAAAAAAGATACAGGCGCAATAGCAAGGCTATGTACAGTTCCTAAATGATAGACAATAAATGGGTTTTCATTCATTTTTCTTACGTGGGTTATCCATCTAAGAGAAGTAAAAACAAAGAAGCAGCAAAAAAATGGTAGCATACAATGGAAGTGTAGGCATCAGACAGGAAAGGATCTCCCTTTCGAAATTAGGGTATTTTTATATTTTGAATCACTGTTCAAATTGTGTGTGTGTATCAATACAAAGATTAGTAATGGGGGGTGTGTGTGTGTCTGTATGTCTGTGTGTGTGACACTGGAGAAATTGTATTAATGGTATAATGGTGCACAGATAAGTGCTGCTGACAATATATGTTACCAGTATATACATCTATGTTACATATAAATGGACAAAGCTCCCCCAACCTCTACAAAGAAAAAAATAATGAGGTTGAAAAAAAAGCATGGCAGTAGTTCAGTTAACTAAATTTGAAGTTTTTAACAGATTTTTAACTGAAGATACTAAAAGATCTATTTAATGTGTGGGTTTTTTTGGTTCGTCTGAGTGCTAATAGAAAACACTTCCCCAAACCTGCTGTATCTGAGTTTCTTTCAGGTGCTTGCAGATTTGAAATGTTTAATTACTACAGAATGAACTAAGTCTACAGACACAAAGCACAAATTCATGTCCTTACTGCTAGGCTGGGGTCCGAGTGCCTGCTTTTATGGCTACGTTAGATCCCATTATCTTGTCTCTGACATTATCACAAGTGTCTCAGGGGGTGGACTCCAGGAAGTGGAAGTGGAAACAAGTATTTCAAAGTTCTCTTCGTTTTTTATTGCTGATTAAGAAGACTTCACAGAAAAGCCTGAAAGAAGAAGTAGTTGGGGCGGGGCGGGGGGGGGAGTAAAACCAGCAAAGTAGAAGGGATGCTTCAAGTAGAAGAGATGCTTTAAGCAGGAGAGCTTGAGATGACTGATAGGATTTATTGCCTATTTTCAAAGATTATGTTTGATTGGTAGGTAAGGTTCACCCACAGTGTAACCCCATTAGCTTTAATGGGCTTCACTTCACAAGGCTACTTCATTAAATCCTGATTCAGCAGTACCCTAGAACGAGTGTTTACGTATTTATTCAGCAAAGATCTTGCTTGACTCATGACATCAACTGTTCTGTAGCCATCAAGACGAATCATGTATGCTTATCTTCTTTCGAAATTCAGAAGTTAATACCAGTCACCCAAATGATACTATTCCTGACAAAACATTAAATAAAATCTAAGCTAGGTCAAGTGTTCCCTAAGATTGCTGAAGTAAATCTTTGTACCAGGCTGAGGAAAGGGATTTTTAAGTTATTTTCTTTCTGTTAATACAAGGCTTCCAAATGGAGGGAGATCATAACTAACTTCGTGGCAGCATGTGTTCCTCCTTTTCACCTGTACTCAGGGCAGACCAACATCTGTGCTACATCTACTCTACACCTGTACTCAGGGCAGACCAACATCTGTGCTACAGAAGCGGCTACAGACTGGACACACAAATGAAGAAATGGATATACTAGGTAATGGTATGAGGAAGGCATAGTTTCTTTCTAAGAAAATTCTGAATGCAGCCATAACTGCCACTAGCCCATCACAATCCAGCCGTAACACAGTTCAGTCCTTATATAATACATATAGGGATATATATAATATATCCAAATAACACAGTTCAGTCCTTATATGATGTCTCAGTTAAAAACCCCACATATTCTCAAAATTTCTTTAAAAATAGAAATACATAAGTAAGTAATTTCCATGCAAGCATGAATGCTCAGAGAACTTTGTAATAGAAAGGGCCATTAAGTGTGCTTAGCATTTCCCTTCACCGTGCCTTAATGCTCTAGTGCACTTAGAAGACTTGGGTAGCACTCTTGAAAACATATGAAAGTCATGGGAAAATACTTCATTTCCAGTAAACCTTAACTGTTCAATAGATGACATTTTTCTTTGTCCACCTGTCTCTTGTGCCAATGCCAGATTTCAGAACAGAGCACAGGCTCCTGAGCAGCCCAGCTGCAATGCTTTTGTGTTAAAAGCTGACGAGACTTGCCCAAGATGCCAGCTCTGGTGGTCATCTGCTTCTGGTAATCTTGTGATGTACTTAAGTGATACAGAGTCTGAGGCCTGTTGGAGCAGGAGAAGACCCAGGAAAACCAAGAACTAAACAAAATGCTGTTCTGAGTTTTTTTAAAAAACTGTTGACATTCACGAGCTACATGAAATTTTCTGGAGGTGTTCCATTATTGAACAGTCATGATAAATTTGGCAAACTCTGGTGGCGATTATCGTCTTTGTGCAGTGCAAATTAACAAAAACCTAGAATGATGGCTAAACTTAAGCCCGAATGCATGGGGATCTTCTTAAAGTCTAATACTCCAAATCCTCTGGAGAATTTAGGATCTGTACCAGCTTGCAGTTTAACCTTGTCTCCAGCATCGCGACACCGGTACGTTTCCGTGTCTGTAAGGGGGTTTTGGTTCACTGTGATCTGGGCTACAACCTGGACCCACCACCACTCTTCTGTCTTGCTGCACCAAGTGAAAACACATTAAACTGACTTTCTTAACCTAATCAAATTAGGGTTTCATGCTTCAGTTACCTTTACTCAACCTCACAAATGACAGGAAGGTACAGATGGATTTAATCAAATAGTACCTGGCTGCAGGATGTATATAAACACAGAACGTTGTGGATGCTTGTAAAGACCACAGGCAAAATACACAGAAAATGACAACAGATTGCTGTTCTTCTCGAGGCCTTTGAAACAAATTAAAATTGCCAAATCAGTACAGATCTATTGCAGCTACTTAATGATAATATGAACATACCTGTAAATAAAATGTTCCCTTAGGCTGGGCATATAGCATTAAAAAGCTATAATCCAGATTCTGTTTAGTTCTCCACCTAAACATAAGCAGCAAATTCTGATAAGCTTTTTGGGGGGATTGCAAGAGTTATTTCTATAATAAAAGCATTTCTAATGCTTTGCAGTTTTTCCTCTACAGTAAAATTGTAAGGTTGAGCATTCTAACTCATTGTTAAGTGAATACAAATTCCTCTATAATCAGTGTAAACATTTGTAAACAATTGGACTTGCCTATAAAAGTTAACATTAACTAAGCAAAAAATTTTGATCTGTATTAATGCAGCCTGAAACAAAATGCCTAACAAGTACATTCATGTCAAATGACTTAAAGATTCTACTCATTACATTATGAACAGTAGAGGTCAGCACACAATGATTATTTAAAGATCAAGATTTAGGTACTTTTACTGATGAACAACACAGAAGCAGGCTGATAAACTTCATTTTCAGGTTTACATCTGTTTAAAACACAGATTTTTCTCTACAAAGTACAGTCTCTCATTTCACCAGATTATAAAGCTGATGTTTGCTATCAATGCTAAAAGACTAGAGGAATTAATCAATATTGGCATAAAAGTCTGATTCAAATCTAATCATATCTGGAACTTAAGTATAAATATGTAAACATGTTTATGCTCCGAAAGATAAAAGGTATCTAAACCCAATATGCATACACCTGCTGATTTCCTCCAACCTAAACTGTCAGTACTGCAGCTCTCTTGCTGCACTGTCGGGAAAACTTCTGACAAATTAGTTATTGCTGATTGAGAGAAAATTACTTTCCTCCAATAAATCAATTTTGTTGAATTATAATCTCTGTCTCAGTGAATTTGGGGCGCATGAGCGACTGAAATCACAGTTAGGATATATTATTAACAGTAGTATAAAATGTCCACGATCACCAAAAGTTAGGTCATTAATTAAACCCACAGTAGCTGTTACTAGTCAGCTAAGGGGCCACATGGGGTTTCCTTTGTGTGTTCACAGAGCATCTCCCTTACCTGTCACATAAAAGATTTTCCTATTTTTTCCTTTATGACCAGATCATCTAGCCCATCGCCCCTTGGCATGATCCATCTGGTTTAAAACCTGTGGGATGCCTAGAATCAAGGCCCAGAGGAGAAGCCTTGGCTCTGACCCTGACACTGCTGTGCAGCACAGCTTTCCTCAAAAACCCCTTGTGTAATAAATTTTTTTTAAAGTACACTTGCTGTCCATTAGCTCTGAAATACAAAAACATTATCATCTCAAACAGTGTTGACTTTTGCAGAATTTTCCGTTTTATACTCATAGCAAAAGTTCTTAGATTTTATACAGCTATCTTACCTTACTCTGTCCTCCGAATCCCCAAGTGTTTTCTTCAGGTTGGAAAGATCTGGGTAATAAGAAGCAGGAGGAGAAATAACCTCTAAGACTCCAGACTGGATTTCTGTGGGGAAGCTGAGAAGAGAAGCTTAGTGAGACCCCATTCCTCAAAATAACTTTTAAGGGCAACCACGCACAGCAGCTCCACAGAGTTACGTCTGTTCCTCCAGAAATGCAGTTCCCCACTCCAGCAAAGAAACTAAGTCACAGAGGTGGCAAATTAGGAACCAAGAAGGGGTCTTTGACAACCACCAGGACAGTAACTCATCATAAGTCTCAGAAAACAGTGGAAAAAAAGTATGTCTCAGAAATCCCGCCCTTTCTGCATCTATAGATGCCTACTTGTAATCCTGAGATAGTGGTCAGAATGCAGCAGTAATTCACAATCAAATCCACTATCTAGAACTACACACAACTGTTCCCCCTTCCATGACAGCTCCTCACACTTGCTTGAACTCTAATTTTATGTTCTAGCCAAAATTATACTGTTCTGGAGTGGGAGTTCGGTATGGGCACCGTGATCTAGTCTCTGCTCCAAGGATTAAATTTTCCATTTAAAAAGTCATTGAAAAAATGTGTAATCGACTTTAGGAGCCAAATCTGGAAGTCAAATCTCCTCCTTCCTGCAGAATATGTGGGGCAAAAAAAAGATCACTGATGCTTATGAAAAAGAATGTCATTCTTACTGTGTAACACTGACAAAGCATCTACTCTGGCAGAATTTTTTTCAAAAAACATAAATAAATCATAAAAATTAATTCACTTCTGGGGGAAATCTGCACCCTAAATACAGCCTGGAAAAATCCTGAGTGGAGCAGGATGTGCAGAAAAGCCTCAAAAGTGAAGCAAAAGGGCCACGTTTCCAATTATCTTCTTCAGGGTTTTCTGTTTTGTTTTATTTTGGGTGGGTGTCCATCTCTCTTGCCAAGTAACAAGTGACAGGACAAGAGGAAATGGCTTCAAATTGCATCACGGGAGGTTTAGACTGGATATTAGGAAAAACTTCTTCACTGAAAAGGTCAAGGATAGGAACAGGCTGCCCAGGGAGGAGGTTGGGTCACCATCCTTGGAGGTATTCAGAAGATGTGTAGAAGTGGCACTTAGGGACTTGGTTTAGTGGTGGGCTTGGCAGTCCTGGGTTAATGGTTGGACTCTATGATCTTAAGGGTCTTTTCCAACTAAATGATTCTATAACAAAATACTGATACAAAGACAGAGAGCTCTCTTGCAGTCATTTTAAAGAAGGAGAGAAGGGAAAGGCTGTTTCACTTCAAATACCGGCCAAAGTGGGGTCCTGTCAGAGTAACCACTTCACAAGTAAGTCTGTGCATCAAAGAAACCAGCAACACCAGTACGGCAGCATGATGCACATTTCATCTCTTGCTTCTTTCAGTGAGCTGGGCATCAGGGCCTTTAGCCTCACCTGTTTTGTGACTGTTGGCTACCCTCTACCATTTCTTAGAAAGCAGCTTTTGCAAGACAAAATAAATCTACTGAAGAGTGTATTTTTTTGCCCAAACATTTTAATTTAGTAGTTCCTCTCGAGCTGCTCTAAGGATTTTAACAGGCACAAGATGCTGTAAAAGTCTATGGGAAAGAACGACAGATAAGAGCAAGCAAAACCGCAGGGGGAACTAAGCCTTCATTTGACAGCTCTTGCAGTGATTTGGCCTGGTAAAAAATACCCATCTCATGTTACCCGCCATAAAATAAACGTTATAAACTTAATCCCATTGCTGTCCAAAGTCCATGCCTCTTCATGAAAAAGAGGCAAACGAGGAGACAAAGACAACTAGAAAACACGACAGACATCAGAATGCATTGCAGGGCTGTGAAGTCAGTGGGGACCTCACGCATGTAGCCTCAAGGTGCCTTGAATCGCATCGTTAACTTTGTGCAGAAAAGACTTCGGTTCAAGTAAATATTTAGCAGAGGCTTAAGCTGAGACCTTGTCTGATTAGTTAAGGCATATTTATGAAATAAGAAAAGGAAAATAAATCCTTCTGTTCTGAATTTCAGTGTGTTACGATACACATACTGAGCGCACCTTTGCCTCATTCGTTAGCGGTACCATTTCAGTATGGCAGAGCTGCAATTTATTGCTGAAATGCTCTAACTCTTTCCATAAAACCTCAGAATGTCTTTACTCGCTGTTGGGTGTTACACTCTATAGGACTTACCTGGTTTTAACACTTTCTGCAACTCTGTTAACATACTGTGCATTCACCTGAAAGAAAAAAAAAAAAAGAAGGGGAGGTTCATTTCAAGTCACCCATTTTTGTATTCAGCAACATTTTGTAGGGAATACTTATGCAAACACTTCATTTTTATTCTTTTCATTCCAAATAAAAGCAGTATGTTATAGCAGCATTTCTACTGAAGGACAGTATCGCATTTTCAAGCCAACTGAACTTTCAATGTAGTTGAGATTAGAACTGAACTATCTCCACTATGGTTTCTGCATTTTATTTTTTCACTGCTTCTGCAGGAGGCCAAGCCATTTTCTGCCTAAAGTTCTGTTCCAAAGCTTTCAGTTATGCCAGAAAATCATAGCCATATGACCGTCAGTAAAAAGAGCCATTTCAAGTTGATCACCCCAAAATCATAAAGAAGCCTGAGGCTGTTGAGCTGTCACCTAAGCAAAATTTTCTAAAGCTAGCGATACTTAGAATTTTTATTTAGAGCTTCTTCCTAATATAACAAGCTTACAGCTCTTAGTCCGGAAATTTTGAGGACGTACTTATTCATTGCTGTTTCGTAAAGTAACAGTTTTAGTGTGCAAAACACATCTGTTAGCTATATTAAAGAGTGCTAAGTTTTATGGATGTGATTTCCAAAGCAATACAATACCTGCCTTAGCAGTTCAGATTATTTTTTTTTTTAGATACTCGTTTTGTAAAAAAGACTTGTTACCAGCTACATACTAAAATTGTAGTAAGTAAAAATGATGTGAAGTGGTAAGTAAAGAACTGTGCTAAGAAAAAAACACCCAAACCCCTGCAAATCACTTTCAGTCATTAAGTTACATTGACTTAACCTCTGATGTAAACATTTACATTGATCCTCTGAAACTTTCTGGGAAAAAAGGAGGTGTGGATCCATGATCAGTGAACACACCTGCCCTCCTCTCATCATAAAACGTTCCTATCACCTCTCACATCAGCACGATCAACCTGCTCTAATTTACTGCACGGCTGAAAAAAGGAAGCTGCAAGAACGCGACTTTGGGGATGGGAGAAAGGGGAAAGACCGATTTTTACAAATGTAGTTTAATCCTGAATTGGCTGAAATGGACTATTACTACAACCAAAGGTACTGTTTGTTAAAAGTGCCGGGTTAGGACTGTCCACAGTGGGAGACTGTACTATTCAGATGTTAACCCTTAAAAACCCACGGAGCTCTCTGAAGCCCGGTAAGAGAAGTTTATCTGACTGGCAGCTAGGTAAAGCCCGTCGTTGCCAGGGCTCTTCATTAGGAAATAGCGATTGTAAAATAAGTTCAGCTCCCGAGATTGATGCTTGAAGAGGATCCACAGTCACTAAAATCGGGCCTATCTACTTACCTCTGTGGTCCAAACAGAAAAGTGGAAGTCACGACCTAAATAAAATGAACTATGTTCTGTTTGACAGTATTACAGCTGCAAAAGCTGCTCTAAGTGATGACTGAACTAAAAAAGCAAACTTTAACAGTTAACGAACACTCGTATGAAATTTAATGTTCCTTATGGAAGGACAAAGAAATATGAAGAACAACTATGAAGTCTGAATAATCGCACAGTCTTTTCACCTTCAAGTAACTATCACTAGCTAATTCCCTTCTGTAGCTTTTTTTTCCAATGTGATCAAGGCATTTTGGAATGATAAAAA
Source organism: Falco naumanni (assembly GCF_017639655.2). Lineage (NCBI taxonomy): Eukaryota > Metazoa > Chordata > Aves > Falconiformes > Falconidae > Falco > Falco naumanni. The sequence continues at coordinate 12,544,996 of NC_054054.1, forward strand.
ATGTCATTTACGCCTAATATTTTACCTTGACCACTGTTTACTTTCCTAAACATGGAATCGTTCAAGTCTCTGAACAGTTTTCTTTTTCACAAGAAAAGCCATCGCACACGAAGGCGGCGAGGCTCCCAGCATGTCAATGTCCTTTGTGAAGCATGGTACCAAACCAGCAGATAAATCATCTGAACTTTTGTTACACCGAGTAAGTTTACTTTTTTCAGGTTCTAAGGAACTTTTCTGTGGAGGATTTGCATTTCACTCTTGAAGTAGAATACATTCAGAGAGAAATCATGAGTTGATATGGGTTTATTTGAAAATCTGACTGCCACAACTGTGTTTGTAAATGTGATACGACTTCTTACCCTTCGGTCATCTGAGTTACAGTGGTTTTCCCACATATGAACGCCGAGGCACTAACTCCTCACTGCCTCCTCCAGCCCTGAAGAAACCCCTCCCAAAGGCCAAGCTAGCAGTGTTTTGCAGCCTCTCCTACACAATCACACTAAGACATAAATCTCCACATTGTCTTTCTATCAGCATACTGCACCTTTCCGTGCAGACTTACCTCTGCTACAAAGATGATTATTACACAGTCATTCTTCTGCTCTTCAGAAAGTTCATACAGTAGGGAATGCAGCGTATTAATCAGATAATCTTGTTTTTCCCTTTTCACGGTAGGAATACCCATCACCAGTGAAACTGCAAAGAAAAAAGTCCACAAACCATGTAATTTTAAGCCAGGTAAAGGGAAACTGAAAATACATTTTAATTCTATTACAATTAAATTACAATTTAACTGTGATGTGACCATGAGACTTGGTGACGGTTAATTCTCCTATAGTACTGTGACAGCATTCGCTTGATTACCTGGAAGGGGAGAACTTTGCTAACCAGCTATGTTCAGGTTAGACACACCTGTGCCCGTGTTATAACCACCAGGCCTATGCTGCGTGGGCTGTCAACATTTGAGAACTTGGAGGTATTACCACCTCCAGCAAACACACAGGTATCTGCTGTTGAGTTTCAAAAGTGGGTATTGCAAAACCAGTGCTAGCTCTTGGTATAAAGTTGGAGGTCTGAGTAGTAAGAGTTAAACCGACACTGCTCCAGTGAGCAAGTTCTCACAAGAGGTGAGCGCTGTGTGTCTCAGAAAGGGATCCAACTCAAAGGTTTTTCCAAGCTGTTTAATTAATATGAACCAATGGCTTTGACATAATCAATGATAAGAAAGGACCTTGGATGTTATTGTTATTAAGAAGAAAGGAACCAAAATTGTCTCTGGCAAAGACTCTACTGGTAGCAAACCTGTGCTGTATTACATCATTAGATTGCAAGCAGGACATCTCCATTTTCACTGGTGCGGGCGTTAACCTAAACCAGTTACCTAATACAGCTCAGTAAACCTGTGGAATTCTTAGTCCTTGCAGATGATTCCTGTTCACCAAAACCTTGTGAGTCTGGTAAGGAAGCAGCAGACTTTGAAGGAGTGGGTGCAGTTAGTGACTTGCTCCAGACTTCATCACCCATGCCAGCATCAGCTCAAAAATGTCAGAAAAGTTCCGGCGTTCCTTCCCAGCACATAACCTGCTAAACCGTTGGGGTTTTGTTTGGATTTGCATGCCAAAGGTCAACCTGTACTTGTTAAACTGCCGTCTTGCTGTTGTGATTTTCATGTACAAATAAATGAAAAGTAAACACAGAGCATTCTTTTATTACTTATTATTTGTCTTCCTTTTTTCCTTTCTTCTTTTTTCCCTTGCTTGTGAGTGTATCTGGTTTTCTGACGGTCTTTTGCAAACCCCTTTGCTGACAACCTCTGGTCTCCTGCAGACTGACACCGATCTACGGGTGCTCCAGTGAGAACTACAGCACTCAATCACGTTGCTACAACTACACCTACTAATGAGAAGACTGCAAAACGTTATCCATTGTCACAGGCAAGGGCAAGGGTTTTTTATAGTTAAATCACAAGTGGTGCAAACGTTTCTTTATGTAAAATCACCCCTGACAAAAGTCAGAATTTCAACAAAATAGAAAACCCAGCAAATTGTTCCTTGTTTGCTTATTGCTTTTGAATGTTCTTTTTGACCTATCACTTAACAGTTAGGAGAAGATGAAACTTTGTAATTTGTATATAGGAATTAATTATCATTTGTGCAGGTGTCACCTGATTTCTCGTGAGGATGAAAAAGTTACATTGAAGATTTATTAATATCCTTTAAGCAAACATAACGCCTTTCCATTTGCTTCTAACCTTAGCAAACTGAGGGCATTATAAATTCTCCTTGGCTTCCTCAATCGTACTAATTTTGTGGGGGAAAAATGTCAGCTAATGCATCTTAGCTATATCAATATACAAGTAAAGTAAAAAATAACACTGTTTTTCAATGATGACTACTTTTTGTTGGTATTTCAGAGTTTATCACAATACTTTGGGGTAAAAACTTGAAATTTGGACGGGCATGGTAAAAGCGCTTTTGCCATCCCTGTTCAAATTTACTCCGTTTGGCAACATTATGAAGTTTAGGGAGAAAACCCACTCTGAACCGCAAACTTCATATGCTTCATTGCTAGAACTTAATATAAAATATAAACATATGGAAAATATAAGCCAAACTTTATTTCCTACCTCCAGTTCTCTGTCGCCCAAAAATAATATCTGGGAAAATGGCATCTTCATACTCTCGAAGGTGAGGTAGATAGTAGTACATGTTTGTAAGATGCATGGGGAGTTTTCTGGTAAGGTTTAACATTTTCCACTTCGTATCATCTTAAAGAAACAACAAACACACGCACACACATAAAATAAAAAGCCAGCAGTGAAGCCTATTATTTCAAACTGTCTTCCTCAACTGAATACTAGCAGATTACCACACACAAGGTTGTTCAGTCGGAACTATTCCTCAGAAGTGATTATATGTTACCCTCCTGTGGTAATAAACAGAGAATTGCCCAGTATGACACCTCACCCCAGGCGATGGTGCCCAGCTCCAAGCCTGAATGTCCTGGTAACTCTGCCTGCCCTTCCCTGTGCCTAAACCGCTGCAGGACCCAGCCATCTTAAAACACAACAGCAGTCATTTTAAAAGCAGCAGGAAAAAAAAAAAAAAAACCACGCAAACACCTGGTTTGACTTTTGCACAGCTGGCAAGTGACTTTTTAAATGAAAAGAAATAAAGGTCCTTATTCACAGCTTTCTTAATTACTTAACACTTAAGTGCTTTCCCAAAAAATGTAACAGAGGGTGGTTTTCAGGGCTCAAACACAAGTTCTCAGGTTAGAAAAAGTCCTACGGCAAAAAGGACAACCCCATTCAGGCCTTTAGAAACTACTCAAGAAACAAAACGAACTTAAGAGAAAAGTAGGGATATTTTTTTTCTTTAGCAGTTTAAAATAAAGATGAAAATAATCAGAATATTTATTCATGTTGAAATAACTCAAGTGTGACCTTCTAAAAATAATCCTGTTCTTTTTCTTTTTTTACTAAGCCATATAAAAACCAGATACCATTAATTTACTAATTTATCTTCCTTGATATATACATTCATGGATGTTCTGGTGGTGGCAAAAATTGTTTCGAACAGATTTAATAAAAACTTGGACAACTTAATTCTAACATCATTACAAAATTAATTATAAGCTTGAAAAAAAAAAAAAAGTGCTTAATGTACGATACCCATGGGGGCAGAAGCGATAATGCACCATGCCATTTTAAAAAAGGTATTTGAATGGCTTAAAATGAAGCTGTATTTATGAAGAATAGCAAATGGTCTTTCTCATATTTAAGAAAACTGCTTGGAAAGAAAACTGAAGATCACTCCAGACTTTATTTACCATCGTCTAAAGGCTTAAATCTTGCTTTCCTGACACAGGCAGCATATGGCTCTAGAATTCTGTCATTCTCTGTGGCTGAATTTTTCTGTACCCTCCTGGCTAGCTGCAATGTGTACGACTTTTTGCCCTGAAAGAAAAATAAAGCTCCCACGGATTTATCTGAGGTAATCATACTGCAGTGGGTGCCTCTTCCAGACGCCTTATCGGTTGTGCAAGGAGGCTGGTGCTAGGGCACGCCGCGATACCAGACCCACGCCTTAGCTTGAGCCAACAAAATCATGTTAACAGCCCTGCAAGTCACAGAAAACTTGAAAATTATAGTTTCATAGTCAGGAAAGCCACAGAAGGTTTATTGACTTAGATGCACCATTACTTTCCTAAGAAATGCCTCTAAGATAACTCCTCCAATTTACCACCCTTCACAGTTACTTGCAACAAGTCCTACAAACAGCCACGCGCTCAGATCAGCGAAGCCCGAGGCTTACTGAGTGGGAAACATTTGTTTGAACTTCTTCAACTTCCAAAAGATATTCCCACTGAAAATTAGGACTCGACAGAGAGCTTCACCACTCTACAGAAAACTTTCAAAAAACAAAAGTCCAAACCTATATACCTGTCCAGGCATTTGTGTATGAAAGAGAGACCCACAACTCCTCCCGCGCTGCTTTGCTGGAATTTTGCTGCATAGAAACTTTTTTTTTTTTTTAAACCACCTTCATAACTTTTCAAGTATTTCCCGCTTTTATTTGGAAGCGGTACCTATCGAGGGTTGGGCAAGGGACTTTGGTTTTATAGCGTACAATAAACTTTTTCATTTTTGCTGTATGGTAAAACTTGGCTGGAATGGGAAACAGAAGAGGAAGTAAAAAAAAGGAAAACTGTTCAGTGATTGTAAGAAATTTCAGCTTTGAACCCTGTGAACTGACAGCTTCAATGCTCTCCGATATCCAGCTGGCTCCAACGGGAATGAAGAGCAGAGGGAAGGGGAACTTGCACTCTCCTCTCCTGCTATCGGGCATCAGGCAGTAACTCCTCATCCGCAGGGTGTGGGGCTACTGGGGGCTGACACCGGGATCTCTGCCTAAAGCTCGTGAGGGGCCACAGCCCTGCCAACACTCAACCATCCGTTTATACGCATCTGAACAGTCCCGATGAATTAATATTGAACGAACAGACAAAAAGAGGCAGGAAAGAAGAAGATAACCAGCTGGCTACGCAAAGCTGGAACGCTCCTTGCTCCTTCTTCCCCTGTAACAATGCTGGGTAATTCCCTATTTTAATTTAACGCCAGCCCACGGTACTGAATGCAAATAAGGATTTTTAAAAAGTAGTTTTCAGTAGCATCCAGACTCTTTGAAGTCTTGATGTGTTGTGGAATGCCTCCAGCGCAGAGATGGATGCGCCTTCTAGTTCTCCTTCTCTCCCCTGGGAAGTAGCTCTTCCAGTCTGAAGAGGGAGGAAGGCAGATCCTGCACTACTGCATCGTTTCTTTTAGGGGACAGAGTCAAACTGCCTGATCTATGGTACACAACTACACTGTGCAGACAGATGGGGATGGACAACAGTCTATAAGCAAGGATCTAATCTATTTTTAAATAAAAGTTTAAAAAAGAAAAAAGTTTAAAAAGTTTTTTTTAAGTTTTAAAAGAAGTTTAAAAAGAAGTTTAATGGGAAGAAGCCAGATTGCTAGAGTCAACTTAATTGCATGTTGGTGTCCATCTTAAAGCAAAACAAAACAAAAGGCAAAAAGCTGAGACACAGACACCCACCCACCCACCCACACACACCCATCAAAGGTTTTCTTTTAGTTGGCATCACTTGCAAGCATTCGCATTTTCTTCAGGTTATTAACAAACTACTTGCAAGACAAAAATAAATTCTAGAGGGAACATTCTTAGGCTGTACCCCCCGCCAGCATCACTCCACCTGGACAGCAGAGCGACCAGGACTGCGGAACATCTGACGAGGTGTACCTGCCTTCCAGATTAGACACAGACCTAGTATTTATCAGAGTAGTCACATAGTAAAAGCTGGTAAAAATACCTTAGTCAGTGCTCTGCTGGCAGCAAGGGAGGGCTAAGCAGTGTAAGAAACCCCATTAGCAGCATGTACAGCTTTGCTGTGATGGCACCGCTGAAGTCTATTGTTTCCTCCTTTTTTTCTCTTATTTACTAACCAATCCCATTTAAAGAGGGGCTACAGATTACTTCCCCACCCTTCTTTTTTAAAGCAGAAACTTCTACCTAATGCTAATATAATCTAATCAATTATTTTTCTCCACACACCAGTGATAAAGCAACTTGAGCACACAAAACTTTGAACTGTTAACACAGTACATTTGTATACATACAAACCTGTATGATTTGTTAAGTTCATTCTTTTTGCAACTACATGTTTAATTTCATCTAGGGCACTGCTCAGTTCGTGCGATCTCTTTTTATTTTCCTTTTCAGCATACAATAGTCTCTGTCGAAGTTCCAGAAACTGGCTTTGGTACATGTCTAACTCATTTCCTGCAATGAGAACATAATTTCTTTTCAAAGAGGTGAATCATGCGATGGAATAAAGAAAAAGTTTAGGAGACAATTCAGAAGACGTGACCAGAAGTGTATAAACAATAATAAAAGAGGCTGCTCACAGCTTATTCATGGAATGAAGAAGCCTGGAAGAGTATTAAAAAGTAGGGTTTAGGTAGCATAGCTGGGTAACGGCTTGAAACTGAAGACAAGAACAAGAATATGACATCCATAAAATGGAAAAAGGCAGGGAAAGACTACGGCTTGCAGGGGAAGGTGCTATCCAGGAAAGCCAACAGTATTTTTCACTAAGTGACAAATCTCGATGACACTAAGATTAAAATATAGATATTAAGTATTCAGCCTTCATCTGCAAGTTAAAAAGCATCTGCAGTATATTAAGAACTATTAGTAAGGATGGTTATTTGCACTCTTGGATAATATTTAATTAGAGAACAACTGAAACCATGCTCTGGATTAAAGAATACCTTCATAATACGTAGCCCACCTTTGATGAAATACTCTACAATCGTATCAATATTACAAACACAGTACTCTCAGTCATGGTTTTCAGGCACCTCTGCTGTTCATTATCTTTAAGATAATGTTATGTTTGCAGAAGGTCCACTTTCCTGAGGAGCAAGTACCATTCGAACTTCCCCGATAGCACAGATGACATACAAGGCTCATACCGGTTGGTGCCTCCACTGCTCGTTGCCACGAGAACAAAGAAAAGTTAGACTTATTAAAATGAATATAATATTCAGTAATGTCACTCACTTTGCAATGGGAAGTAAAAAAAAAAAAAAAAAAGTGCAGAAGGGGCCTTCGACTTCACTTTAAAATGTTTTATAACTCTGGGGGTTTTTGGTGCTGTGTTTGTTTGGGGTTTTTTTAGTTAAATGTTGTTTAGACACTTGATCCATTGACTGTGCTGAATCCCATCCTTGGCAGGACTCATTTTCTCAGACCCATCATTATCCCTCAGCACTCCCAGTAAATTCCCAGGGAATCTAGCCTGTAAAAGAGACTAAAAGCAAAATGCGCAGATAATATAAATTCGTAAGGATTTGTAGAGGCATTTAAAACTGGAATTAATTTGTATTTTGGATAGACAGGGTTTTTTATTTACAGTAAACACAAGCCCTTAATTTAATCAATAAATGTATGATTGAAAGACCTTGAAGTTTAAAACACTTAGGAAGAACGTAGCTAGAAAGAGAGAAGAAAACATGTGATCTGCATTGTTATTATTATTATTGGTCTCACTAAAATTTTGAAGTATGTTTAGTAAAATGCCCGTAAAATGAATGCTTCCTAAAATTTTCCGACAGCCCTAAAAACATTTTAACTTGCAAGAAAGGCGTACATATCTAGCAGTATTCTGTACTATGCAACTATGAATGTAAGTTTGGTGTTGTTGAAGGGAAGGGAAAACTGGATTATTTCAGCTGTGTGCAACAAGAAAGCTCTACTTCTTTCTATACAGCTATACTGTATATTATAATGTATTTCAATTATTAAACTGTTCTTATCTCAACCCTTGGGGTTTGCCTTCCTTCCGATTCTCTTCCCCATCCCACCGGGGGCGGAGGCACAGGGAATAGCTGCGTGGTACCTAGTTGTCGGCTGGGGTTAAACCACGACACTGTAGGAATGCACTGTCTTGTTTTATGCTTTTCTTTAGCAGCTGTGTTTGCAATGCCATAATCCAATCTTTACCTTTTTGCTTTAGAATGTATATGAATAAAATGGAAACAGAAGGTTTAAGCTGATTTAGGTGACAGACACTAATCATACTGTTTTCACAGCAAGAAAGTGGTCCCAAATAAAGCATCAATACATGTAAACAGAGTGGAGATTCATCTTGCAATTCCAAGACTAATTCAGAGGCATAAACTACAGATACAGTAATGGATGGATTTATTTTTTTTTAATTTCCAATTGCCTTTGTTAGAAGTTAGATAGCATCAAGTGCCAAGAAAATGTGGAGGTTTGATGCAGTAAAGTTCCATATGCTCCTGGGAAAATGCAAACAAAATCAGCATGACCACAGTCTTAGGGTAAATACATGTTATCACAGGAGCAACTTACTGCTGCTGAAAAGGGAATAAATCATTCTGTAATGGAAGTGTTTCTTCATAAAACGTTGGAAAGACTTGTTCCATTGACATTTCCAGTGCTGTATAATGTAAAATTTTGCTAAAACAAAGCAAAATTCCCCTTAGTGCAATATGTTACAGAAGGAATCAGTACAGAAATTGCAGCAGAATAACATTGTAGTTCCTCTCTCCAGAATTCTTTCAATTATCCAGTGTTAGCGTGACTCAAAACTACCGGTGTCACTACTGGGCCGACGTTTTTGGTGAGCACCAAGTAACTGTATTTTTATTTTCTCGCTTACAGGCTATCGGTGAGTGCGCCCAAAGAAGCTGGCATTTGTCATCAGCCTTACCTAGTTCTTCAGGCAGAAGAGGGAAATAACATTTTAGAGTCTTTCAGAATTGAAGCCTCTGTTCGGTTAGTAGAACAAGACTTTTAATAATTGCTTACCTCATCCGATTTTGACAGCTGGGGAAGCACGGGTTTGGCAAAAGGGATGTAGTATTCACTCACCCTTAGCAAAGAAGGAGTTTGTTATTATAAACATACACAGTTTCAGAACCTGAAATGTTCTAGGTGTTACTAAAGCATAAGCAAATGAGCAGTATTAACTACCAGCAAACCTTTGACAAAAAATGAGTGTTTGGAAAGCAGTACTGAACTTTTTGTATTTTGCTATGCAATAAGGTGCTGCCATGAACAGTATTTGTTACCAATATAACTGTAGCAAGCTAAAGAGATAAAATTAGAAGCATTATGAAGCTAAATACTCTTAAATATTTATATGGTCATTAAGTTTAAATGGATTTTAGTGTGCGTGTGGAAAATGTTGCTCTTTAGGTATCGAAGGATCTACAGAGAACTAAATGAGCTGCTTGCACTAGCTGCTTGCAAAGAAGCAGACAGGGCATTTTCACAAATATAGCTGGTTCTGGCAAGGAGGGTCAGGAGAAAGGAGCTTTGGTTTTATCATGAAACACTGTCTCCCCCCAGCAAGAGCCCGACTTGGCAACACCTCGTCTACCAGCAGTTCTATCAGCAACAGGCAGCGTCAGGCTGCAAGTAGAAAATTGTGAGATGAGGACCTATGGCAAAACTATAAGAAGTAAATGAAGGTAAAGGTTTCTTTTCCCTTTGGTGAGCTGAAGATGAATCACTGCTGGGCTAAGAAAACCCTACTAGGAAATTTCAGTGGGGTTACAATTGGCTAAAAGTCTGGGCAGAAAACACCCCAACAACCAACACGCCAACCAGATGCAGTGACAGCACTCAAAGCTTTTTCAACAAAATTTCAGCTCTACTGCAGCATTTCCCCTGGCTGTTTACTACACATTGTCATATATACTTACAGCTACTGTAATTCTAAGATGGCGATACTTAAAATGCTTTTAAATGTGGTTGTTACTTCCTAATATATATAGATATAGATATATACAAAACTTTTTGCACCGGATACTGAAACTGTTAAGAAACAATGCTAATCTCTAAAGCAAATACTCATTCTAAAAGTCAACTGATTTTTTTCTTAGCTCAATGCACACATACTTCCTATTATCATAATATGCTTCCAGTTTTATTAACAACTGATTTCTGGCAATACCCAAGAGCTGCAAAACAATTCATCACTCCTAGCATTCAAAGAAAAAACAAAATAAAAGGAAAATTGGGAGTGGCAGAGAGTAGGGAAGAAAACACCCCAAAGTCTAGCAATGACTCTTGTTCTTATTTCTTGATTACAAGGCACGCTGTTGATAAAGACACCTAAGACCTGTTGATAAAGCACCTAAGACTCTTTCTTTCAGAAACTGAATTTTGTGTAATGCCTTCCTTGAAAGAAAACTATGTAAGCACACTTAACTGCAAAAGACCTTGTCATACTCTGCACTTGGAACCACTGCACACTGTTCAGGTTAATGAAGCATATTAAACTACTGAGGCATGCATCGCACTAACAACTGTGGCGGTTTATTATCTTCCTGGAACTGATCTAAAATAGAGAGACCTTTCTCAATCCTGTTACACGCTTTGCAAGCTCGGGTATTGTTCTCTCAGAGTAAGGAGGGGGGTGGGGAAACAAAAATCCCCGAAACAATGTGTCTGCCTTAGTTCAGAACAGCCAGTTCTTACACAAACACTTAAATTCAACAATGTGCTGAAGTCTAAGGGGATTTAAGCACCTTCCTGAATTTGTGCATGATCTTTTAATATTTTGTTTGTAGCATGACAGCACGGAACTGTTTGTGTCTCCCAACAGGTTAGAGACAGCCGAGCAAAACTACCATGAAGTCAGAAGCTGCTTCACCTGCACTGAGTTATATTCACCCATTATGTTTCATGTCCATCCCAACCGGGGTAGCTTTGATGGTTGAGCTTTAAGCACAGGACACAGCATGTCTTAATGCGTATCTTAAATGTTCAGGAGCCTCTGAAGTCAGTCAGCGCTCGGGTTGGTTTATTTTACATGGTTGAAAAGGGAAGGTTAAGTGAGCAGGTTAAGAAGCTTCTGATTGTTCCTACTCATCCATCCGTCCTGTCCATGCCCAGACGGCAACTGGGCTGCAGGGCCCGTTGCGTTAAGTAGGAGGAGAAACACTAGTTTTAGCCAAGCACAAACCTCGGCCTGCATCTAACTGAAAATAGGTAAGCAAACTTGTTTCAAAGAAAATACAACTTAAGTTCTAATATTTTCTTAAATGTTGGCAAACAATTCTCATTTTAGATCTGAGTTTTTTCCTATATTAGAATGTTGTGAAATGTGATCTTAAAACATTCAGTCAGAATATCACTATACAGGAAAGCAATAGCATTAAAATAAGTGGAAAAATATAGAAATTGAATGGATATTGTATGGTGTTTGCCCATAATTGGCATACCTTGGTTTTAAAACAGTAATGTTAGTAACACGATACAGGTTCTTAATAGCAGTGGAAAATTCTGATCTGAATATGGCCTTTATCAGTTAAATAAAAAGTACTCATTCACTCCAAGCAATGGTTATTGTTTCGTTCTGGTTAGTATGTTAAATATTTTTACTGTTCTGTCCGATGTAGCAACAATAACTCATTTACACACGCATTTAATGAAATGCCTAGCCACTAACTGAAGTATTTCTAGATACAACTCGGTTCCTCAAGACTCAGGGTGCTGCATTAGGAAAGCGTGAAGGTCACGTGTTTACACTTGTTTAAGTACAGGTTGTGATGAGACACTTGCACAGCGAACAACGAGAGTTCTGAAACGTTCCCTATCCCTTTCTCTGTGAAAACCAACAGTGGTCTCATTTTGTACCTGAATCTTTATAGGATTTATGACTCAGTTACTCTGCTTTTGAGGACAAGGCAGCCACTATTCTGCCTCAAGTGAGTGCAAGAAGCAGCAGACCCTTAGTTCAGTGAATTACATATTTAGAAGCCAGTACAACTATACAGCTTTCGTAAGTATTGCATATGAATTTTGGTGTAAAATTTCGGATCAGTAAATACTGCATCTTAACTCTCATTTGAGGTCGTTGTATGCTGTGGGTTTTTTTAACACCTAAATGCAGAACGACACAAGACACTGAGTAAAGCCATCAGTGGACTGGAGAAACTGCTCTTACCTCACTGCATTTCCAGCTACATCCCGACTGCGTATTGAGGCAAAACCTGGAAGTGCAGTAAGCTCTGCACCTCTCAGATCCACTGGAAGGGAATGCATGCAAGGAGGGAAGATGCAGCCTGCTGCCGTGGTTTAACCCCAGCCGGTAACTCAGCCCCGTGCAGCCGCCCGCTCGCTCCCCCCGGTTGGATGGGGGAGAGGATCAGAAGGTACAAGTGAGAAAACCCATGGGCTGAGCTAAAGACAGTTTAATTGGCAAAGCCAAAGCTGCGCACACAAGCGAAGCAAACCAAGGAATTCAATCCCCACTGCCCACGGGCAGGCAGGTCAGCCCTCCCCCAGAAAGCAGGGATCCATCACATGTAGCGGTGACTCGGGAAGAGAAACACCATCACTCCCAGTGCGTCCCCCCTTCCTCCTTCTTCCCCCAGCTTTATAAGACAAGAATGACACCATATGGTATGGGATATCCCTTGGGTCAGTGGGGACCAGCTGTCCCGGCTGTGTCCCCTCCCAGCTCCTTGTGCCCCCCCAGCTGCTCGCTGGTGGGATGGGGTGCAGAGCAGAGAAGCCCTTGGCTCTGTAAGCCCTGATCAGCGGTAGTGAAAACATCCCTGTATTATCAACACTGTTTTCAGCACAAATCCAAAACATAAGCCCCACACTCGCTACTGTGAAGGAAATTAACTGTATCCCAGCTGAAAAGAGCACACCTACCAGTCACCTGTGACAAGAACTGTGGAAAATGGTGGTTAAGCACAGCCTAACAGGCCTAGAGAAGGTAGGAAAATTGACCCTTGCATGTCCAGAAATCCGGATAAGCTGCACTGGCTGAAATGAGAACGGCGTAATTCAAGGCTCCTTATCAAATCTGACAATTTGCCACTGTTTAATTGAAGCTTTGAGCCAGCATGTGCCAGTCGGGTCTGGCAGGAAACCTGCGCTGAGCTCCATCACAGATGACAGAACCTCCCGAGGACCTGTGCTTGGGTGCACAGCGGGAGCAGGGGTCAGCCAGCTGAAGCAAGGCAGCACACCGTGGGCAGAAGATTATTGGAAATAAAAAAGAAATTTTTAATCAGCTGTTTGGACTAACTGTGTACATGGCTATATTTCAACTGCAAAAAAATACTTTCATTAGAAATACCTTTCTGACCCTTTGTAGCCCTTTGCCTGAGGAAAGTTTTGTGAAATAATGAAAAAATTAATATGTTAAACAATTTGATAAACCTTAAATATACTTCTGTGAACACACAGCACAAACAGTTTATCTCTTCTTCACCCCAGTTCAAAGGAATAACTTCAGAAACCCAGATTTCACAATGTTTGACTCGACATGTATATATTAACATGCTTAGGTCTTTGTGACATCACATTTTAGCATCGCTTTATCCTAAGTTCCAGGCAAAGCTTAACTTTAATTTACTTGGTTAAAGTATCCCACAAATTCAGGTGAAGAGGGCAGCAAGACATTACAACTCAGTTCAAGGAGACCTAATCCTGTAACCCGTACAAGCAACATGAAGGAGCACTGCCATGTGAGATGATCCAATTTACCTCACTGCTGTGACTTCCAATAAAAGTAATTGTTATTCAGCCAAACCACCAAAGTTTCTTCTTATTCAGGAATAGCGTTTCCTCTGAAGAAACTATGTAAGTTCATAACGAGTTTATTATGAACTCTTGCCTTCTCCTTTACTGTTTTTCAGGTGGTGTGGCAGAAGGAAATTGCTACTTCCTTACATTTACTTTCATATTTTTGTATACCTGTGATATTTCTTGTTGATTAATATCTACATGGAAAACAGTAGCTAAAACTGTGTGAGAAAATCACTCCATCTATTGTAAGTTGTATACTACTTCCCATAACTACAAATCTGTATGAGGAGTATTTATATGAGAGCAAATACTTTTGGTCAGGTGAATTAACAAGTGGACTGTAATTCAGTTTCGCAAGAGTAGGAACATCTACATCATCCCGACAACTGCCTTTCCTAGCCTCTGATGCAAACTGTTTCAGACAGGTTTTGCTTGGGGCATGGGGAGGGACCGAAGAGTTCACAGCAAAACCATGCAGGACGTGGAACAGGTGTTGCTACAGCGTCCATCTGATTACTTGCTAATAGCAGCCTGCGTTTGCAAGCACTCCAGAGGATGCTGAAGGAATCACCGTGCAAGTTTAGGCAGACAGTACCAGGTTTTGCTGAAAATCTGGTGCTTACTAATTGTCTCCTCCATAATTAAGTTTTCTTTTTTTTTCCCCCCCACAAAAATATCAGCCTATTTAAAATGAAACCTGTGCTTGTATTTATAAAGCAATGGAAACAGTGACTATGAAAACATCTTTGTAAGGATAGTTAAAAAGTATATAATATTACCCACAACAGCTGAAGCCTAGTGACTTCGGTAGATTCCGAACCTTCATTTTTAAGGGCATGAGTGACATAGGAGCATCCTTCCTGCCGTGCCAGTTCAAGCGACCCATACTCAAGTTAAGCCTCACAACTGCAAGTCAATGCTCAGGCTCCACCGAGTAGTTAGAAGCAGTACCAAACAGCCAATCATTTACTGCTGTTGTTGACAGCAAACACATCGCAACTCAAATCTCTGAAGATAGCTAGCCCTTTAGCGTTTGAACTAAATGCTTTTAAGTGTTTAAAGGTTCCCAGCTTAAGCTGTTGATTTTTATTTGCACAGAGTCGGGGACAGAGCCAACTTACACACTTTTAGGGGCTGAAAGGCTCTGAGCCTGCAGACAGACTGAACAGTGGTTTACAGGACTATTATATAGCTTTCATATTATGGAAGTACTTGCCCTGTCCTAGTTGTACAACAGACAAAAAAAGATTATTTGCTCTCCCAATGTCACTACAATCCAAGAAACAGTAACTGGATAGAAACTGGAGGGAATACTACAGACTACTGCTGCTTAGCATGATATGCTGCACTCAAAGATTGAGAGTATCCGAAACCCTTTAATGGGCAGAGCAGAGGAGGAGACTGAAGTAAGAGGAGGTTTAACAAATGTGTGGAAGAAAATGAGCAGGAGAAGAACTTTTGACAAGTAAGTGAAAGAGTCTGGAGCTGATAAACTGAGACAGTACTTGACCTCTCTGTAACAGGTGTAATAAGTGAAGATAGCATTAGAAAAGATAAGGAACACCACATTTGAGATGGGAGACAAGTGGGAACTCCTGTAGTGCTCTGGACATGTCACTGGAGAGGCAAGTTCAGCAGTGCGGAAGGGAAGAGAGGTTTAACAGTAGCTAAGCACAGGTATCTTCCCGTTTGCAGAGGAAAAGATTAATTTCAAAGCACCTTCTTAAATAGGTGTTCTTTGACAACAACAGAGCATTAGCTGGTTTGCTCCCAACACTTCTCTCTCAAACTGTGGAAAAAGGTAACAACATGCGGCTGTTCTTGGGGTATTTCTGGATGGGCAGAAGGCTTCTGTCTTCTAACATCACTCAGGAGCAAAGACTACCCTTCCAGTGAAATAAACTTAGCACAAAGTCATTCACACTGTGCTGCCACCTCCTCCTCTAGTTACCACTATCAACTCTTTTATTTACACATTTGTGAGATTTACCAAACTGAAGAGATATTGTGTCTCTGAACACTACGTATTTACATTTGTAATAGTTAAAAGTTTGTTGAAAAAAAACAGGTGCTAATAATAATAATTAGGAAAATGATACCATCTGAGAGGAATTAATTACTCTGTTTACTGTGGGGGAGGTGACAACTATGGAAAAAGTTAAAACAACACATATAGCACAACACATATTGCTCCCCCCCCAAAAAAAAATAATAAAAAAAAAAACAAAAAAACCAAACCCAAAGCAAAACACCCCAGTACAGAAAGACCAAAAAGAAAGCAGGATGAAAATGGCATTTCAGTAACAAGGAGTCACAAAATGACATGGTGACAGGGGTGGTAACTGTGGACGGAACAAACGCTGTCATTCTATCATCTCTTGGATCTTGGTTTCTTAAGACACACCCTGCCTGTACTTCTGTTTCTCCTTCTCCACTCCTAGCAGGATTGCCCCTGAGAAAAGCATCAAGTATTGCAAGATAAACAACCATACAGCTGACAAGAAATGATAAAGGCAGGACGATCACCACCATCAGTATTCCGTTGGGTGGCTGAGATCTCTACTGCCACTTCTTCTGTTACAGAAACAATGAATATAAATACATTAACGGCTAGTTGGAGCTCTGTGTTCATCCCAGAAATTGCTAATTACCTTGTTCGAATTCTGCATTTATAAACCAGACCTTTTCTGAGGGTGTATATAGGCAGTACTTAAAGATCCCCCCTCTCACCCTCACCTGAAACGGTCACGTAACAAGCCACGTCTGCAGGTCTCAGAGGTGCTATGGGAAGAGATCTTCTAATTTATTTTTGGAAAAGAGCATCAGTTTTCTCTTTCCAACGTAGGCTCAGAGAATCTTAGACATGGCTTTCTGTAGGTCTAGCCAACATGTGCCACCTATGTAACCCATTAAAAAGATCTTAGGCAATTTTAAAGTTTACAAATAAAAACACTCAGGTATTTTTTCTATGGATTGAAGATCGCGTTCCGGTGCTGGCAAGGTGCACATGGAAAAGCAACTGTACATGAGGCACAAACACAACTGCAGGATGGATAACGCTTCTTCGTCCTCCCTTGAATACTAATATTAAAACCAAACCCACGGCCAAACTGACAGCCATGGCAATCGCCTTGACACATGTTCCCTCCATCCCAACGCGAGACCCTTGTTCGTAACTTTTACTAAAATTGTTTCTTAACTTTGTTCCGTTGTTGGTTTTTTGGTGGGTTTGTTTTTTTTTTTTTCAATCGGACAGCTTTGACCGAGGGTCAAATCCCGAGGGCTGTTACACAAAGCTACTGGAACCCGGTGCGCCGGAGCCCGGCCCCTGGGGAACCGGGGTTCCGCACCCACAGCGCACCCGGGGCCCCGCTCCCGCCGCCCCCCCGCTCCCAGGCGAGCCAGCCGCCGGGTGCCGACCCGGGGCCGCCGGCGGGGCTTGAGGAGCGGCCCGCGGATCAGCCCCCGCCCCAGCCCGCCGGCAGCGCAGCCGTTCCCGGCCCTCTCCTCCGTCCGCGGCGGGCGGCAGCTCCGCGAGGGGACGGGGCGACCCGCCGCCTCCCGCGCCACGACCTCCCCTCCGCGGCCCCGGGCGCCGCCGTCCCGCCGTCAGGCGGCCGTTGCAGCGGGCGGACCCCGGCCGTCGGGCGCGGGGAGCCCAGCGCCGCGCCGCCCCCGACGGCCCGGCAGGAGGGAGGCGGCAGGTGCCGCCGGGCCGCCCGCCCTTGACGCCCCCCGGCCGGGCCGCCCCCCCGGCCGCTGCCGCGCTCACCTCGGCTGCGCTGCCACGCCGCGTACCACAGCAGGGGAACGGCGGCGCCGAGGCACAGCGCCGGCAGGAGCGCGCCGGGCCGCAGCCGCATCTCCCGGCGGGGCGCTCCCACCCGGGCTCCGCCGCGCCTCCTCGCCCCGCCGCCGGGCAACTGCCGGCCGCGCCCGCCCCCGCGCCGAAGGGGCCGGGGCAGCGCCGCGGGGCACCTCCCGGCCCCCTCCCCGCCGGCAGGGCCGCCGCCCCGCCCGCCTCGCGTTGCCCGGGGAGCGGCGCCCGTCGGGAGGGTCCCGCGGCGGCGGGGGCGGCTCCCCCCGCTGCGGGCCGCGGGGCCGTGAGCCTGCCGCCGCAGAGCCCTCCGCACGCCGGGACCCCGGCCCCAGCGGCTGGCAGGTAGGTGCTGCCTCGCCCGGGTCACACCGCCGAACCGCTTATCCGGTACATCCAAAGCCAACGGTGCGTTTGCCTGCGTGCTGCTTGTAAGACTGTGTCAGGAAGCCAAGCAATTGATGCCTGCGTTTAGCACTCGGGTAAAGAAATAAAGCTTTTTGCTTCATCGTTAAAGTAAGGAAAGCAGCCGCAGGGATCTAAGCTGATGCAGTTCTGATGTACGCTGGTGAAGGCATTTTGCTTTGTCCACCCGCACACGTGTTTTCCCACCATGGCAGGCACACCTCTTCTCCTTCCTACGTCCTCAGCAATCCATAAGCAAACAAAAAAATTGTCACCGTTCAGAAGACGTCTTCTATAATGTAGTTTAAACAGGGAAGGGATATCTTACTTGCCGGGCTGCCCACAGTCTGTTAGAGGGACACAGTTCTAATAAACCACCTGTTTTATAAGAAAAAAGGCCCTCCTTTTTATACCTGATCAGCAGGGAGCCAGTGGCCTTTGCTTTGACGTGTTCTCTACCTGCTCACAAACCTACCCCCCATTCCACACCTGCACTGATGAACATACAGTTTCCCATTCTGTGCTGCAAAGACCTGAAGGATAACTGTCATCATACTGGACTTGGGTCACTGATTAAAGCAGTAAGCTGCTCGCTACCTACTCTGTAACCTACTTCCTTAACTTATTACTAGCCTATATAATTTATTACCTTACTTACCCAAAGGATATAGTATTTTATATAATTTGGTTTATAAAAATATGCTTATATTCTTTATACACAACCTCTTCCCTCCCTTTCTCTATTTGTGTGCTTAACAGCTACATCTCCTCTTAGACCAAAAC
Organism: Falco naumanni; assembly: GCF_017639655.2. Lineage (NCBI taxonomy): Eukaryota > Metazoa > Chordata > Aves > Falconiformes > Falconidae > Falco > Falco naumanni. The sequence continues at coordinate 12,563,647 of NC_054054.1, forward strand.
CCAAAATCATTTGGAATACTGTTGTGTAAAGCGAAACAAACCCCTGTAACGCTGGTGTCCAGGCACAAGCCCGCGGGAGGCCCAACGCGATCGCTGCCTGGTGCACGTGCCACTCTGTATATACTGCCAACAGTGTATCTATGTCCTGTTTTGACAGTTAATCTTAGACTCCCCAAATGGTACTTCGTTGCTCTTGAGAGGTTACTGTAACCTTCCTGTGTTTGAATGATGATATGGATGGGTTTACTTCTCTGTTTACTAATTATTTTGAATTACAAATGTTATTATTCATTAATGATGCAGGAGACTGATAGTAGCCTGCATCGCTGTACAAATGGAGAACTAAAAATCTGAGTATGGCTCCATGAACCACTGTGAAACCTTAAGTGAGACCTCACTATTCCTGATCTACACTCGTTCACTCTAAACCTCCCCCCTCCTTCTGTTTCTGACTGTATCATTAATATTTTTACAGACAAATTTTCTTTAAGATACATTTTGAATACCTATTTGTAATTGTTCATACTAACCAATGTGATTACGACTCAAGTTCTCTCATGCTGTTGCCTCCCCATCGCTGTTTCCCTCTCCAAGCTGACAAACTAAAAGCACTATACTTTTGATGGAAGACCAATGTAGACTTTAGTACATTTGCAGTAAAATAGAGGTTTAGAACTAGGAGTAACAAGTAAGCATTAAATGTGTCCCATGTAATGAACAAAATGCCTTTGAATTGACTGGCTGTTGTTTTATCTGTTACAAAGCCAAAGTGAACATGTAAATGATGTGGTCAAGGAAGAAGGCCAATGGAGATAAGAATAACAGAACTCTAACACATGTTCAAATTTAGCTTATTTTCAGAACCAGTAAGAAAAAACCCCAAACCACCACATATTTCCAGAAACTAATAACAAACCTACACACTGTAGAGGGAATGTCTGTGGAGACTGCCGCTGAATGCATTAGATGTTATTTATTAAGGCTGACTATAAAGCATACACAGTTTACTCAGCCATGCTGCGTTGTGGTGATCATTTACTTAATACTGACTTCTTGGGCTAGCGCATTAACTTACTATGAGGTAGTGCATTAAGTGTTCCTAAAAAAAATAATATCTAAATACCCGATCACTGAAAATGCCATGAACTTCCACTGCCTTGGGACCTACTTGCAAGCAGGCTCCCTTACTCACTTAATGCTTTCCTAACGTCTTCCTCCCAGCGCTCTCTACATATGTTATTTCACATGCTCAAGACCTATGTACAACTGGAATAAGACGTGCAGGGGTTTTGTTGGAGGGTGTGTGTGGCGTGTTAAATGTTTCAGACCAGTTTTGCCTCTCAGCAGCAGACTTTCTGCCGTTTTGGCGAACTGATCATCTTTAAAAATACTGTATAGAACATGTTGCTGCATAACCTGTAATACTTAGCACTAAGCAAGTCATTCAATGGACTAGTTCCATTGAGGTGGCTTGCCTGCAAGAAAAGGGTTTCTAGGCTTGTCTTCATGCTTTGTAGCTGAATGCTAAGATGATTGTGTCACATTTTCGATACTGTTTTCACACATCTCTGTGTAAGCAGGAGGAGAGATAAGAAAGATTAAAATAAATATTTAACAAAATACAGGCTCATGGGTGAAACAAGCAATGGATTATTTTGCATGCGGGTTGCAGCTGTCCTTGATCTACAAGGGTACAGGAACAAAGAATAACTACCAGTAACAATAGGTAATAGTTGCTGCCATGGAAAGTTTTCTGACCGTGTAGAGATCCAACTGATATTGCTGGTTCAAGTCCCCTTTTATTTGCTCTGCTCTCACCTAAGAAACATGATTTTAAAAGGTAAACAAAAGATCATTATCTTTCCTCCAACCAAAGTCTCTGTGAAGCTAATATTGGAAGCCAACTACTGAACACAGAAAGAGGAAGCTAGAACTCTTTCTCTCAAGCTACCACTTTATATTTTTGACTGTCCTAATATAATTTGTGGATTGACTGAACATGACGATACAGAAGCATCTTGCATGATTCAGGTACTAACAGTTGTGTAAAATCAAACACGCTCACTGTTTTGTGAGTTATAACAAGCTGTAAAAAACCTGTCCAAAACATGTGCTTTAATATTTTTAAATAAATAAATGTAACTGGTTGCAGATTTTACTTTAAAAAACAGATTTAAATAATGAAAATGTTGTATGAGCAAAAAAAAAGTACACACTAGATAAAAACTGGCATCTTTTAAACTCTTGCATTTCAGAAACGCTTTAGAACAAGACCTCAAAAACTGTCAAGCTTACCTCAACAAATCTAATTATAACATAAACAAGTATGGTGCAATGTATTGTCAACACCGGATACTCTACATGTCAGTCCCGGAGACTGGAAGCAAAGAGAACTGACTAAGAAAACAACGATCATGTACTGTATTTATTGTTACGATAAAGTTTAAGATTGTCATAAACCAAAATAGGAAGTGGAACAAATTCCAAAATCTGTAGTAGAAGTTGCCTCGGTTGTCCACAATCCATGCAAAAAGGAATTTCTATTTAAGTATAAATAACAGGAAAACCTGTATTTGTATCGGTATGAACTCTTTAATCCATTAAAAGATGCAACGGAAAGTGAAACTCTTGAAGCAGTTAGGTTTTATTTTGATATACATCAAGAAAAGTCTCATCAGCTAGAAATGTCCATGCTGTTCGCACAGACCCACACTTTAAGGATGCACCTGCTGGACTTTCTAAGTAATTCCGGTAGCTCATGCTCCTAATGAACTGAGAGCAATCCACACGTGGGCATAAGGAAGTGACAGCAAGGACCTGACCACCCTTTCCATTTCTTCATGCTGTTACAATTCCTCTGCCTTCCCAACATCAGACTGTTAACACCCCGCTGCTGCTGAAGCCAGGATTCTCCCGAGGACAAACTTTCAGCCTACCTGTGTTTAAACACCGTAGCGGCACCAGTGCTCAGCCAAATGGCCAGATGGGAGGTGTAGCACAGTTTTTTTTCTTGATCTGAATTATTTGCTCAAAGTTGTCTCACATACAAGCTAAGCAGGAGCTGTAGCTTACCCAGGCCTTGCAACGCAGATGAATTTCTTTCTTCCAATTCCTTTTACCAGTTCTTAGGCACTGGATCTTTGATACTTTTTAAAGGTGTTTTCTGTTTTTTGGCTTATGTGTAGGTAACGCGATAGAACCATCACGCCATCCTCTCACCAAGTAAGAATACTTTTTAATAAAGGGAAATATTTATTAGTTTATTTTTGTCCAGCAGCACGCCAATGCTTTAAAAACCAGATTACTTGCTTAAGAAGTTACACTGAAGAAACCAACCACCTGCTGCCTCAACATGCACCGCCTCTCCTCGTGGTTGTGAGGAGCAGGAATCAGATCTGCGAACAACTGAAGCTCACATATCAAGGTTTCCCCCACATGAAACTCTGCACCCCTCCAAAGGGAGGGTGCCAGACGTGTTGGCCCACCCTCAGAAATCCTCTGTGGGCCACAGGCCACCAGACCTGCTGGGTGGCTTTTGATTCTGTACGAAAGGTGCTTCAATTTCCTCACATCAAAAAAAAAAAAAAAAAAAAAAAAAAAAAAGTACCAGAATGTGGTCAAGCAAGTCTGTCAGCTGTCTTCCAACCCTCCAAATTTTGCATACAATTCAGAGGAACGGGCACCCCTTCCGCTGCCCTCAGAGGAACTGTTCAACCCATATTTACCAAAACAATCGTTAATTACAACTAAACACAATGGGCGCAGCAACCGGGAACTAAATGAAACGCTTGGGCTGAACCTCTTCCCTTCAGCCACGGCAAAGCACCCCCCCTTAGAAGCGCCGAGCCCAACTAAATCCCCAACGTCCTTCCCGGTAGCGTTGCCTTCAGCTATAGCGGCGCCTTGTATGTATAAATATATATATGTATGCGTAGCAAGGAGCCTTCAGGCACGGTTTTGTGACCACTAAAGGAGCACAAGCGATCCCCAGCCGTTTTGCACGGCGCCGCCAGCGGGCTGGAGGCGGTGGCCAGCGGGACGGCCCGCCGGGCTCAGCCTTGAGGGCCCGGGGCCGGCCTCCCCGGCGCTACCGGGGGCGGCCTGCGCCTGCCCCGGGCTAAGGGGGCAAGAGGCGGCGCTCCCCGAGCTAGGCCGCCCGCTCGCCCCTCGGCCCGGGGCGGAAAGGCGGTGGCAGAGGGAGGGCGGGGGAGCGGGACGGGGCGCCGTTACGGCTCCCCGAGGAGAGCGCGGCGCGGCCGGTAACGGCCCCCGGCCCCTCCACACCGGCACTTCCGCCCCCCATCACTTCCGGGTCGGGGCAGGCCGGCTTCCGGCGGCGGGATGCGGGGGGCGGCTGGGCGCCGCTAGGTCGCCGCCACGGTGGGCGCGGGGCGGCCGTTGGCGGCGCAGGCGGGCGGCGCGGCGCTGAGGGGACGCGGCGCTGAGGGGACGCGGCCGGGCGGCCTTCCCGGAGGGCTCTGGCGGGGCGGGAGGCGCGGGGGGCGCGGCTGGGGGCGCGGGCGCTGACGCGGGGCTCTCTTCCCGCAGAAGATGCTGGTGCACTTGTGGGGCTTCCTGTACAGCAGCTACGTGCGGTTCTGGCTGAAGTGGCTGTGGAGGCTGGTCACCGGCAAGTGCGAGCTGCAGCGCCTCCTCGACGGCTGCGGGGCGGGGGCGCGGCGGACACTGAGCATAGGTAATGGGGGCTACCGGCCGGGGGTGGGGTGGGGGGCGGGGGGTGCTGGACTGTCCTGCCGGCCCGGGGTTGGGGTGGGGGCTACCTCTGGAGAGCTCTTTAGAAACGCCGTGGAAAGCGGGAGGTGGGAAGCGGTGCCTGTCCCCGGCCTGTCCTGAGTCGCTGTGCCCGCCCCGCCTTCCCGCCTGTTCCCTGAGGAATTTACCTCAGAGTGCCAGGTTTAGTTCCCTCGCCCGCTCGCCAGGGTAATTCCAGTTCGCTGCAAAAGGGGGGTCGGAAATCTCAACATTCCCCAAGCTTTGCCTTTGTTTTTACGTGCCTGTTACTAAAAAAAGCCCCTTAGAGCAGACACAGAAGCCTGCTGCGGGGGACACGACACACACACACGACGAGTGCTTAACTGCACCACTCTGCTTGATGCAGAATTCTGGTCAAAAATAGTAATTTAAGTATCTACTTACAGTTCTCACCCTTTGAACAACAGTTTGAGGAAGTGACTTTGCTTCCTTATTGTCTGCAATAAACACAAAAACATTTCTGAGAAAGGAGACGTTCTTCCCTCGACAGCTTTGTCTTTGTACAATTGATGGATGTTTTAAAAAATCCAAGTCTCCTTTCAGCATTGTACTGGAGGGCGATAAAAGGATCCATGTAAACTAAGACCTTCAGTTACCTGATACCTGTTGATTCTAAGGTGCAGTGATTTTTGATTCATTACATGTGTATAAGGGATGCAAAATTTTATACTATGTGCATGCCACAAGAACACCCATTGTCATTGATTTAAAACAACTCAGTTCAATTTAACTCTGACATTTTTTTTTTTTGTATTACAGAACATTCACTGGAATCATCAAAGAGTAAGGTAAGAGATGCTAGAGATTAAACTGTAATTAAACCTTCTTTCAGCATCAGATCCCAGAAAAGAACATGTCCATTTACTTTCTGAGGGTGGAGGGAAGTAGAGGAATAAAAGGCAGAGGGGAGAGAGCAGCATTTTGGGTTCTGGATGCTAGGGTTAGTCAGGGTTTCTCAGAAATAGCCCCATGTCCCTATTTGCTTCCGTCTCTCTGAAAGATCACCTGCTCTCTAGCAGGAAGTTGGACAAGTCGTTAGAGCTGCTGTTCTTGGAGAGGGTCAGTTCTCCCTGTCACACCGGTCTCTTTTGCTGGTTTTGTAGAAACCAGAAGTGTGATACGGACAAAGCAGTTAAACCCAGTGTATGCAACGGTGTCTTGAGTTGTTGGAAAAAAAATGTCATGCGAGTTTGCAGGTAGACATTTAACTGACAAGCTCATTCCAGTTGTACTGTAGCAGTTAGACATAAGCTGACACTTGAAACCCTCAAATTTGTATATCTGGAACAAAACTTTTCCTCTTTTGACAGTGAGGTGGCTGCATTCTGCCTTTTTGTAGCTGTGATGTTGAGAAAGAACTAGTAACTGCCACAAGCATCTTTGTTGCAGTAGAGCACAGTATGGATAAATCTTTTAGCATCTCTTAATTAAGTCAAATGTATTAACATTCAATTTTATAAGAGTTAACCTTTTGCTTTACTGAAATGAAGCTGCTTTGGTGTTAGCACAAATTCTGTTAAAGAATGCACTGTAGCCATAAAAAGTTTAGAAGACGAAGTAAAATTGTTGTGATTTTAGGTGGGCACTGTATAATTGTCATTGCTAGCGTTTGCCCTTTATTCTAGAAGACTGCAAAAGAGCAGTGTCTTACATCAAGTTTGTTTGTTTCACACCAGCATTGAAACCTCAACTCTGTTAGCTCTCCTAATTCTGAAGCATTATTTCCTTATTGAAGTTTTATCACGTCTGCTCCTCCGTAGCTGTGTTTGTTTCAATTGGATTAGGAAAAACATCTTTCAATTCAGCATTTGAAAGCAAACAAGAACCTGGACTAAGAAACTCTTGAGCTCTTTATTTATTCTTTGTGGGACTTCTGTGTAATCGTTGTTTACAGTCTGACAAAGTTATAAATTATGCTTTTATGTAATTAATACCTTTTATATATACCTTTTATATGCGAGTTGAGCCCATTTGTTGTAGACAGTTGCAATAAACTGACAGTTCTCCTTTGATAGTAAAGAATACATACACGCCAGGTATACAGAAGCTGAGAAATAAGAATAAAGTAGATTTCTGCGTTCCTTACTAAGCCTTTTACTGTGTTAACTGCCTAGGTTTTAAGAAATGCCGTACATGTTGAGGAAGCTGAAGTAGAGAAGTGTGTGAGAGATGTAATGAAAGAAAAGAAAATTGAACAGAAGGATACAAGGTATGTTTGGAACCCGAACATTAAGTTCTTCATTCCAGACAATTCTGACTTCTTGGCACGTTCTTGCAGTTGCTTAATCTGATAAAATATTTAGGCCATTAAGCACACATCTTTACAATGAAATTAGAAATTAAGGTATGGTTTCATCCTCTTGAGTTCTAGAAAATAAATTGTGAAGTTTTACTTGACATGGATTTGGGATAAATGCATCTCTATCTTGTAAGTCCCTTCTGTTACTACTTATTTCTAAGTAATATGATTATTGCATAGGTTGATTACATGAACTGTATGTAATGGCTTGGATATTGTTTCTGTTCATCAGTATAAGTAATTATGAGTAGCTGAGAGGAAATATTGTCAATAGTCAAAATTTTAAGGTTTGTGAAATGCTTCTTTGAAGCTATAAATATTTCTGACAGTTTCATTTTAAGACTTAGAAAAAGGTTGGGGGTAAGTGAAGGTAACAAGAGTCAGCATGGTATACGGAGTTTTCTTGTGTCATCACAGATTTTAGCTATTTAGCTTTTTCTTCCATAATTTAAGCGACAGGGCCTGACAGAGTTTTTCTAAGTAAAAATAAGTTCCATATATTAGTATATTTAACCAGTATGCTTTAGTTTGAAAGATAAATGTGAAGCACTCCTAATTCTAATGTTCAAATTGCATTAAGGTAAGAAAGGTCTTACCTGGTAGTTCAAGCAATAATTTATGGCTGACTACGCCTCTTTAACAGCTTCTGTGTGGTGGTGTTTTTGTTATTTCAGGTTTAAGACAAATCTGCATATATCCTTACTGCAGATATCTGGTTATAAAAAACTGTATTTGAATGTGGAAAATCTGAGGAAGGTCCCATATGATTCGGAAAATGAAGAACATGAGGAACAGTTAATTGAGGTAAAAATAATATTTTAAATACAAAAGCTGTTTGTTTGGGTTTTTTCCCCTCCAAGTCCAACAGCTTGATTTATCAGTAGTATTCTTACCAGCTGGCCTATTTAAAGCTCTTTTCTACTTGTGAACTGCTAAGTGATTATTGAAGTGACACATTGAAATGCAACATTAAAGCAAAACAAATTAGTAAACTAGAATTACTTGCTCTGGGATTATTTTATGTGAAATCAGACGTAACAACAACAAATAAGTAGGAAAACAATTTTGTAATGGGTCACTGAGGAATCCTAACTAAAAAGATATTTAACCTTATGCACATGTCTAACATTGTAAATGAATAATTACTAAATAAAAAAGACACTAGTGTTTTCTTATATTGCATCCCATCAATGTCAAAGAGGGTAGTCTAATGCTGGAAGATAAACCAATCAGTAATGTATTTTAGGTAAGAATAAATAATACCAAGCAAATAGCATAATACTGCTCGAGGCTTTTCTCAATAGCTTCTACTGTGCAAATATATTAGCATGTCATTTTCTTAGCATTTCATAATTAACTTGCTACACAAGTCCCAACATTGACACGTTAAGTAAGCATTCACTGAGAATTTGTATTTCTGTTTATAGCTGTCCTGTTAGAAAATGATGCATAAATTAATTTCTGAAGTGAAACAAAGTCTTTGTTTCTTTAGTGTTGATGCAGTGGCTTATGTCTGTAAAGGGGAATTATCGCATTTAATGTTAAATGTAGAAATTTTCATAATTGCTGAAATAAGCCATTGTAGTGTGACTCCAGATTGCCGCTAACGGAAAAGAACAGCATGCAGATTGTATCCTGTTCCTTGGTGAATGGTTTCTAATGTGCAGCAGCAAGTGTTCTGAAATGATGTGACCTGGAATACTTTAGCAGCTGTGCATAACATGGAAGCATATTTGTGCAGCTTTGGAATTTGCTGATGCCTCATGAGAATCTGAAGGCCAGAATCACCAAGCAGTGGTGTGACATTGGCTTCCAAGGCGATGATCCCAAAACAGACTTCAGAGGAATGGGCCTGCTGGGGTTAGTGAATCTGGTGTAAGTGAAAAGAAGTATTTATGTTGTAACTAATTTTCAGTATCTGTGTATTTTCTCTAGTTAGTGTTTCTAATAATGACTGAATAGAAGCAAATATAAGTGGTAGCTTCTGTACAGCAAAGCCTAGTGTTTTCTAAATAAGTCAACATTTCTGGCAGCTGCACATCTGTAAACGTGGTTGGGTAGAGGCCAACAAGCAAGGGGAGCAACAGAAAGTTACCCAAGACACCTTTTTTCTTGTCATATGATAGATTCAGTAGGTTATAATTTAGAAAGTAACATGTCAGAAGCTTAAAAAAATCCTGAATTACTGTAATGAAAAAAACCCAGGTTTGCATAACTTTGCTAAGCTAATTTGCAGACTAGAATGAACTTCTTATTTGATGTTCAGACACAATGATATTTTTTTTTTACTGTATTGGTTCATGCTGAATATAATCCAATTTGCTACCTTCTCCTTGGTTTTCATTTTTTGCCATTTTTCAGTACAGAGTAGTTGTCAGCTTTAAAGCTACATGTTTTTATGTTGAATGCGTTAATATTTTTTCATATGATCTTAAAAAAAAATAACGGAAGATTCTGTTTTACATTGACAGGTATTTCAGTAAGCATTACACTGATGAAGCTCGTCAGATCCTTTCTCGTTCAAATCACCCAAAGCTGGGGTAAGTCACTATATGACTTTTCCTGGGTTGTTCTGTGCAAGAGCTCATGTGAAGATTGCCAAGTGCGTGTCCTGAAAATAAAGAGGAAAATATTTGTGTGTTTTTCCATTAAAGGATGAAAAAAAGGGCCAAAGCAGAAAGGCGTGAAAAACTGAACACAGAAGTAAATTTCAGGCTGGGAATTATGTGCAGCTTTTTTTTTTTTTTTTTTTTTTTCCTCCAGAATAGACTTGTTGGGACAGAAAATATTGCAAAGTATTGGCTCTGGTTAGCACAGTGAACACCTTTAATGTAATTGTTAGCTTTATTTGTAATAAGCTTAGGTTTGATTTAGAAATGAATATTAGTTTTTTGGCCTTTGTACTAATCCTGCGTGGGGATGGTATAGATTATCTCTTAAGGTCACTTTATTTGCTAGGTTTCTGTTCTGTAGTAAGCATCTACAAACAGATATTTTGTTGTTCAGCTTTAACTTCATTTCTGAAAACTTTGTGTATTAATACATTTAGCTCATTTTACAGGGAAATATCCTCTAAAACGAGTCCGATGCAGAGGGAAGCTGGTAAACCTGTGCCTATCACCTGATCCATCTAGTCCCCAGTTAACTCAGCCACCTACCAAGAATGAGAGGCTTTCGTGACTTCAATTGTAAATCATACTGCCTCACGCAACTAGGTCATGAATAGGATATCCAAGATGTTTAGATCAATTGAATACCCATATCATTGACACAAATTAATCCCTTTTTTTTTCCTGTGCCGTGCAGTAGAAAACCAGGGTTTTCCAGCTTGAAGAGGTTGAGATGGCCAGTCCATTTATATTGTAACAAACATTTTTGATGTCAGATTTTTAATATTCCAGCAGATGTAATTATTTCAAATGAGCAGATGGAGGTCAATGTTGATTAGCCTTAGCATCTCATTATTGCCTAATGGAGGCATTTGCCATACTATCGTATAGAAAACTAGCATTTTAAAATAACTTTCTACATGATTGGATGCACCAGGGAATGGGAAGAGTGGTCTGTAGGCCGGAGTCAGCTTGTCCACAAGCACCATCAGAAAAAATTGACTCTACAGTTACCTTAATATAGACCATTTCAGATCCATAAGGTAAAACGTGACCTATGATTGGTGTTGCAGATATTCTTATGCAATAGTTGGAATCAATCTGACAGAAATGGCATACAGCTTACTTAAGAATGGTGCTTTAAAGTCTCATCTGTACAACATGGTCTCTGGATTGCCACAGATGGAGCACTTCCATCAGTTTTACTGTAAGTATCCGTAGCTTCTTTAGTACTTTAGACTGCTCTGGGGAGGCCTGCAACACAGGTTAGGTTTTTTTGAGTGCATTTCTGCTCTTTTCTCATTAGGCAGAGCAAGCTGTTTATCTTCTGGATCAGGTGTTGGAAATGCACCTGGTGCTTATATGTGCTACAGAAACGTGCATTTAAGGGATAAATTTGGGTGGCTTTCTATATATTAGAGACTGCAGTCTGAAAGCTCAGTATTTGTAGATTATTTTTTCTTTATTCATTGTTACAGTGTCCAAAAACCTGCAGTTGACTGGGATGGAATAGCCTCTGTTTTAAGGGATTGAATAGAGTCTAAGGGATCATTCTAAGTCTAGCTAGATAAAGGTAGAAAACTCTGCAGGTCATTTTTGCAGATTTTATTTTCTTCACAGGTTATCTGGTTTATGAGTTTGACAAGTTCTGGTTTGAAGAAGAACCAGAAAGCATTATGCACTTCAACCAGTACAGAGAGAAATTCCATGAAAAAATTAAGGGACTTCTACTGGATTGTGATGTGATACTAACCTTACAAAATACAAAGAAACCTTAACTCCTCTGCAGTCTATGAGGTTCTGCATCACAAATGGAATTATGCATTTGGATGGAAGTTTTGCATGTTTCACCAAAAACTGTTTAATAACAGAACTTTTTTTTTTTTTTACATTTTAAAAAAATAATCAAAATTCAGTTAAGAAAGCTTGGACAATCAACTTCTGTTTACAGCTCTTTATATGCTATTCTCCAAAGGACAGCTTTTTATAAAAAAAAAACCACAAAACAACCCACAAACAAAACCCCTAACCAACACACTAACACAAAAACCAACCCACAAATCTGAAGAGCCTCTGAATCACTTGCTTTCACAATTTCTTTAATACTTCTTGGCGCAGGAACATGAAGCAGATATTTATGCTGCATCATGTTTTCCATGAATAGGTTTGACTGTTAATTGTCTTTTTAAAAACTTTTTAAAATTGAAGTTACTCCGGTTTTAGACTTTTTGTGTTCTTGTTCTGTACATGTAGTTGACACTCATCCATGTTAAATTTTTCTGTAACGAAGAGGTCCACAAAGGGGATGTATTAGTTGCTTATTATTTTGGAGGAGAGGCTTAATCCATCAACATACTGACATACTTACTAGAAATTACTTCCAAGGAATTTTTTTTTTTTATCTATGGATTTGTGTCAGCAAATTCCTATGCTTGGAAAAAAAGCTTAGTTTGCAAATGAACAAAAAGAACTACAGATCATCAGCGTGAGGATCAGATCCTCAGACTAAAGCTACTCCTAAAAATATTCTTACTGTAAAAATATACAATTCTTTCTGATCTGATTGAATCTGCTCAGGTTGTTTGACTGTCTGTCTGTTGTCAGCCCTTTCTTTTAGCAGCTAACGGAGTATTCTCAGTGGGAAGTACAAGAGAGTTAGATTAGCCCTTTTATAAAGTTCACTTGTAAAAACCTTCATTGCAGCTGCAGTTCCTATTTTGTGAAAATAAATCCACGCCTGAGTACAAGTCTCTGACAAAGATATATTTTCCATGGAAGGGATGCAACTGCGATGTGTTGCTTAGTCTTGGCATCCTCAGACAATCTAGTCAATAGGACTTCATATCTATATTGTAACTAATTATTGCTTAGAGTAACTTTAAACAGATTTGGTATGACCATCACTTCATTTTCTAAAACCTACTATTAAATAAGTGCCTTCTGCTTTATTCAATCAGCATTTTTATGATTCTGTAACCAGATCATACCCTTAGAAGCTTGATTTACTTGGGAAAGACTCTTTCAGTATATACCTAAATAGCACACAGTGGCACAAAATTTGTATGCTAACAGAAGCTTTCATGCCTTTTATTTTTTTTAAATCATCTCAGGTAAATTAGTTAACTTCTAGTCAATGACTAATCATGAAGAGATTCCTGAAGAATACAAACGCTGAAAGCAAGAAGAAAAAAAAAGACAAGCCCCATTTTGTAATGAGTAATGTTACACTACATAAGTATTAAACGTGTTGTTAATAGTATTTAATACAACATCTCCTTGGAGATAATCAAAACCCAACTGGACATGGTCCTAAGCACCTGCTTTAGGTGACCCTGCTTTAGGCAGGGGGTTGGACAAGGTGGTGGTGTCATATCACACATCCAGAGGTGCCTTCCCACCTCAGTAGTTCTGTGAGTCGGTTTTGTGTAACGCGGGGCTTCTTGCACTGCATCCACCCAGTTGCTCTTGAGCCCTTGGGTGTCAGTGATCTTTTATTTGTGGGAAAGCTCCTGATCAGGGTAGACAGGGGGTGTGTAGGAGGTAATGCAGTTCTGGGTTCTTTTTATGATACGCAAGGTACAAACAAGAGTTAAACAGTTCTCAAGTTCAACACGTGCAGGGTGGAGAAGGGTTAATTTCATCTGTGTTGGGTTGATGCTGCTCTACTAAAAGAAAAAAAAGTAATGTTAAGATGCTTGGAGGGAGCATATTTATGGTTATGCCATGGTGTGTAAACTGAACAGCTAAAGTGACTGGCTTAGGTACAAAACTGACCGCAGGAAGCCTAGTTCTGCTGCTCTGAGGTACTTGGGTCCTGGAATTCTCACCACTGAAAAAGCTGAGATCCCATGGAGAGTGTTCTGGGATTTGGGTCGTGCGGCAGAGCTCTGGTTCTCTGACCCTTGTAGATACTGTACTGTACATCCCTAAAATCCGAGGGAGGAAGTGGAAAGCGGACATTCTCCCAGTGGCCGAGAGGTTAGTTGTCTGTTACTTTCTAGCCTCAGCTTCTGTCATGTTTGTCTTCCTTCATTAATAATTGCTTGTAGATTTCCTTTGCAGGTGACGTGAGACTGACCTTTTAAATTTCAGAAGCCACCCCAGTATGTTTAGCAGCAGCAGGAAAGGAGATCCCAGTCTCTATTGTCATCTACTGCTTGCTAGCAAGTACCCCCATGCTAGACTCTGCAACCTTTCTTTTTTTTTCCCCCGATTTTTGCAACTGTTGCCAAAAAGAAGTCTACTCGGTCCTCTTTCCAGCCCCGAAACTTTCACTCTGTTCCTTGTTCAGGAGGAGACTGATGGTTTAATTACTGTTGTGGCTTTTAAAGCCCAACCATCAAGTTTCAGATGTCCTATCACACACCTAAGGTGTTTTAGTGTAGAATGTAGATTAAGACCGATGTGAGATGCATAGTCATTTTTTTTAAAAAAAAATCCAAGTGTTAGATGGGAGTAAACTGGCGGTATACAAGGAAAAAAAGTAAAGCCAGCCATCATCAGATGAGTGAGATATATGGGAATTCATTAGTTTGCATGTAGTAACTATGGTGAGTGTTTATGTTAGGCTCCAATACAACTCCCCAGTAAACAGTTAGGATTTGCATGTAGCTTCCTATGAACAAGTAGCCCAGTCCTTCTGTCTAGGAGTCACTGTGCGTAGGTAGACTAGTACTGGGCATCCCTGTTTTGCCCCAGTGGTAGGCTAATTGTATTATGGTGGTAGCTAGAAAATATATGGAAAAAGGTAAAATTGTGTTTAGGGAAGGGAAGAACGATGTTTTACTAGTCAGTGGTATTTTATACTAACTGTGTTGTAGGGTGACAATCCTAAGGTTATGGAAGATTCAGAATGGAGGTAGGCCACCTTTCTGCAAGTTGATATAATCAATTTGTTGTTATTTTTATTCTAAGAGTCTTGAAACCTTGGTAAATTCTCTTGTTATTTATTAACTGTTGTGTTTTAAAATATGTGTTACTAGAATTCACAAGTACTGTTAGTTTTCTAACTTGCTGCCTCTTTAAAACATTCACTGTGTGAAAGCTTATATGCAATTTAGAAAAAAATAATCTAAAACTGAAGACAACAAGGTGGTTCTCTAAATTTTTTGTTGTTTCCTGTAGCAAATCTTCTAACAAACTACCTCCACTTTTGTTGTTTAGTGTACACTTGAAACATGGTGCCACTCCCTGAACTAATTAGTCTGAAGATAAGTAGAAGTTTGACCACAAGCAAAAGCAAAATCTAGTCTTTTTACTAAGTAAATGCATTGTTTCATAAGTAACCAACGTGGTTGGAAAGCGATTTGAAGATGGTGCTACTTAGGAAGGAAGAAACTGAGAATGTTTTTAAACTGGTTGTGCTTCTGCCATCTGGTACAGCACTGTAAAGAACAGGGCATTTTGTCATTTTGTCCTAAAGGACAATAAATAGGAAAAGGGGCCAATTTTAAGCACCTCAGATAAATAGTTTTGGATTTTTACTCTTTGAAAAACAAAACAAAAAAAAATGAAAGACACACACAAAGCCCCAAGCATTCATTTTCCTGATTTTTCATCCTAGTTTAAAAAAGAAATATTTTATAAAAAAATATTTAGCTTTTTTTTTTTTAAGAAATATTGTGATGAAAAAGTTTGTATTTAGTTAGGTGGGAGTTCAACAGTCAGTATTCTTGAAAATACTTGCTAGTGAATGCGTGGTAAAGGTGTAACCTATTGTTTCTCTGTCATACTTGTTTTGTGTTGCTGTAGTACACGAGCGATCAGTCTCTGGACCGGTGTTTGTTGTACTGGTCTGTATATTGTCTTTCTCTAGGGGAGAAAAAACCCACAGCCCAAGACAGCTTGTGGGCAATTTCTTCTTATCACACTGTGCTTAGATAGCTGCATACTAATAGCAATTTCTGTTTACCACAATATTAAAGCAATAATGTAAACTGTGATGTCTATGTAATAGAAAGATGTTTACAATGGTAGCAAATAATAAAAAAACCCAGTTACTCCAAAATATTGTCAACATTAGTGTGTTATGGCCTGCTAGAAAAACATAACAAGTTCCAGTTAGCCCTGCTCTCAGTTCACGCACGCGCACTGTGATATGGCAGAAAGCTTTATCCCTTCGTATTTTTTTTTTTTCCCCCCTCTCCAGCTCTGAGAATTTGCTTAGAGGTCCCTGTGGTTCTCGTAGTGGGCTGTGTTTGTGCCTGGGAAAGGCATTATTAGGAAACAGCGCTCCAGCACAAGCTGCTGAAATGGCAGGCAGCAGAACAGCTGTGTCTGTGGAAGCTGAACTGGAAAACACAGCAGCTGCAACAAAGGCTAGCTGGCTCACATCTTCTAGTTTGTAAATCATCATCCATGACACGTGCCTTAAATCAAACACCGGAAGAAAGGAGTAAGATCTAAATCTGACAGATCCATACAAAAAGTGTTTGCTTTTAACTCTCAAGATTAGTGTGATACCACAGGAAAACATGCTTACATGCAAGTCCACTTGAAATCTTACATCTGTTGTAACAGGATATGGTGCAATCGGAAAGTCCGAGCTCGACACACGTTACAAATGTGTGTTATGGCCTAATTTAACTCTCACTCCCCTGACCTTCCTCAGCCTGTTATTCCTGATGGAAGCCACAGCTGCAGAGTGTGGCACACGCCAAAGGTGAGAGCAAAGGTGCCCTGCTTTGCAAGCTGAGGGGTGTCTCCGTCCATCTTCTCACTTTGTCTTACACCTGACCTGAAGGGTGGTGGCATCCCTTGCTTCAAATTCTTATGGTTCGTGCCATGGAAAGCAGACCTTACTTCCTTGATGTATAGCATATATTAAAAGCATGTTGTGTTGGAAGGAGGCAGAGTAGTTTTGCTGAGTTTCTTTAGCCAGAGCACTACGTTGCTCTCTTTAGTGATGGACCAGAATTTTGATTATGGAATGTAAGAGAATATTACACAGGTAGGCTGCCATGCTCTGCTGCAAGCGGTAAAGATTTATTACTGCTTTACTTCAGTTGCTTTTGAAATCCTTGCTTTAAAAAAAACACCACAAAACCCACAGAAAACCAACCAAAGCCAATCAACCCCCCCAAAAAAAACAACAAGGGTTTTGTTCGAAGGACCTGGAAGTTAACTGGAAATGCAGATATTTTTTTTCAGGAGTGCAAAACTCCAGGAACAAGACTGAGAGTTGGGGAAGAACTCTAGAGAACTTCTCTGGAGAAAGAAAGAGAAACCCTGATAAGTTTTAGTGTTCGGGTTTTTGTTTTGTTTTTTGTTGTTTTTTGTTTTAAACCAAGAGATTTTTTTTACCTTTGTCATTTCTACCATGCCTTCATCTCCATATAAGCTACACTAAATAATTTACTCGGTTTTTCAGTTCCATTTGATTTCTCAGGTAGCTTTTGTTTCTGCCTCTGAATTTTAGGCCAAACACATCTATTAACATACCAGAATACCACTACATGAGAACAAGATGTCACCTGTAGTCATTTTTATTTCTTTGGAAGCACAGAACAGGCCCTGCACTATAGAAACATCCCATTCCTCCAAACCCCGAATGCCAAGTTGGTCAGTTACGCAAATACCAGTTATTTTAGAGAGCGGGATGAGGATGCAGCTATGCAGGAAATATAAGCAGAGATATTGAAGACTGCAGAAAAGAGAAAACCAGAGTTAAATTCCCTTCTGATGCGACATACTGCGAGACGTTATCTGCCACCATTTATTGGGAGCATCTTGCACTGCAGTTGAGGCTAACTTGCTGTATTTCCATCCCTTGCATTCCCAGCACTGAAACACTCGTAGCAGCAACACTGCGACTACCAGCTTGTGTCACGATTCTGTTATTAGCCATGTTCCAATGTAGCATTCACTGCCACGGTTTTGTTCTAATTATTTGCTGTTGGGCTAATTCATATTTTCACTATTGACTAAATCAGCATTCTAAATGAGCATCAAAAGACACAGCTCCCACTTGAAGTATATAACATCTGACTCAAGACTATCTTCTAGCGGAAAGAAACAGAGATAGCATAAAAGAAATGTTTTTTTCCCAACCAGATGATGAGGCACAGTAATAGATGTGACTGCTTTGCTTTCGTTCTTGCTTTAACATTACACCTCAGTATGTATCTAAACTGGTGAGCGCATCACGGCCCAGCCTTCTCCCACAGCATCAGGTGTTGATGCCAGGGTCTGAAGGACGGCCCCAGGTGCTGGAGCCTCATGCTTTACCTAAGCAAAAGGCTGAGGCACACTCCACCAGAGGCTGGGCTAACCTACCAACCCATATGCTATTCCTCAGTATTTTCCTCTTTTTTTTCCAGCTGTTTTAGTCTTAAGCCCAACTAGTCCATTTGTCTTACAAAAACATATACAACAGCATCCAGTATTTTTTGCAGTTAACATTTCATTTCTGATAAAAAGCATCTTCTAGCTACAGCGTACCTCATTATTAATGAATTACCAGGAACTGGAACAGACAAAGAGATGATGGTTAAGTCAGTCACAGGGATGCCAGAAGTTTGAAGAGTCACAGCACTGGAAGTCATCACCGCGCGTACAACCCAAGTTGGTAGGACCATGGCAAGGGCGAGCTGTGCTCCCTGCCTGTAATAAATACACCGGTACCACCACAGCTGCCTTCTCTGAGCTGCTGCTTTTTCCATTTGGGAGGCTGTGGGTTTACAGTGCTTACGCACCAGCTTCATTTTGATGCCCTGAGCACCCTGATGGAATCTGGCCTCTTTGCAACAGTTTCTTGGTTTCTGGATCGTACCAGACTGCACCATCACCTACTGTTGTGAGACTCAGTTACCACAGTTTCAAAACGCTGCTACAACATTAAAGATAAGTAATGAAGACCCTCTGACAGGGACCAGGCACAGCTTCCCAAACAGAAGCACCACCTCTTTGCGTGACCATCTGCATTAAGGCTACACCATTCTCCCGCAGCCACACCATACATACCATACCAGCCTCTGCCATCTTAATTTACGATACAACACCTGACATACGGCACCTACTGTAACGGAAGCTCCAGCATCGCTGTGTAAGAACTCCTAAGGTGCTTTTCTCTTTACAATAGTTTGGATGTCAAATTTTCAGTAGGTTTAATATAACATAACAAACTTTCTGTCTGCTTTTCCAAAACTCATGTCGGAAACCTTTAAAAGTCTTGAACACAACCTTCAGCTCTAACACCTAAAATGCAGGAACTATAAGATGCTACAACAAAGAAAGTAAGTACCATCAATCAGCATATGAGTAAGTTGAAAGACAGATTGGAAGAAAACGAGAAGAATGTTTATGGCTTTTTTTTTTTTTTTTAACCTAGAGTAAACTCCATAAAATAACCTCCCGCTGCTCCATCATCAACTGTCTGTCTCTCGGCAGGCAGCACCCTGTTGCCACCAGGCTCCTACCAAGCTAGAAAAGCAGCTCCTGTCAGTGCCCAGTCAAAGATCTCAGCTGTGAAAAGGAAGCTTTTCCTTTTCTTTCTGTCCCAGCTTTGAGACGAACAGCCCTAACTAAACTCTACAGTTCACAGATGAAAGAGATTCCATCTCAAAGCACACAAAGAACAAGACATAGGCGCTTCTAAAACCATACCAACTTGTGTTTAAGTAGCACCCCTATACACAGAAGTAAAACTTGAAAAACTTACTCATTTTCTCGAAGGTTTCACATCACTGTATGCTGTCACTTGAACTGTAGCTTTCTTCTCATCAGCTCCCACCCAGCTACTGAAAAACAGGTCACAGCAGATCTTGTCATCAAATAGGCAACAGCCAGGTGGCCATTTGGTGTGGCCCTAATGAGGCGAGCCGCCTCACCCCCAAAAAATCTGGAGAAAATCAGCTCACCCAGCTGCTACCTATAGCAAAGCCATTCTTTAAGATGACCTGGCTTACACTCAGGAGCTTTGTTGACACGCTCAGGAAGGTAAGGAAGGCTCCTGGAGCAAAACAAAAAGCAGATACCTTGTAAAACAGCTCCTGTTATACCAGAGATCCACTTGTGGATGCCTCTTTTTGTTACAGCAGAATAATTTTCATGATACCGTGGTACCCCCAGCCCTGTGGGTGGGGTGTGAAGCAAAGCTGGCAGGCCCTTCAAAGACAGATGTTTTTCGTTTGTGCATCTCTAGGGGTGTGTGGAAGAATGCTGATAGGCTTAAACGTACTTTGCAGTGACATGTTAGTGTGACAGATGTTTAAAAGAGAAATATTTTAGGTGTTCTGCAAACTTTAAAAGGTCAACAGGCTGCTTAAGGATGCAAACCCTTAGGGCTGAAGACTTCTATGATGACTTATTCTGCTGCCAGGCATTACAATAAAGCACCCTGCTCTGGCCTCAGCATCTTAAGTTAAAACAAAGTCATATTCTTCAAAATGGTGATTATGGCTTCAAATTAATGTCATTATTTGATACACATATAAACCAATCTGCATAGTCTCATATGCAGAAAGACTATTGCTTTTTCATACTGTTATATATATTCTACATATAGCTACATTATAAAGAACTCTACTCCCAACAAAAGGGGGAAAAAAAATCAACAGTAAACTGACTGAGGCAAGGGATATACGAGCAGTGCTCCGAAATCAACAGTCGCGTTTTGCAAATTAACTTTATATGCACACAAACAGATGGTAAGTTTCAAAAATGTAATTCACTGAGTAGAGCACCATCCATGTCCGTTCTGTCACTGCCATGGTTTCAGGCTGACATCTCAGCTTACCAGTACCCTGTAAAAAAACATTCAAATATTTAAAGCTTTAAAAGCATGCCTAGTGAGCTACAGCCAACCATAGATGGGTCATAAAATATCTGGAGTCTTAAAAAGTAATTACAACTGTTGTCACCAAATGTGAGCATAGCAGGGAAAACTTTAATGAAATTGGGTAGTGTGAGAGAAGCTTGCACGGGTTGCTGACTGCAGATGAAATTAAACACATTCAAGTGTTAAAACCAGGCATGGAAACAACAAAATGTTTTTGTTCTGAAACCTGGTGTTGAAGACCCAAAGTCGTTTGTCTGTGTAATAAATCACAATCACCTATTTTTCCCTCTAGCATGACTTTAATAGTTAAAAATCAAATCTGTGCAGAGTGTACTTTATTTGTTCACATAACCTATCTGTGGTTAAAAACCACTTCATCTGACAGTTTAAAAGCATTCTTTCGAAACAAAAGAATTAAACATAGCTTTGGCTAAAAAATCTGCAAGTTACATGGATGCAATATACAGGAGTATAAAAAAAATCAACAGTATTCTACAGAAAATACTCTCAAAACAGCAAATAAAGATTAGGCATGTAGGCGTGATCCTGAACTGAACAAATAAGAATTAAAAAATAGGAACAAAATTTAAAAAAAAAATCCTGAATATCTGTATAAAAGAAGCAAGGATTCAAAGTGCAGGTGCTCCAGTTTCATTTTAACATATTATTCAGTAAGTTGATACAGGATACTATTCATTTTATATAAAGTGACAGTGTTCTCAGTAAGACTTAAACATTTAGTTACATTATCTTGCAGATTTTTTTTAATTACTGCTACTTTACACTGTTGTAAATGAAGACTTATGCAATACAGGCTTTTATTTTCTTAATCTAACAAGGATATAATAGGTTGGTGGTAAAGGTTAGTTTTAAGAGCTAAGCTATATATGCTGCAGATCCAGCTTTAGAAGTATATATATAATTTTTTTTGTTTTAAACTTTTAAAAACACCTTTCGATTTTTAAAAAGACACTCTACCAATCTGTTCTGGGACCTGCATACACTGTCTTTGGAGCACACCAGCAAAATTTCCAAGTCCACTGGTTAGGAACACAGCTCCAGGCAGGGTCATGCTGGAGATCTTTCCTCGGTGGCCGCAGCTGGGAAAGGACTTTTTCTCTGCCGGGTTTGGTGCAGCCAGAGGCCGCCAAATGCAGGCGAAGGCAAATGGGCTCTGCCTTCTGTCAGAGCAGAAAGCATCACATTTAACCACGTCTGCCTGATGTGCCAGCTAGGCTCGGGGTGGACTTCTCACTTCTATTTGAGCATATCTCGAGCAGAGGAAGTTAGGAGCCAGGCAGGTGTCACTGAAGTGACGTATTCAAAGTGGTATGTTCAAAAAAAAAAACCAAAAAAACCAACCAAATGAAGCGTATGTTAAAACTCATTATCCTCTTGGAAAAAAAAGATGGCATGAAATAAAAGTTATCCTTCCGGGAGGTTGCCTGGAACTTAATTTCACCTGAGGTCCTATTCAGGTTGACAGTGTCCCTTCAAATTGTAGCTACTTCTTGTTTTTTTTATTTTTTTTCCCAAGAATCAGATCTCTATATATGTCTATTTTAAAAATGCACATAAATATAGGCATTAAGTTTACATTTAGAAATTAAGAACTAATCTTTACCATTTTATATTGACAGCAAGGTTAATAATACACACACTTCACTGACAACTGTTACTTTTTTTCTGTATTTTGAATAAAATTTGCATTTGTGTAACATTTCCCACAGAAAGAGTGATTATACTTCAAGATAGTTAAGTTTGCACCCCAACATTTTCACATTAGTGAAAACAATCATGTTTTGAAAATACCAGGGACTGTGCCAGGTACTAATAAATACAGAATAAAAAAAATAAATAAAAAACCCGACTGCCTTTTATCCCGACATAGTAGAGATTTCATAGTCACTGGCCGAGGTTATTGGCTTACCCCTCATCCTTACATTTTTAGCATTAGTAATCCTAGCCATCATGGACACAGGCTTGTCAAAGTACCTAACCAGTGCTGGCTCAGTCAAAAGGGAAGCTAAAAATTGTTCGAAGGTGATGGCCCAGTCTCTGTCAATGCTAGTGCTTCTACGAAGAGAAGTGGAGTGGTTGCTCCGTACCAAAACGGTGTCTTCACCGATGTCCTCGCAGTGCAGCTTTTCTTCTTCATGCGAACCTGCACTCAGAACTGAGTAGGAGGACATCGAACTATCATCCTTTGTATCATCATCAGAAATGAGCATGGAAGAACAGGCTCCGTTGTCCCTGGGAGAAGAGTCTTCAAGCTTAATGTCTTCCATCTGCATGCCCAGGGCGCTGTTGGTGCAAACGGCCTCCTCGTTGTGGGTGACGAGGCTGCTCTGGAACAGCTTGTGCTGTTCGAGGGGGTACTGCTGGTGTTCTTTCTTCTGAAAAAGCTCGCTCTGAATAGTTTTGCTGCAATTGTTACTGCTGCTGTCTGTCTCTTTTGTGGGCTGCGCACTGAAGAGCTTACCAACCTCACCTATCTCCAAAAGCAAGCTCGTCACGGCAGCGGTCGCGTGGTACAGATCTTGCTCATTGGGGTCCTCACTGAACATATTGTACATCGTCTTGCACAGTTCAATGAACTGTCCCTAAACACAGGGGGAGGAAACAGCAGAAAGCAGGGAAGAAATCAGACTGAGATCTACTAAATCAGTTAAAAAAGTCTGGAGTGGAGGTATGACACAACCGTTTCTGTGATTAAACTGAAACTGGAAATAATTAGGTGCATTCTAGAAAGCACTTTCTATGATCGGACAGCCAGATGTGTTGCTTTTCTCAAACTATTTAGAATAAACTGTTGGATGTTTCCTCCAACATACCACAAATATATTTCTCTGCAGCCACAGGAGGGCAACAGAGGGTGAGCAGTGCGACACTTGGTATTCATTTTGGTGGATTTTCTTGTAGGAATGATGCTAAGTATAATATACATGTATATACACACACGCAAACACATACATGGGTCTGATAAAACTGATGAGAAGTAACGAATAATGAAATAAAAAGACCTGCAGCTCTCTTTCAATTGATAGTGGTAACTTAGTTGAATGCCAGCCTTTTGGAATTCAAAACTCGTTATTAAATAGGAAGGGGATTTGATTAGGGCTACCTTAAGTAAGACGCATTGTTCTACAGGGAATAAACCTTCTCTAAATGCTCTGGAAGAAACAGCTGTCCCAAAGGGTCTCCCGCTCCTTAGCAGCTATGGATCTAAGGGGGCTGAGACTGACAATATGAATTACAAAACATAAAATGCTTCTTTCAAGTAATGTTCATTGGACATTATGAGCAAGTTGGTGATAATACTTGGTGTCATATCACCCTTTGTCTAGAGATCAAAATAATACGTTGTCATTCCTATATACATGTATCTCATTTTTAGGATGTTTTGGGAGCTGAATGCCAGTTACAGTATGTTGAAAACAACGAACT
Source organism: Falco naumanni (assembly GCF_017639655.2). NCBI lineage: Eukaryota > Metazoa > Chordata > Aves > Falconiformes > Falconidae > Falco > Falco naumanni. Next base: position 12,587,552 of record NC_054054.1, read on the forward strand.
CCTGTCTGTAATCAGCTGACTGCTGCTCTGGTAAAAAAGTATCTGCTTCAAAATAAAACCTTTGTTCAGTGTTAATGTATCAAATATTATGTACAAAAATATGTATAAATAAAGTTAATGAAAAATAGGTGTCAGCAGAAGTACCTGATTCAGTTTGGGCAAGTCCTTCGTGTTTTTTGCTTTGGATTTGTTCTCTTGGCTCCACATTCGCAGATAATTTCGATTCTCTTGTGAGCTCTTCTTGCCTACTGCCAACAAATTACCCAGAGACGCAGGAAAAGTCCATGAAGAAACCTTAGATTAATACTTTTTTTTCCCATTTTCAAACGAGCATCTTTACAAGAAATTAAAGGTGTAATTCAAATGGAGACACCATGCATACCTTTGTCTGTTTTCAGACTCACTGTAACAAACCCATCATCTACTCCTTGTTTGTTCCTGCTGTCTAGGCCAACAACTAGGAAGTGGAAGGGCAGGGGGAGAGAGAGGTCAGTGTGGTTCTAGATACATACATACTTTTCATGTGTACAGTGCAAAATAAAATGTTTACACTGCAGAAAACGCAGAGCAAAAAGGACAGGACTAAATGATGATTTTTGCTTATTCTTAAACCTGCTGACAAATTCCATGTGATTACTAATATAAATACTAAGACAGGGACCACCTTAGGTTTTGTTTGTGTAGTACAATGATTAGCCTGCGTAACCACAACACAAACAGCATCTAGTGTGATAGGTGTTTGGTGGATATATTAGCACATTTTCTTTTGTCTGTTAAAATTGTCATCTCTAGTCTATTAATTCTCATTTGTATTTTCAAACAACCTTCCTTCCCCCTGTAATCTGAAGGATGGGCAATATTTTTCTTGCATCAAAGAGAAACTTACGATCAAATATTTCAAGAAAGAGAGTGCCATTTAAGACAACAGCAATGAGACCCAGGTTCTCATTAGGGCGCAAAAGACTTCTAAACTGCTGAACTACATTTTGGTGTATCTTCTAGCTTCAGTGTTTTAGGATATTTTAAGTCCTGATCGAAATATATCTTGAAAGCCAATACATTTATTCTCATTCTCCATCAAGGCATATATGCTGCACTTATCACAAAATTACTTCTACTGCAACAGACCGATGACATTACTCTGTGAGTACTTCTGCAATGCACAGTCCAAGGGAGTTCTTTGTGTACACACGCCTGCACCTCTATGGATATCAACATATTCAAACTGCGTACTTCTTTTTATAGAGAGTACTTCACTTACAAAGTTTAATCCAATAAAAGAGTAGCTTCCTAAGAAGACCTGTTGTTTGAAATGCCTTACTTCGTCTTTTCATGCCTGAGACAAAAGATGCCTACCGTGAGTACATTCTGGTGTGATGTCTTCAAAAAAGTACTGAGTAGCTTCAAAAGCAGAGTCTGGCTCTTCTTGCTCAGGGGATGGATCTAAGCAATATAATAGAATTCTTTCATTAAAAATTCCACCCTTTAATTAAAAACTAGCGTATATTTCCATTGACTCATTTAGAACGTCAGTCTCTAGAAGTAAAAGTGTGAGGATGTGATGGGTTAGGAATCATCTCTTTTCAGCTTACAGGAGATGAACTGGACCTGTACGGTCTCCTCTCGATATCCAGCAAACTCTGACCAACAAGTAGCTGTTTGCTTTCAGAGGCTGACTTGCCCATCTTCCCACCTCTACTGCCATTACTTTCTCCTGTGCAGTTCAGCGTGTCCCAAGCAGGGTGTGAACTCTTTCCTAGCTCAAAACGGTCTGTCATGATTTGGTATGAGCTTACCAGTCCCCAAATACCAGAAGCAGCATTCTTAAAAATGGATCTCTTCTGTCATAGTTCAATAAAATTGTATTTTTTTCCAGTTAAATTAGCGAATCACTCAAGCCTACTTCCAGCAAAGCCAGCTGGGAGCAATCACAGACATATGTTCAAAGCACATGAAGATGAATGTTCTCTCAAAACTTCTGGATTATCTTTACCAGAGGATGTAAATGTGCGCAAGAATTAAACTACTCAAACAGCTCCAGTATACCTAAATTGCACATTCAATGAGGACAGCAACAGGTTCTTTATGGCACACATATGACAGGCCAGAGAGGATATAGTTCCGGGACATAATTTTCTTCAGGGGCAAAACTGTTTTGAGGTGGTTCTGAACTGCCCTTCTAAGGCTAAGTCCAACAGTTTGTACAGCTCCCTTGAAAACACATCTAGGAAATAATCTGGATTTTCCTCGGCAAAGAGTCCTATCAGATCAGAGGGGAAACCAAGAAGAAAACCTGGGAACTGAAACGAGTAGCCAGGGCATGCTAACTTTACTATTAAATAAAGTGCATCATGGCACCAAATGCTGAGGAACACTGTATTTGTTACGCACGGGGGGAGTCACCAACCCCGGCTAAACCAGCAAGCGACACATATGAACCGCCCGTTTGTGGTCAGAGCAATAGAGGACTGCACGGGTGCTTTCAGACTTTCCAAACCCATGTCTGGTTTGGTAGAAGGTCTCTTATTTTACTGCTGCATAAACAGCTACGATACTTCCCACAAATTAATTTTTAATTGGAAAAGCTAGTCATAAACAACTCTGCTCCAAATTTCTGTTCTCAACAAGATGACAGCTATTTTAACATCATTTACTTACCAGGCAAAACATGCATTTTATACAGTAGCTTCAGCTTCTCTGTAAGATCTCCGTGGCATGCTGCACCTAAACAGCATTATACACACACAGTACGTTAATACTCAGCATTCAATGCCATTCTATTTATTGCTACAATAATTCATTTTAGAAGCTGCTACACTCACCCTGGGAACCACTGTGCTCCCTTTACAGCCTGAGATCATAAGGCAGTCACTTGACTTCTAAGATCATACGGTCTGCAGCAGAAACAGCAAGAGAACGCAGACCACCTTACCCTGAATTCCGTACTTCACCCTTGGGTCCTTCATTAAATGCCTTTTTCAAAATGCTCGAAAATAATCTACAGTCATCACAATACCAGTCAGAAGGGCCTCCAGCTGAAAGTTAAGAAGACCTTTTTGTGCGGACTTCAGACTTTCTGATCTGAGGATCCCGTAATAACATCACATGGCTTAGAACAGTAAGATACTTCTCAAAAAAAAAAGAGAGAAACTGAAGTAAACAGCATTTATCACAGCTTAGCCACTGGCTAAACTGATGTTCAGGCAATACTCTCTAGTGATTTATCCACCTCAACCCTTATTCCTTTCTGGTCTACACTACAATTAGCTGTACATTTGTATTGTAGCCCCTCTTTCCAATTAATTAAACAGATATCTGTCAATTTTAAAGTACTGAAATAATAAATAATCAGACTTCTTCACAAATATTACTTGTTATGATGTGTAATTCATAAACAAATGAATTAACCTTCATTAATTAGGTTACACAGAGATTTATATGACCTTACAGGCTACTGTGTCAACTCACCTCTGCGATGCAAACCACAAAACGTGGTTTGGCAAATACTAACAATCACAGTCTACTGTAAAGCTTAAGACTACAATAAATACAGAAGTTAGACCAAAGAACTGAGTACTTCTACATTAGCCATTCTGCTTTCAACTTTGTTCTTTTTAAGCACAAAATGTCCTTACGTTCCTATGTGGTATACTACACCGTGCAGATAATGCACTCCCTTCTGGTGAAACTGTGCCTTAGGTTACGCACCCAGGTACCACAAGAACTGCCCCACTGCTAAAGGCAACATGAAATAACCAAAGCACGCAATGGGCTGCAGTTCCGCATCCTCCAGCAACAGCTAGGGATGCATTCACCAACAAAGGATACGGGACACAGGATACCTGGTGACACATGTAACCTTGTTCCTCTCCCTGTCCCCAGATGGGAACAGAACTGAAAAAGCTGAACTGCTACCACTTTTCACTTTTTGCCTGAGATGAATCTACGTGTACTTCCTAATGCCAGACCCTTTTCCTCCCTCAAAACATATGCAAATAAAGACAACAATGTGAGACCAGATGTTACGTGGACTCTCAGAGACAACCCTCCAGGTCTCCCCCCTGGAGAGCCCAGAAAGCTTTACAAAAGAGCAGAACAGCCGACTGGCAATTTGCAGGGACTGCTTGACAGTTAGCTGCAGCGGGCCACCCAAAATCTGAGGATTGATGGTGTGTTAAGAAATGAAAAAATAAGGCCACATTCATAAAGACAACAGAAAAGGAATGGACCTCTGGTAGACGTGCCCCTATTATGGAGAGTTTGTATGGGTGGATACCTCTGCTCAGGCCACCGTTTTGACCTGCACACTGCAGTACAGGGCTAATTTCATAGGAGAGCTCAGAGAATTCAGCGGCCTCCTGCATGGCCCCTGCATCCCTGAAGAGCAAAGCAGATGATACTGGTGAGGGCCTGTGAACAGCACTGGGGAGTGCTTAGTCCCAACCAGAACTCCTTCCCGGCACCCTGGAGTCACAAGTCTTTAAACCTTCAACAGTTCTCAGCAAACCATGCCTTTTTGCCATCTGAGTCTCAGATGATGCATCACCAGTTTTTATCCAGAATTTTTAAATTTACTTTGTGGTAAGAAAAGAAACCGTGCTTGGAAAAAAGTACAACTACACCCTTTGAATCTTTCTACCTGAAACAGCAGCAGTGAACACTGTCACCTTCACGCTGCAAGCAGTGTCCTCACGCCCACCTGCTCTTGCCCCTCTCAGGGCTTGACCAACACCCCCCTCCTCACAGCGTGACCAGAACAACTGTCACTGAGCACCCTTTCTGACCCTTCCCCTTCTGTCAACACCATGCAGGTGTCAAGTCTTTTCTGGGCATAGTGTCATATGTGCAGTTTTCCCCCATCTTCTTTGAGGCCATTAACAAAGTAATTAAGCAGGTTAGAACTTTATTCTGTTAACATAAAACTTGGTAGCAACATAGAAGTGTTGGCTCCAGTTACGCTCAAGAGAGGGGCAAGTGGAGAGGGGTGTGGAGTGTTTGTACAGCATTTAGCTGCCTGAAAGAACTGGGGGAGTGGTGAGGTTAACACTTTGCTTTCTGAACATCCTCCTGCAATCTGTGCTTGGTGAAAAACTCTTTTTTTCAGGAAAAAAACCCCATAAAATACACACACGCTCAGATACTCCTTGAGAGATGGAGTTTTCGTGGTGCTGACTTCTGCACGAGGCTGTGGCAAGCGCTGCAGTCACCAGCAGTCACTGGGAAGGTGGAAGCGCCGCATGCTCTGAGAAGGGAGTATTGCAAAAACATGATCGGAGGCAGGGGGGCACTTAAGAGTCCATGTGGAAACGGCTCTAGCTTACTAGGATCCTGAGTCAACAGCTGACATGCTGTAATCTAGCGTGGTGTAGAGGCGCAGGTAAGCTGCTTCACGAGTGCACACCCCAAACAGCTCACAACCGAGGCTGACAGCCCTTTCTGAGCAGCACAACTCCTAGCGGAAACTAGTCAAGATCACTCCTTTATTTGAACTTGCAGCAACACGACACAGAGTAAGTGTACAAAATATGCCAGGTTGTTCCATCTTTGCTCAGCTGAGGCCCTAGAGGCACCTAAAGTAGGAGGTTCTTGAGCTATTTGCTGCGGAGGCTACAAAAAGGAAATGGAGATTCCCAATGACAATTATGGTGCTTTCACATCCCACGGATTTCATGCTGACACAGAAGGAAAGGGCCATCAGCCCATGCTGGGACACACAGCACCCCTTTTTACCTCCTCTCTGTGGAGCTAGTAGGTGTCAGTGGCTTCAAAGAGAGGCTTTGAGGGAACAAATCCTTAGGGGCGCATGGAATAAGGCCACTGCAAGACAGAGTTGCAAAATGGAAATGCTTCAAGGGCCATGGCTGCTTCAGCCGTCACCAAGCACCCCCTGAGATGGGCCATGCCTGGGAAGTACTTGAACAGACACTTCCTTTAGGAAAGACAGACTTGAGTAACCAGGGCCAGAGCCCAACACTGCTGTCTGGACACAGTAAGAGAGACGGTGAGTGAGAGAGGACGGTGCTCACAGGTCACCTCCAGAATGCCCACCCTCTGACCATGCCTCCTGCGACAGCCACAAGGAAGAGGCGACACAGTCCCCTGTTGCTTCAACAGAAGATATTTCTCATTTAGGAGATTTTCCTAGCCAAGGAATATTGGGTTGGTGAGGCAGACTGAAGCAGCTGGTATCAGCGGAATGTTTATAAGTCCCGGGCATGATGAAATACGCTTAAGCAAATCCATGTTGCCCTTGCTAGCATTCATGTGCTTCTCAAACAAGGAAGCGTCAACAAGAAGGCAGGTTGATTAAAAAACCCCCACAAACAATCACCCTCAGCACAACAAAAACCTCCTGTTTTCAAGCTACGCCACGCTGGGCTTAGTCTCTGAAAAAATATGGCTTTGCAGAATGAGCAGTTTTGATTGTTTAGTCCAATGAAGATATCGTTCAGTCATGTTGGCTTATAGCCACATTTGTGCATTTAACATTCATTTCTGTTCACAGCTGCCAACGCTATTCCTTGTTCTTATTACTCAGTATTAGCTCTAAAAAATGCTGTCTCAACCACAAACCGGTTGATTGTTATTAACAGCATCCTGCAAACAGCAAGAGTAGTTAATCCATGGGTCATGTCTCAAAAGGCCATTAAGTGTTACCTGGCGAACAGTCCCTCAGATACAACGCAGAACTGCATCACAGGAAGCACCGTTTTTTTAAGGTGGTGTGAAGGCAAGATGTGCAGTCAGTTTTACTGCCACATGGCTATTTTGTATCTCCGAGAGAGCAGGTGTTACCATTGCTGTACAGAGGATTTAATGCAAGGCTGCATTTGGTGCCCTAATGCTTGAAAATATTGTTACAAAGAGTTGCTGAAAGCCAGACTGGCAAACCTTTTCTCTCTCAAAAAGGATCTGGAGGAATCCTTGAAGAAACAACTGGCAGAAACATTAGGTTGCCATGAAATAACACATAATAAAATGGTGAGATGCTGGTCACTTATGGGGAATAATTCCTGTTGTATTCAAAACATGGCTGTATTCAAAAGTGGCCAGCTCCTGCGCCTCCTCTTTGCTTCTTCACGTCAATCCTAGGGTTTGCCTGTTCCCTTTGTTGCAACACTGACTTTCAAGTCTTGAAGTCTTGCTTCTTCAAGACTTGCACGGGCTGTAATCTCCATCGGCAACACTCAGCCTTCCTATCTGACCTGTACCTCCACTTTCTCCTTTTCAGGTGACTTCCATCCTACTCTCTCTTAGTCAGCAGTCTTGGGTATTGATTTCAGAAGTAATACATGTAGTACCTCTCACTGCGTATACTGTGAGGTACAATACCTTCCCCTCACACATGGACACATGTATGTGGGGTGTCAGCAGATTTCTAAAGAGAAGCACTTTTATGCAGGGGCAAACAAAACTAGCATCCTCACCCTATCCCTCTTCTGCCCCTTATATGTGCGCATAAATTTCTCAAGTCTTCCTGAACAACCAGGGGAGGAAATGCTGCCTCTCTCCTCTTTCCAGAGCGGGTAGCACTGACAAAAGGTATACATTCCCAGCTTTCAGGGAAAGTTTAAGGAGCAGATAATAAAATGCAGTGTCACTGAGAGGAACATACAGAAGAACATGCAAAAGACTTTCCTAAAGGAAATACTTTGATTAGAAGTAATCACTCCATTAAGCACACAAGCTGTAGGTCATTTTTGTGTTGAAGGTTAGCAGTCAGGGAAATCCTCAGACCCTAATGGATGTGTAGTTCACGTGTAGTCCTTCTCTCTCTGTGATACACCCCTGGCAAATGTAGATGCACCTACTGAGACCAGCCTAAATCCGAGTGGGAACCACTGTCACAGACATGATAAAATGAACTGAATGGTAGCGTGAGCAACTCTCAAAACCAAAGGTGACTTATGCAAATTGGGATATGTCAAACTCAGACTCTTTATCTGAGAGCCCTCCCCTTTAGAAACAAACTGTTTTGGTCTGATTGAGAGTGCTGTAAATTCTCCTTACTTAGCCCAGAGACGAATTCACGGAAGTTGATGAGCAAGTCTCCATTTTCATCAAGCAGCCTGAACAAGCGTGCAGCTAACACGTCTGAATGAGTTCCACATGCCCAAGGAAAGAGGAGAGCGAACATCCCCTTGAACTGCTCAAAGTCAATCCGGTACTGCTCCAGGTAAGGCAGGCTGGGATCATGCCGGTCAATAGCATTGCTGTTTCCTCCCCAGTAGCAGCTAGTCAGATGTTCTGCCTGAACAGAAGGCAAATGCTGTGAGATCGTCATCACCATTGCTATCAATGATATAAAAAAATCCAAACAACTCATAAACACACATTCTTAAAACAACACAAGACTAGCAGATGTATTTCTGTCTATCTAGCCCTTGTACTTCTGCGAGAGGTTTCTCCTCTAACCAACACAAAAATACACCCCTCTACATAAAAGAAGAAAAAGCAGAACTTTTTCTGCCTCCCAGCCAGATGAAACATGAAATACCTGTTTTGAACAGAGCAGCAGGCAGCTACTTACATACATACATACATACACAGGCTTGCTGTGCTTCGTCACCCCCTTTAGCCTCACCACACAGTCAAGTCAGAAAGGGGATTCATGAAATCTTTAATTTCAGAGCATATGAAAATAGCTGTTTATTTGAAATATTTGTTGTTGAACTGTATAGTCTCAAAACCACTGTGTAAAGTCCTACTCTTTCAGTCTTACTGGTCAGTGAAAGTTCTGGAGCTGATTTCAGTGGAATCTAATTCTAAACGATTCAGAAGCTTAGAGAAAGAGATCCTAGCACTGCAGTGTGATCAGCTGGAGTGGGCTGTCCGACTTGGTCTCACTGACTCCACGGAAGTCTGAACGAAGGCACTGCAGGAATTGTAAGACCTGACATTATAGATGGGAAATTGAAAGGAAAGAAATTCTTTGTGGTATACCAAAAAAAATCTCTGTTGAAATAATACAGAGGGAAAAAGTATCTTATTTTAAGGCAACTGTGCATGAAGGTGAAGCTAAAGCATTTTAACTGCTCACCTTTAAATTTGTGTACCTAATGGTATTGCCATACAATTAACTTACAAGGACACATCACTTCGTGACACTGAAGTCCAAATAATGCAGAATACATCACTGCATTAACAATGGCAAAAGTCAGCTATTGTGATATGGAAGTGTTAACTGTCTAAGATAACAGAATAGAAGCATTTCTGTGCTAAATTCCAAAAGCTGGGTCAGGTAGACACACATATACATGAGTTTCTAAAGACTGAACAAAATCCCCTCTCTCTTCACTTTTTTGTTATAATACTTTTCATTTTTTCCATGAACAAATCATTTAGTGAATTACTTATTTCCTGAGCTTTTAAACACTGGTGGGTTTGGGTTTTCTTTTTGGTTTTCTTTTTTTTTTTTTTTTTTTTGTTTGTTTGTTTGCTTGCTTTTTTAATATATTCAATAATACAGCAGCTAATTAAACTTTGTATTAAGATAGCTGACAATAAATCAATCATAGACTCAACCTGGTCTTTAGACAAAAGCAAAGTCCCACATAAAAAAAATGTTTGCATTTCCTGCAGGCACGTGACCTTATCTTCACTTAGTTTTACCTTGAAAAGAGCATACAGTTCCTCCAGTTCATCAATAGTAAAAGAAGTCTCTGTCACAATAGTTCGTACCTTTTGAAACATAACATAATTAACAGTTACGGATTTGAAATCCATGTCTCATTGAAAAACTAATTTAAATTATTTCAGAAACTGACTAACCTTAATCTTTGCACAGAACATTATTTCAGTACTTACCACATTGCGCTTTGTAGTATCTTCAAGGGTTTGGATAACTTTCAGCCTTTGTTTGAATCTCATTTGTTCAATTAAATCTGCTCGGATACTTCCAAATTTCTTAAAAGAGAAAAAGAAGTGCAGTATAGTCTGTGTATTAATATTTGGAATAGTTAGCTTGCCTTTAATGTATTTGAGAAATTAATTTAATTATGTGATATACCACAAATGGTGTATTTAAAAAACTGCTGTTAAGGCATTTTCCTAGCATATGACAGAGTTACAAAGACTTCAGGAACACATCACTAGATTTTGTTTTTCCCAGTAACTTATTTTCATTTAATTTGAAAGGTCTTTATTAATTTACAAATCCTCACATTTCAAAGCATAATCTCAGTAGTTAGAAATGTCTTGCTTGGCAAATCTCTATGAATAGATTTTTTCTTAACTCCTTCTGTAGGGTTTTATTCCAGCTTGTCCTGGAATATCTCTTAATTGCTAGATTTATATAGAGAGAAGATATTCAGACTAACTGGATCCCCACCAGCTGAGACAGCATACCGGTCCTTATGCTCACAAGGATCTGAAACCAAGTATGAAGAATGCAACTTCCATTTGGAAGTACGTTCTCTAAAGAGCCCAAGTCTTATGTTCAGAAGTTGTTTTTCCAGAAAGCACGTAACAGTCTCATGGAAGCTCCTGTATATACTACACAAGCATCCTAGGGAAAAACCTATTGGGAATAATATTCAATGTTTTCATATGTACAGGAATGTCTGATTCCTAAGGTGTATTTTTGTGAACTGTAAGCAGAAGTTTTGTGCCATCAAGAAAACACTAACATACTTAGAAATGCACAGATGACCAGCAGGAACAATAATGCTAGATGTCACATGTAAAACTAAGAGGGAGTGGCAAGATACACCTTCATAAGGGTGGATTTGTATTTCCAGCGCAATTGCATCTACAAAAGCAGGTCATAATCTGTTAGCACATTCTTGTGTGATCAAATTAACACTAAAGCTGTGCTTATCTGTAAAGCTGTGCACCTTCATCACGGACCTTGGGAGTAAAATATGTTTCATGTGTTTGGAGTATTCTGCAAATAAAGAAGCCTTTTGAAAAAACGCAATCTAGATAAACATCCATGAATATCAAGCATCCCAGAGTCCAAAAAAACTTGAAAAAGAGTGGCTCTGAGGCCGCATCTATTCCAGTTATCAGGGCTTATTCTTTGCTCTGGAAGCCAAATGAGATGGTCTGTTCACATCCATACAAGTGAAAGTCACGTAGCCTACAGAAAAGGAAGGCTGCATGCAATTACCTTCTGGGAAGGGTCCCTTGCCCATGTTAACTTCCAAATCATAGAAAGAATTGTTGGAAGTGTGTCACTTGTTCTAGGTCAAAACTCTATCAAGCCTTTCAACGGCACAGACCTCTGAGTGTCAGCTGTTTAGTTAAAATGGCCAAGACGCAGATGCTACTACAGATGGAGCTGAACTTTTTAAGGCCTATTTTTTTCCAAATTAGCTAGACACACAATCAAAGGAATTAAGCACATTACAGCTCTGAATATGTGAGTCTACACTCCATTGACAGCTAGCGAGCTATGCACAGGCCTCTAAAGCTGTAGTGATTATGCATTATTTCAGTCACTTCTACTGTAATTATTATAATGCCAGGCTCTGTGACTTCTGAATTAATTGCAAAATTGAACAAAAAGAGATTTTTTACTGCAAAGTATTTTCAGTAAGTGAAAAAACTACTGGCAGGATAAAATGTATTTGTTATGTGTATTTCAAGAATGCCTCTCTTCTTTTAAAAGAAGTAGAAAGTCTGTTCAATATCATCACAGAGAGGGGTGCTAATTGCTTAATTACCAAAAACTTCCTCTGAATTACTTCAGTTTTCACTGGAGACTTCTCACATATGCATCTGACATGATTATCTAAGAGCTGGACAGGATCAGAGCATGATGGAAGCTAGCTCTTCATAAAACAATCCAAATAGTTTGCTTTTGCCAGTGCTATGCCTTCACCAAGTTCTCAGACTCATCACGTTCCCACGACAAATAACATAGGACAGTCTGCAAGGGACATGGTTTTTTCCCTCTTGGGGAAGTGTGTGTCAGTTTGAGGGAGGGCAAAGGACTCCCCGCCAAAAAAGCGCATTTTTTTCAGCTGTAGGTCAGATGGTTACCCAACAAGTACCTTTAACAGCTTAAATTCTAAAAAGAGCAAAGATATGCTTGCTTACCTGCTATTTTGCTCTTTGTAGCCACAATAAAGCTACCAGTGAGTTCCCAACCCTTGAGTACACACAACTAACTGAGGAACATAACAGTCATTGAGTAACAGATGTCTTGAAGTTTTTTTATCTTGATAGTTTACTGTTGAATTGTTGGGATTTTTTTTTTTTTTAAAGTAATCAAATCAACCAACAACAACTCTCCCGAAACTAATTCTCTCTTTACAACTAACTCCTGCTTTCCTCACAGCTCTTCACTTCCCACGCCATTTGTTTTGCCTAACTATACTGGAGTACAGCTGGTTATTTATCTAGAAAGAGCTACAAGGTTCTGTGCTGCATAAGCCCCACAAAGACAGACTGGCTCTGCATGGAGTCAGGTTATTTATCGAAACGCAGTTGAGCCAGTGCAAGCTGTCTTCATGATGAGGAAATCTGAAAAATACAAGGGACACAATTTCACAATAAAAGTCCTTCTCCCCATTCTAACACTGTGTGAAGGAGAATATACATCTACCTTGATGCAGTTTGCCCTTCAGCGTAGAATACACTATGGACTACCCACCTCCTTAAACAGGTATCGTGTTATTAAAGCAAGGTGGGTTTAGGGACATAGGAAATGCCTCTGAAACAGTTGTCATATTGCTACGTATGAACCTACACCTTGAGCTAAAAATACTAATTTACTCTGCACATCAACGGTAGAAAAAAGAAATTAAGGAGTAACTCCTTAAAGTTACTCTTTAATTATTATAAAAAAATTAATAGTGTAATCATCAGGGGGATTTTAACTGATGGCTTATTTTTTAAATTTAAGGACAATGAAGCTGGTTTGCAAATTATAGGGTTTTTGCAGGCTTTATTCTGTGCTTTACAGATATTGGTTGTTACCAGCTACTTTCACTTGAAAGTTTTTTTAGCTTTGGTGATAATATAGAAGCTAGTGGCCCACGATCATAATCAACACTTGCCAGAAAAAAAGGTAAAAGAAAGTTCCACTAATAATAGAAAGGTCTTCTGAAATCATATAGATTTTACTAGTATTTCAGTTTGGAAAAGCATGAAAAAGCTTAGATGAGAATTAACCTTTTTTGAATTACAAGTTCGGCCTTTTGTTTGTAAATCACTTTTTGGTTGTGGGCTGCTCTCCTTTGATTCTGCAAGCTTCTATACAAAATAGCTCCAGGTAAAAGAAAAAAAAGACTAAACCCTCTCCCCTACCCCGTTTCAGACTTCTAAGATGAGTCTGTATTGCTTTTATGTTCTTTCAGTTCCAAACAAAGCCAAACTATAGAGCATCAAATTCCTCTGTAAAGCAGAACTAGTGTGGGTTGGCAAGTTGCTCTTAAGAAATCCTATCCTACCTCATAGGAAGACCTGATTAGTCTGAAGATATCCACCTCGGGATAAGGCTCTACATCATCACTGAGCAGTGAGTGAAGATGAGGAATGGGTGGAAGAGTGCTGTCCTTATTAGTGACGCTGTCCAAATATCTGGCGGGGGGAAAAAAAAAGAAAAAAAAAAGAAATGAGGAACCCAAGATTCATTTGTAACTCCTCCCTTCTGAGAGTTAATAGAATAAGGGTTACATATAGATTATTAAATGTAAAAATGATCAAGGTGCTCTCTACTAATGAACTACATGATTTTTTGACATCAGTAATTTGACAAAGCCTAACACTGCTTTTTCTCAAAGAAAGGTAAGGTAACACTGGTAATTCATTATCCTTATCAAGAAAGAGCTGCAATACTGCTAGTCACAAACAAGTGGCTTACTGAACAGGTTTGTTGCTTCTGGCTGTTTAAATATGCTAAGAGAATTACAACACCAAGGGAACAAGGGTCAGTGTGCTTTAGTCTACATACCCTCCTGTCCTGCTACTGCCCAACCTCGCTGCAAGGGGCTTTAGGGGCTTGTTCCTCCCATTGGTGCAGCTTCTGTAGATCATCTATCTTCTACCTTGCAGCTGCAGAACACTTAAATCCTCAGCAAGCACTGGGGCTTACTTCAGAGAAAACGTAACCATAGTCTTCCTTAATCCCAAAGAAATTAGAAACAGACTTCAGTAAGGCTATCTATACTAATGAAACTTATTAGGAAAAAAATTTCCAAAGTTTCAGCAGCATATTGAAAACTAAATACTACCACCAAACATGAGGAAATCAGAGATTACACTCAGCAGTATCAGATTGTATTAAATGACTCAATCTGTTTTATTTATCAGCCTCCTGTTTCACTGAAATCTATTCATTCAAGAACCTACCTAATTCTTCTGAGCTCTCTTTAGTCCATTCCCAAAACAATTTCCCTTGAGCTCAAGGCTTTTTCTTAGCAGTGTTCAAAAGGTAGCAGGCAAAAGATGAAGTAACAAAAACCATGTCATCAACTGAAATAATCAATCAAAATAAGTTTCTATAACGAGGTTTGGGAAGTTTATTTGAATGTCTTGAAAGAATAATTTATATCCTGTTGGTCACTTAATGTTATTTTTAGATCATGTAAAGAGTACCTTATATCAGTGAAAGCGCACTGTAAGCATGTAAAAGATTAACATATACTGTCCTGGTTTAAGCTGAGTATTTCAACATAGAACACCACGAATCAGAAAAGTCAGCAAAAAGAAAAATAAAATGAAGAAACTTTATTTTCTGTAATAAATACCTTCCCAAGACTGTCATGGCTTCTCCATCATCTTTACAGTTAAGCAGCTTGTCTACATTAGCATCGAGGACAGCAAGCGCTAATTGAAATATCACCTTTATTCCTTCACAGAAGAAACAATCCACAACAACCACTGCACTTTCAAACGGCATTACACTGAGGAAAAGAGTGAGGAACCAGGACAGGGAAATGGTGGATATTACACCCAAGTCCTGCATGCAGTCATAAAGCTGTGGAACATAGTCACGAGCCAGCTCTTCAAAGACACCCTGATCCACCAATGCTCCTGTTGAAAACAAATAAGGTTGGGTGTCCGTTAATTTGGGAGCAACTGACCACATCACCACTTAGAGGAGAAAAAAATATATACACATACATTCTCTCTCTATAAATACAAAATCTAAGAATATTCTACATGATGCTCACACACATTTTCTCACTTTCAGATGAACAACAATTCAATTTGTATGTACAGTTCAGCAGCTGAACAGAATCTATAGTAAGTTTTTTTGTTTTAACGATACATTTTGTAAGAGGTAACAAAGGATCAGCTTGGCCTAACACCTACAGAAGTTATATGATGGCTTAGTACTTACCATTACTAATTAGTTAGTAATAAACTAATAAACTAACCTGTTGGAGGAGGCCAGGGTGACTGTAAGGATTTGGATTTATTTCAAGAGAACCCTGTGTTATACATAACTATGCTATAACATCAGTGTTTTCATCAGTCCAGGAAGAGTAATTTCTAAGGCTGGATAAGTATCTCAAGCATTTGTGAGCTACAGTAAGACAGTTCCCATGATAAACTGAAGAGCCATTCACTTCCGTATACACAAGGAGACAGTCATCTGACAACAACAGCTTTCAGATACTTGTGCCCTTTCAAATCAGAGGTAAACAGGCACAAAGACTTCTACTGCAAATTGCCAAAGCTTCCGTATCTGCCTTACCTTAATCAGGATCATCTGAAATTCAAATTTTAGCCTTCTGTTTTTTATTTACTTTAAGCTCACTTTAGAATGCATCTTATCCTAAGTAAATGAAAAACTATTGGCTATCACAGTATCTGTTTAGGGAATTATTTCTATGCTCCTGAACAAACTGTCTTGCCACTGGCATTTACAGTTGCATCTGTGCTACGCATACATCTACACACATGGTTGTTTCAGTACAAATAATACCAATTAATTTGCTTAAATTTTAGAAAATTTCTCCATAACATACCAACAACTCTTGTGTTGTAGTAGTCAGGTAGCATACGTTCACACAGAGCCACCAGCAGCCAGAAAGCTTCCTCCTCTTTTGCATAAAGGAGGAGTACTGAAGTGACAATATTCATAGCCTAAAAGAGAGAGAAATATAAATTGCTAGACCCATTTATTCAATATGTACCACAGTAACTGGGCAGGGAAGTGGTTACTAGGGTTAGGAAATTAGCTACATCTCCCCCTGCAGACCCCAAACTCTTCAAGTATTTTCCTGTAAAAGCAGTAGGCAGTGGTTTTTCCAGTGCGCAAAGGAAGGCTTAAGAAAGCCTCAAATAGCTGATCAAAAATTGTCAGCGTGTTGGTTTTTTAAAAAGGAAAAAGTAAATCAATATTTTTTTCATAATCAAGGGCCTACTCAGGTGTGCAAGCATCTAGTTACACTGCTATTGATATTCTGCCAATAGGTGCTCTGGGGAACCGGGGTCTGATGCAGACAAAGTGTCTCCTACAGCACTACCGATGGCCGCTGCTGCACCATCCCTTGCAGAGGCAGTCTGCACTCCCCGTGCTTTATGCTCCCACAAAAAGGTCAAGACAGCATCCGAGAATACAGGCAAATGCCTATAAGAGTGTCAGCCGTGAACAACCAGAGCATAGCGAAACAGAAGTCTCTTCTGTTGCTTACTCTCCACGTTTGATTGTGTACCTGACAGTTTTTTACGGCCTGTTCCGCTCCATTTCAAATATCACAGCATTGTGCAATGACCTCTGAATTGTTTGCTTACAACCTTTGACTAGACCTCCGTTAGTCTGAAGAAATGAAGTATTTCAGCACCATTTTCTTCTCAGTTTGCCTCCTAAGGAATTAGCTACTCATTTCAGATCCTTTAACATTTTAAGACTCCAGTCTGATCATTATCTGTTTGAAACAGCAACTAAGGTTTCAACTGAAACTCAGAACAATGCTACAACTCTGTCAAAGTCTATGCTACTCCTTTTTATCTTGTCTACCAATGTATTAAATACTTCAGTGCCTGATTTCTCACTGTAACTGTGCGTGAGCATTCAGAATGCCACGAACCAAGGCCCAAGGCTATTAAAAATTACTGTGACAGCTGCAAGAAACAGAATCACAGTGTCCTTCTGAACAGTGTCACTGTTCTTCTGTTAAACAACCTTTACAAAAAGCTATTGTGGCTATTACTTAATATTACATTTGTTATTAAATAATTTATTATGGTATCTGTTAGAGTTGCTTGTACTTTCACTTACTCATGTTGTAACTAGGAGTCTTCACAGTCAGACATTAATCAGGCTTCTTAATACTCATGAATTCAAGCTTCCTTTTTGCAAAAATAGGTAGCAAGACCAAAAAATAACCCACAGGGGCCCAGGCGGTAAGTCAAAGTTACACCGCAAGAAGGAATGATTTGCACC